>NC_052016.1:63921201-64251201 GCF_015832195.1 Motacilla alba alba
TCAGAGCAGAAACCAGGATTTATTGGCAGGACACAGCCTCTGCATATTTTATCTTCCAGCAGTCTATTGACACGGGGAAAGGCTTAGCTGAGCTAAATTGGTGTTGGAAGCCTATGAGATGAAGAGCTGTCCATCCAGGAGCATCCCAGAGAGAGGTAATCCTATGGAAATGTATTTAATGGGGATGATAGGTTTTTTTATATGGGAGGGAGTGGCAGGGGATGCTTCCACAGGTACACCATAAAACAGAGGAAGTTCCAGCAGCATGAGGAAGCCTGGGTGAGCTGGCAGCACCCATGTTTCCCTGCTCACCCAACCTATCTGCAAAGGTGTGGGGCTGGGGAGAGAGCCCGGGGGAGCTGCATGCCTGAGACAGCGGGGTCACCTCAGGTAAGGGAGAGGAATGTTTTCAGTGGTTACCACCATGCTTTTGGGAAGGAGGAACAGGTCATTGTGATGATCATCAGAAAAGCAGCTTTACATCTCTTGCCTGCTTGTCACCTTTAGTGGGAAAACAGTGCTGGCTGCTAATAAACATTTCGTGTTTGTGAATTGTTTTTTTGGCTGCTCCAATCTTCCTTCCAAGTCCAGTGGTCATCCACTGTCATTCCAGTTGTCACAGCTGGGGGCCAGGACACCCCTTGAATTTCTCTCCCACCTATGCAACACCCATATTTTCCCTACTTTGCAGCTATGGCTCAGAGCAGCCGTATGCGTGTGCCCTGAGCTGTGGCACATCGCAGGGGAAGTGCTGCTCCTGCCAGGGACATGGGGAGGTGCTGCTGGAGCTCCAGCTCACACCCCTGGGGATCCTAGCTTGGCAGGACCCAGCCCTGGGACTGGCATGCTCAGGAGACACTTTTCTGATGGATCATCTATTGATGGTCTCTCATCAACATGGGGACTCCACTTTGCTTGTGGAGCAAGTGCACACAGTGCTTGAAGCATCGAAATGTATATATTTGTACGTATATACGAACGAACAGAAGTCAAACAAAGCACTATAAATGTGCAGTGAAGAAATAACAATCTGGCTTCTTTGGTTAAACAGTTTGATTTACTGGGCTAAACAACAGGTTTTTTCCTCTGTGCTACGTAATTGTTATTGGGAGGACACATCTGGTCGCTGAGTAGAAATGCACTTCTGCGATGTCAAAGCATTCAAAAATGTGAGGGAGCAACAACTGTCAAACAGGATCTACATATAAAAAAGTCAGCCAGAAAGCTCAAATAAATTTTGAATCATATGTACTTTAAAAGGCTGAGGAACAGCATGGCTCTTTAATATTATTGTGGCCAGCTTATGACATTTATAGCTCTTCTCCTGTTTGGCCACTAGGAACTGTTCCTGTTGAGAAATGATACCTCGGAGACAGCAGCCACTTGAGATGGAGATCTCAGGTTGTGTTGGAGATCACATGGAAAAATAACAAATTCATCTCAATAAATGGATAACTGCACAGAGCAGAAAGTCAGTCTCCAACAGGCAAACCTGGAGGGAGGAGCACCTCCTGCTCTTCAGCCCTTACTGCTGATTGTGAAGCCAGGGACTCAGAAATGTTGTCTCATGGATGTCAGGACTTATCACTGTCACAAACTGGGGGAAAAAACCCAAACAAACTCATGACAGAGTTAAGGAGATTAGAGGGACTGAGCAGTGAGATCTCATTTGGGTCTCCTACAGTTTTTTAATGAGGACAAAAAGGGTCTTCAAAAGTAGACTTATTTTTGATCCCCTGTTTGCTTTGCTACACTAGAAATTTCGAATTTCTAGAAATTTAAATTTCCTTTGCTTTCCCAGGAAGACTCAACTGAGGAAGGACTTCCAGCAGCACAGGAGCACTGCAACTACCATGAACTTCCTTTCTTCAGCCTCCCAGGGCCAGTCCTCAGCTTGCTGCCTTCCTGGTCATCCTCACCCACAGACAATGCCAAAGAGCCATGTTTTCAAAAGTAAGCAGCAATTTCCGTCACTTGGTCAGTGACACCCTAAAAAGAGGTGAGGTTTCTGAAAGCAACAAGCAAGCTGTGGAAGAAGCCAAGTAACCTGAAGGTTCTTCAGTGTGGCAACCAGAAATGGAGGCTTTCCACCAAAAAAAAAAAAAAACAAAACAAAAAACCTAAATGAAGTTCAGACTGAGTGCAGAATTTACCTTTTCCTTCAGAAGAAATTATTCATAACACACTTTTCTTGGGAGAAATATGGGATCTACTTGAGCAGTAGGGCCATTGTATGTGCAGAGATTGATTAGTGGTCATCGGGAGAAGAAGTTTGTGCCACCTTTAAAAATACACACTCACATACCTCACACATTTACAGATACCTCTCACAGCAGCTGGCCATGTCATAGAGATAAAAAACATCTGTTAAAACTGATTCTCTTACATGACCTGGGGTTTTCAAGCTGCCACACTTGTGCCTGTGTGCTACCATGCAGTATTGTCACACCCAAGCATGCAAGAAAGCATGAGTCATGTCCCTTTGAAATTAGGAAATTAACTTTAAAAAGCACCCATTTTCTCAAGGAGAGAAACCCCAAACCTGTTGAGAACTTAGTTTTCACTCTGTCTATATGGGAGTCACAGCACTAGAAGGAAAATTAGAATTTTTAAAGGTTTTTTTTTAATTTACTTTTTTCCTAAAAACCCCAAATGTAATATTTTTGTGCAATCCTATGATTCCAGACAATGGTGCCTTATGGGATCCATCAAGCAATACTTATACTTAATTAGTGAGTCATAGAGACTGGAAACTGGATACATGATTATCTTACAGAAATGCAAACAAATCACAAAGACCCTCAATTTTTCTTCACAGCAATAAAGAGCTTAATAAAGAAAAGATGTCAATACTAAAAATGTTCCATTTTGTCTTGCTTTGCTTCTATACCAGACTCTGTACCCTTCTAGTTTCCCCTAATGAAATGAAAAAGCATGAGGGCCACCTTTATATCCT
The DNA here is from genome assembly GCF_015832195.1 of Motacilla alba alba. Lineage (NCBI taxonomy): Eukaryota > Metazoa > Chordata > Aves > Passeriformes > Motacillidae > Motacilla > Motacilla alba. The sequence goes on from NC_052016.1 coordinate 63,924,158, forward strand.
CCTTTCTGAAATCCCCCTTTTCTACGTAAAAAACATTAAAACAACAACAACAAAATCAGTTCCCGGTGACAAAAGGTCTGGCCTTGTTTTGAGCTCTGCTCTACTGCCACAGCTTTTGATGGGGCAGCAGAGGTGGCACCTTGTGGGAAAGGTGCTGTCACCTTGACACTTCCAGTGTCGGGCTGTCAGCACTGCCCATGAAAGGATGTCCAGCAAGGCTCCATGGGGCAGCACCCCAGAGCAGGGAGCCTGGGATTTCTGGGATCACAAAGGTGCCAAACACGGGGGATGAAGCTTTTATCTCCAGATTAGCAAATGGGCCTCTCTGTGCATTTTTTTGTGAAGGTGCATCAGTTCAATGAAACTGATACATGCCTTCTTGTCATCTGGTTCTAGCAGATGGTTGGTATTAAGGGAAAAGCGTGATTGTTTTAGTTTCCACTCTGTTAGCGTTTATCATTCATTACCTTTGGAATTATGAATGTATATGTTCAGCTATGCCAAAAATGTGGATGGAAAAATACATTGAGATAGTCTAAAATATGCAAAATAAAGGAAAAGTAAACACTGAACCCTTCCTGAAGCTAGCAGAGCTGCTTGCTCCTTGGTGCTGCATTCAGCATGGCCAAACTGCTTCCCAAAAACCTGAAAAGACAGAACATAGGGAAACCACGGTGTAGAAATGTAAGGACTGATTCTACTAATCTCACATTCCAGATTGCTTGGCTTGGAGCATGAGAGAAGCCTACAGGAGCCAAGGGCATCCCACAGGAGTTCATGCAAAGCCCAGAGTGTGGCTCCATGGCTCTTCGGTCCCTGCTCCATTGACAGTGCAGGAGTGGGACGAGGCACTGAGCCACTGAACCAGACCAGCAGAAAGCCACTACCCATCACTTGCAGGGATGTTCCTTGTTCTTTGAAGGGCTGAAGGAGCACACCCTGGGCCCAGGCACACACTGGTTCTGGCCCATGGAGGAGATGGGAGCCAGGGGATGGAGGGGGAAGCAGGACAGAGGCAGCCCTGGCTCAGACTGATGGAAGTTTCACACAATGGAAAGCAAAGTGCATGAGGCTGGAGCTGTATCCCCACCTACATAATGAATTGCCCTGGGCACTGCACTAAATACATTAGGCAATGATGAATATACATATTTTAAGATTAAATCTACTTCCTAATGGAACTTTTCACTGGCAACATTTTCTTATTGTGTGTTTGAACTCCATGTATCTGAACAACTGCTGCTGGGTGAAAACAGCTTCCCAAGTCAAAATAACAACATCAAAAGATTGAAGAAACATTCCCAAAATGTTTTGGGTTTGTTTTGTATGGGTAAAATCAATGAAACCATAAAGCTCCTCAGATTTAACTCTTGATCTGAGAAATTGGTTTAAAATGGATGAATTTTCACAGAACCACTGAATGGGTATGGTTGGAAGGGATCACTGGATCATCTGATCCAATCTCCCTGATCAGAGGGGTCCCCTAGAGCACATTATTCAGGATTGTGTCCAGGTGGCCTTTGAGTATTTCCAGCAAAGAAGGTTCCACCACCTCTTTGGGCAACCTGCTCCAGTGCTCACACAGGCTCACAGTAAAGAAGTTCTTGCTCCTGTTCAGGTGGAAATTCCTGTGTTCCAGTTATTGCCCATTGCCTCTCATCCTATTGCTCAGCACCATTGAGAAGAGCCTGGCTCCATCCTTTTGGCAACCTCCCTTCAGACGCTTAGAGACACTGATGAGGTCCCTCTCAGTCATCTCTTCTTGGTGCTGCACAGGCCCAGCTCCCTCAGCCTTTCCTCACAGGAGAGATGCTCCAGTCCCTTATTCATCTTTGCAGCTCTCCACTGGACCTGCTCCAGGAGCTCCCTGTCTCTCTTGTGCTTAGGAGCCCAGAACTGGTACACAGCACTCCAGATGTAGCCCCAGCAGGGCTGAGTAGATGGGCAGGATCACCTCCTTCAACCTGCTGGCAATGCTGTTCCTAATGTACCCCAGGATGCCATTCACCTTCCTGGCTACAATGGCACAATGCTGGCTCACAGACAGGTTCATAGAACATCCTTAGCTGGTCCGTCCATCCATCCATCCATCCATCCATCCATCCATCCATCCATCCATCCATCCATTCATCCATCCATCCTTCCATTTATCCAGAGTCCAGGCTGAGCTGTTACATAACCTTTCCAGGAACTGATGTGGGTCTGACTGGCCAATAGTTCCCTCGGTTCTCCTTCTTGTCCTTTTTGAATACTGGAGTGATGTTTGCTTTCTTCCAGTGCCCAGGCACCTCTCTTGATTGCCATGACTTCCAAAGGTGACTGAGAGTGGCCTAGCAATGACATCTGCCAGCTTCCTCAGCAGTCATGGATTCCATGGAGTCCATGGTCCTACCAGGACCTGTGGACTTGGGAATATTGAATTTGACTAAATGGTCTCTAACCCAACCCTTCCCAACCAAGGGGGAATCTTTTGTCCGGCCCTTCTCCCTGGTCTCCTGGGTCAGAGATTCCTGGGGGCTGGCCTTGGCAGTGAAGATTGAAGCAAGAAGACATACAATATCTCAGCCTTTTCTACAGCCTATGTTACAATAGTTCCTTTTCCATTCAGTACATTTTCCCTACTAATAATTTTGTTGTTGATGTGTTTGAAGAAGCCCTTCTTGTTATCCTTGACAACCTTAGCCAGATTTAATTCCAAACAGGCCTTGGCCTTTTTCATTGAATTTCTGTGTACTCTGATACTATTTCTTTAATCTTCCCAGGTAGCCTGTCCCTGCTTTCACCTCATGTATCTCCTGCTTATGTCTTATTTTCTCTCTGCGAATCCTGTTACAAGTGGGGGACTTCATGGAGGGGAAAATAGCCACAGTACAAGGCTTCTCTTCACTGATGTTACAAAATGCTTTTGAATTCTAGTCTCAGTCTGGCTGAAGATTTTAGAATTGGGCTTTAGCGGCAGGATCCCAGTCCAGTACTTTTTTTCCAACCTACTTTTGGAGGTAGAATAAAATGCCGTTGAAATCTTCTGACAAGAGGCAGCAGCTTCATGACGTGGTGCTACAGAGATACTTCCCCACCACAAAATCTGACAGCATATTGAGATCCCCATCCAAAGACACCATTCTGGTGCCATCCAGCAGTGTGGTGCTGGGTCACCAAAGCAAGACTGTCCATACAGGCTGCAGCCCTCTGGTCCCCTCTGAGGTGTGGTGCCACCCTTCTCTCTAGCCCCAGGTAGGGCCAGAGCTGGTGGAAGGTCCTTGAAGAAGTCTGGGTGTCAGCCCGGCTCTGGTTTGCAGTAGATGGCACTGACTGATGGAGGGAGGGTAAAGGGTAGTGAGGACAGCTATGCCATGGTCCCAGTGATGCAGAGTGGCTGCTCTGGCCTCTTGCTCACATGATGTAAAGCACTTAAAGGGGGAATTACATGCAGGGATAAAATGGAAGGTCTAAAGCGGTAAAAAAATTGAAGGTCCAAAGTGAGGAAAAAGCCAGTTCAGAACTCCACGTGACACTGGGCACATTGAAGCTGGTTGGTCCATCCCTGTATGCAGGGGAAGATGTATTGCCACAACCACATCTAAGGATTTCATATTGAAGATCAGGAAAACCACCAAATGGAACAATTCCTTTGCCAGCTCTGTCATCTATCTGGACTTTGTCTTTGCCCTTGAAACAGGGCTGGCTGAAAGGGATGGTTGTACAGCTTTTCCCAGCCCATTTCAGAGAGTATCAGCTGCATCCCACCGGACCTGTTAACCAGGGATGAACTCTATGGGTCCTTTGCAATGCCTGCTTGGACATAAATTCCACTGGAGACAGCAGTAGCTTTGCTGCAGAAAGCTGGAAGCAAGGACAACAGAACAGGATTTTTTCAGAGGCAGTAAAACTTTTTCTTAAAATATGTCAATAAATGAGAGAACTGTGGGGTTTTAAAAGCAGGAAGATGAGAGGCTGAGTCAGACAGGGTTGCTGACCACAGCTCTGCCTGCAAACTGGGAAATGAAAAGAAAATAATTTCTGTGCTATAGAAATATCTAATTATCGTCTGCCATCTCAAATGCCTCCAAAGAGAAACTCCTGCAGAGACCTTTAAAGCTCTTTTAGTACAGAAAGCAGGAAAATATTCTGTCAGACTGAACCAAGATGCGGAGTGTGATCATATAAATCCCATGTCTTGGAGCACAGCCCAGATGCTTCTGACTTTGTTGTTTTTCGCAGCAGTTTAGCAACTCAGCAGAATCACGTTTGCAGTCCTAGATCTACTGGTTTTGGTAGTGGTGGTCCTTGAACTAATTGCTTATGTAAATAAACATTTAAAAACATAGAGGAGAAGGACTAAGACAGTTGTGGGGGAAAACAAGGAATTACTATCAACCTCCAGCAATATATCTGGGGGTTAGAAATAATCATTCTTTATTGAATTCACAGAGGCTTTATTTTTAGAGAGGATAAAACCTGCTAAGCCTTCAGTTCCTGACACATCTCTTTGGAGCAAGAAGAGAGGGATAGCAATTAACAGGGAGGTCTCTGGCAGTGCCGATGGACAGGGGCTTTTCTGTGCGTTTTAATCTTTGAGCCCCCTAAGAGGGAGGAAGCTGTGAGGTAGGCAGTGCACAGCCCAACCAAGGTAATTATTGCCAATGAAAACGGAACAGCACAGCCACAACTCCAGCAAAAGCATCCCAGCCAGCGTGGGAGGCTCTGGGCTCGTTATCGACCTTCCAGAAACCCTTGGTGACGTTCATCGGGAGCGGGTTGATGCGATTCCCACGGGACTGCCACCATCACCTGTCCCGCTGGCAGCAACGCCAGGGAGCCTTGCGAAAGGGCCAGAGGTGCAGATCAACCGTGTCGAAAACACCTTTGGTGGGCCAGACCTTCATTTCTCCCCCTTGAAATATGTTTTAAATGAAGCAGCTCTGGTGAAAAGAAGAGCGGGAGCAAACATTTAGAAGTGTTTATTGAATGAAACAAGGTTTAAAAGCCGCATTATCGTCCCGGGACACAATGGCCTTTACTGTTTTTGTTGGTAAGTACCCGTGTGATTTAAAGCTGCTGACAGCACCAGACGCTCACAATGAAATCATCTCTCCCTCCCCTCCCCGCAGTTGAGGCAGACACTCATTTGTATGTATGGGTTCAGCCTGTCTGCTGCGGCTGGCCAAAGCGACAGATACTAATGGCATATGTTAATTGCAACCCAACAACTTCCTTTCATTTGGGTGTTTATTAACATTCTCACTTCTGCCCGTGGAGGCAGCTGGCGGGAGATGCTGAGGCGGCCGGGGGTCACAGGCCATCTCCGATCGGGGACCGCCATGTGCGCTGCATTACGCCCGACATCCCAGAGCAGATTTTGTTCCCCCTCTGCTTACAAGGCTGCAGAGGGGCCGGGAAGAGGAAGGGAGCTCAGAGGCAAACTCCCAGGCATCGCTGCTGGACGGCTCCAGGTGTAGCTGCGCTCGGAACCCAGCATTTCGCTGGTAATGCCTTTGTGTAACAGCCCCAAATAGCCGGAAAACAGCTCAATAACTCGGAATTTAGGGGGATCATAAAGTATCTGGTGTAAGCAGCGAATGCAGCCAAACGAGTTTTGCTGGGAATAAGGGGAATTGCCATCTCACCTGGAGCCAGGATCCATCTACTCTCCCGTCCAATTGCTGGCTGTAATTGGAGACAAATACTTCAAAGGCAAATGCAAGAAACATTTAAAGGGACAATTCAGGTGTTTACCTTCCTCTTCACAACTGTTTGTGACATTGGAAAAATGAGATAAAAGTTCACTTTGTAAGAAAGAAATTGAATCAAATTTTAATTTCTGAACCCCACATCTTTATTAAGAGCTATCAGTGATTTCTTATGGCATGGTGATGCAAGATGATCAGGTAATTCTGTAATACATTTTTAAAAATTCCTCGAATCTCTTTTCAAGTTGTTGTGCTTCGATTTCATGCAACTTTATTAATAATCACTGTGCTGGCCAGGAGTTCTGGCCAGTGGAGCAGGACTGGATGCAGCTGGATTTTGCAGTTGCATAGAGCAAACCCAGCAGCTCACGGTATAAAACAAGCAGAGTCAGACACAGGACCACAAAGGAGAGCAATGTGAGCAGGCTATTCTCTGCCACCTTTGAAGAAAATTGTATTAATCAAAAGACATTTTCAGGAGCGGTTTCTAGGAGGCAGCTGTGTGGCTGACGGGAAGCTTTGAGGCAGCATGAAAGAAAAAATAGGAGAGTTCCTTTGCTTTTGTTTTCAGACTGGGTTTGATGCACATCAAACCCTGTGTGAGATAAGTCTGAGTATTCCTGGCATTCCTCTCAGCAGGCATCAGGCTGCCTTTGGCATCTGGGGATTTCATATAGCATTGTGCTGCCCTGGTGACTGTGAGTTGTTAAGTCCCCACATAATTCCCTACAGCCTTCACTCATCTGGAAGTAAAGCATAATTAGCAATTTTTGTTATCTCACTATTTAACCCTTCTGTGGAGTTTGTGTTTTGTACTGTTCATTTACAAATATCCAAGCCAAAATGATACATCTGCTTTTATTTGCTGAGATGTGCAAAGAATTATAGTAGATTAGTAAGACACAAGTACAGTTGTCTGGTTTCTCTTCTTTCTGTATCCTGAAGCCAGGCAAGGGGGCACTTCTCTGTGGCCTACAGCACTTTTTTTCCCTAGAGGAAGCAGAGAATGGTTCCTCTCCTTCCCTCCTTCGTGGGACACTAAGACATAAATACCTCTGCCTCCAAGGAGCTGCTTGTGTGGTTTTTCTTCTTCATGCTGACCCAGGGCAGGGCTCTGAGGCCTCTGAGGTCTCACCAGGACTGAAGAAGTCATATCTGGGATGGGTAAGCCAGAACAGTAGAATGAGCAACTTTTTTTTCACTGTTTACATCCAGCAAAATCGCCACACCATCACTTGTCACAGAGTACCAAGCACAGCCCCAAAATCATGTCAGAAGAGCAAGGGTTCTTGGGTTTAGCAGCCTCTATTGAAAACTACTTTGTTTCTTGTTTAAAGACAAGACATTTAATTATCTGGTTGTACATTGTTCTCACTCCCCACGCTACTGGACTGATGGGACATTTCAGTTATTTATTGACATGTAGCAAAGCCAAAACTTTGGATACTACAGTGAGGAGTTTGCATTGTCCCAGTCCTCTGTAGAAACTGTCCACTAGACAGAGGGAATTTAATTTCTTTCTTACAGTGAAAAACAATCCTGTACTGCAACAACCACGTAACCAGGATGTGTCCACGGGGCTAGGTTTTAACAACAGCTCACAAATGAGTGCTAAATTGTCCATCATTATCCCAGGGCAAGGACAGTCATGCCACCTGCATACACCCATGGGCAATCTCACCATGTTTTCAATGTTTCAATGCTCTGTGTCTGATTTTTGTATTAACAGAAATAATAAAATTAGAGCAGGAGTGTCCTTGGGTGGCTTCTGCTGTGTTCTGTTTTCACAGGATCAACTGCCCTGTGTGGGAATCTCTGGTTGGTAAATCCCAGCTATCATACAGGAGTTCTAGCTCGAGCCTCTTGTTCCCATGCACACGGCCACAAACCACACTGAACAGCCCCCTGCCTCATGAATTCTGCCCTTTGTGTGCATGGACTGAGAAACTATGATGCAGCCATGCAAACCATTTTCCAGCCATGAGTTTTCCACCATTTCTGGTATATCCCCTACCTAGCTCAATATGTGTAAATTCATCAGGAGAAACAGATCAAACTGGTAGGCTGATACAAGCAGTACTAGTGGAATTGATAAGAGTTTGTCATTGACCACGGTGGATGGGATGCATTGGGTGAAGCAAATGGGGCCCATCTTGGCAGCAAAGCCTGGTGACACCTGTCAGTCCTCACCTCTGTGTTGGCCCATGTCCTCACTGGTCCCAGGTGGAACCAAGCACTCTGATCAGCAGGAGCCCTCTGGACAGCTGCAACCCCAAGCTCCCCAGGGATGACTTGTGAGGCAGGACCCCAGATACAATTTTCTAGAGTGAAAGCCTGAACACTTTGGAGGATCAGGCCTCTTCTTTCCTCCTTCCTCCACCACATATCAGAGAACCAAGGACTGGAACCAATACAATACTGAGTTTCCAGTAAAAACATCCCCACTAAGTCCTAAAGGAATTTGGGACACATTTTTCTGGACTGCTAAGACCCTCCAAAGCACAGTGATTGCACCAGTCTGGAAAATAAAAGCTGCAGACCTGAAGTCTTGAATCAGGAGCAGGAAGCGCTGGCTGAACTGATAACTGGGATGTTGCTTTAAAGCAACCTGGTGAATACAGCAGGCCAACAAGGCTAAGGCAAAGGTGGGCTGTGCCTCTCCCATCATCTATTAGCACCCCTGCAGTAAAGAGAAGAACTGATTCAAAACCAGACTTACGCTCTTAGTAGCATCTTAAAAATGTTCCTCAGAGAACTGGATAGGTGCATGGGTACAGTTCAGTCATGGATAAAAATTGCCAGTGAGAGTGTAAAGCAGGAGTTCACTTGCCACGTGGCAAAGGCAGCACATGGCTACTGGTGTCCTGATGGGCAAAGCAGGAGGAGGGGAAGAGAAAAGGAAATGTGCTGAAGACATCAATTTGTCCAGGTTAATTGAAACTAGAAAAACCTGTGAGGCACTTCAGAGATGAGGTCAAAGTAGTCTGAAGAAGCCTAGAAAGAGCAATAAAAAGATTTGAGGAGCGGAAGAGACTGAAAGATGAAAAGGCTCAGGTGAGAGTGATGGTAGATATGAAGGAACCTGACAGAATGACTTGAGATAATATAGAATATGTCAGCTGAAGTAACACAGAGAATTTCAGCTGAACACAGTATTTCCTTTTATTTAACACAAGAAAAAAGTGACATCAGATGAAAATGAAAGATGATGGGTATAAACATCCAAAAAAGAAACACTGCTTTTCAGAACAGTGCACACCTCCACTGCCATAACTAAACAGGTGGGCTTTTTTCATTCTGCCTAAATACAGGGCAATGCCCATAGGTGTGTGACTTAATTTTTCTCTCACAACACTAACAGAAAATGCTTCATGCATGGAAATGGTTTTTATAAGGTACTGTTGGAAGAGATAATTCATCTGAATTCCAGGAACATCTTGCATTTACATGACTAATAGGCCCAGCAGGTATGTCAAGAGAAAAAATGCTCTAAAAGCCACCCTACTTTGAGGTGTGATACAACCAGTAATTGCCTAAGATTAGCAGGAAAAAAAATCCCCTGAACTGTGTACTCAAAATGTACCTGATTCTAGGATCCTTTCACTTTCTTTTAGCACCAAATATTTCTGCAAGCAAATATATCAACTGAGTTAATTAGGAGGCTGGGACCTATGTCCTTAGCAACCTCTGCAGTCAGGTGGAATGCAGTGCACATGCTACAGGAAGGGAAATAAAATCCCATTTTATAAAGCTTCTCTTAAGACAGCGAAAATACATGCAAACCTGATGGACGAGACCCCAGTGAAAGCCTTCCGTACCCCCTTTTGTCTACGGAACCCTAAACATTGTCACAGGCCAACAGACCCAAACCCAGTGAAGCTCTGTTTCCCTCCCAGAGAGGGAAATGAGAAGCCCAGTGGCCAGAGTGGCAGAGTTGGGTTCCCCAACCCAATCCAGCCCAACCCAACCCAACCCAGCCCAACCCAACCCAACCTCACCATATTCAGCATCTGAACCGCAAAGGGAGGACACTGTAGCACCTTTCACAAAGCAGAAGCAGCCACAGCCACAGGGCAGAGCACAGACTCCCAGCTGAGTAAGTCCTTGCTGCCCTGCAAGACTAACGCTGAAACCACCAGGGAAGGTTACACATGACTGGGAAAGTTGCCAAGCAGTTAGATCCCAAAGTAAGAGAAAGTGAAAGTGTCATGGTTTACACATCTGTTTTTACAATGCTCTTCACCTACCTCATTCAAATTTCCTTTTTTGCCCTTTAATAAGTGCATTGTTTGTTATCCACCTGATTCCCATTTGGGAATGTTTTAAGAGCAGCTGCCCCTCAAGCAGCATAACCTGGTATTTCCCAGGTTGCTGGTTCTGCGCTCAAGCTGGAGTGTTTGCAGTGACGCCCGAACACTTGAATGCAGCCCTGGCTACTGCCCATCCAGTCCTGCAGAAGGGTTACATACACATGACTCTTATTCACTCCTTTGGAAAAGCCGAACAAGCTTTGTCTCCATGGCGGATACAGTATCTCATTATGATCTGGAAGGATCGTTCTCAGAGATTCGGCGCTGGGATGACAAATCTGTAAACTCCTTTGGGATCTGTTTCTTTGTAAATACACAGACATGACTCAGTACACTAATGCAGTTATGTGTGAAAATTCAAGGGGAAAATATAACCCCAAACCACCTTCGTAAGAAAATAAGCTGCAAAGCCAAACATTACTGCATGCTTTTTTTTTTTTTTTTTTTTTTTTTGCCTGGCTATCAGCAGTTTACAAGTTCCCTCTTGTTGGCCCTTGGGAAACAGCACATCCCGAGACTGTGAGCACCAGGCAGTTCAAAGCAATGCCAACGCTCTTCAGTGTGAATAAAAAAGCAAGTTCATTGATATTTGCTGGAATTATCCATTGGCCTAGATAGTCCATGAATTCCTTTTGGTATGCCATGATGCCCGACCCTTGCAGGCCTAAGTGTTTATCCCCCGCGATGCCTATGGCTCTTGTGCTTGCCAAAGGCTCTCAGGTCTCGTCCTGCTCCCCAGCAAGCCCTTGGAGGTCTGTTGTTGCAAGTCCTCTGCTAATGGGCTGTGCTCTGGTGCTAATGAGGTTCAGAGCACTGACCACAGAGAGGATGGGCCACTTGTTATTTTTGTAATTAATTCAAGAACTAATCGCACAGCAGCGTACTCCCAAGACAGCCCATCTAACAACCGTGTTAAGAAGTCTTTACAAGTCTGTCCCCCCTGAACTTGCCCCTGAGTATTTTTCCCTGCTTTTTGCAACTCATTTGAACAAAAGATGGCAAAAAAATCTTGTTCTACCAGCTCCTTGTGTCCTCCCCCATGGCAGCTCATCCTGTACATTAGCTCCTTCTGCTGTTTTAAATCATTTGGCATTCCTTTTGGGCCCACCCATCCTGCATACCCTGAGCTTAAATTCTTGACCCCTACTGGGAGATGACATTAGCTCTCCGCTTCACTGCCTCTCCCATCTTACTCAAAGCTTATCTAAACCCACAGTTGCTCATATCTCTGATTTCTCTTTTTCTTTTGGTTATAACACTCTAATTAGAGCCTTGAAGCACACAGAGATGTGATTTGCATGAAAGGCACTGTTCAAAACGAAACTGGTTCCCAACCCATGCAGCTTAGCAGCAACATTTGAAGGTGATAAGTTATTTAGAGCCCCCACTTCTCACCATTATTTTTTAAACACTCAAAGCCCCATTCATCTGCTCTTTTCTAAAGGATTGGAGCTAGTTTCTCTAGTTTTTCTGGATGGGTAGTATCTCATAGCTCTGTACCGTGTTAAATAAACCCAAGAAGAGTTTCCACATTCCTCTTCAGTGTGTGTGTATGTATATTTTCTTGAATGTGTATCACCTGTTCCCTACCCACACAGTGGATGTCTATCGTGTATGTTAAAACACAGAAAATAAGGCCATCGTGATAAACATCTGCACTCACCACTTTCTTGCTCCTCCAAAGCTGCTTATTAAAAAAAAAGACAGAAAAAAAAACATATCAGAGAGGTAGGTAACTTTAAAGTGAAGTACTAACAGTAAAGATGAAGACATCTTATTATAGTTCCCAGTTATTATTAAATATTAACTAAAATTAAATCTGGAAAGTTTGTAAACACCCTATTTACATCCCCAAGTGGTTGTCTTATGTTCGAAGCCTCCCCTCAGAAGAAAAGCAGCTCCCAGTGCCATTTGGCATGAAGGGGACATAAGTTACAGAAGACCTGACACGAGGAATTTGTGCTGTGGCTATTCATGGTGCCAATGCTTTCCACGTAACTCTCCATTCGTGGCCTGCTTGGGGAACAGGATGTGTCCCAGGCACTGGAGAAAAGCCAGAAAAGGGCCATTTATTGGTAGCATATTCAAAGCAGCATTTGCAAAATAGATTCAGCACAAACGAAATCTGGCCCAAACAATGTTGACAAATCCTTGCTTGTGCTGTTCACAGAGAGCAAGTCATGTCCTTTCTGGGGCACTCTGGCTGGGCTCTGTGAATGTCCTGCTGCCTGTGAGGGTGCTTTACCCATCCTAAAACTGTGAGAACTCCCGGCACGCTGAATGCATGGCTAATCCCATGGGAAGCTTTCTGCACTGTGCTGTTTCAGCAGCCAGCCAGGCAACAGCAAATTGGTTGTGCAGACCCAAGCGTTTCCCCGTCCCCCTGCCTTTGAACAGGCAAGGATGAAGAACAAACTTCTAATGAATGGACTTCAGAGCAGTGAATGTGCCCCTGGCTGGAGCGGTACAGCTCCGCTGGCCTCGGGCAGAAATGCTGCAGAGGAACGAAGCGAGGAGCAAAGCACTCAGAACTGAATTTGGCCCTGTAATTTCAGTCTGAGGCAGTACCACGTTGAGCTGTGCAGCACTACATGCAAAGTTGAATGTTGTTACTCCAAGGATCAGGGACAGAGGCCAGGCCAAGGCTGAATGCAGTGGCAAGGGTTAAAAATCAATAAGGAGTCTAGATGGAGAGCTGAGATTGCTACATCTGCCTGTAAGGCACGAGTGCTGAGCAGAGAAGATCCTGCTGCCGTGGGAGGATGGACCCCTGCTCATCACTACATCCCAACCCCCCTCCAGCAGCATCAGTAGCAGGGTCTGTGGTTTCCAGGGCTCTGACACAGACAAAATGAAGAGCAGGGTCCCAGACCTTGAGCTAGTCCCTTTCCTCCACCCTGCTTCCAGACAGCCCTCCCCTGTGGATATCCATCCACTTCTTCTGTGTCTTCAGCTGGCCTTTCTCTGTGGGCTGCATTTATTGTTTCATATAAAAGATAATTCTGAGAAGAGCAAGCCAGAGAATGTGTTGGAGATGGGGAAGAAGTGACTTTGTAACTCCAAATAAGTGCATGCAAACAGGGATGACTGCCAGTGATTACTCCCAGAGTTGTGCCTCCTGAACCCACCACATTCCCGTCCCGTGATGTTTGTTCTTCTCTCCAGCCTGACTGCAATCATTATCCAAAAGATATTGTGGAATTTCACTGTCAGCTAGTAAAACTAGGCCCTAGAAATGAGCTTCCTCTATAATTACTTCAGAATACCCAGAGGACCAGATGTTGAGGCATGTGGGACACATCACAGCATAACAGGATGGTTGTGGTTGGGCAGGATCTCTGGGGATCATCTAGTTCAAGCCCCCTGCTGAAACAGGGCTGGTTGCCCAAGTCCATGTCCAGACTGCAGTCCCAAACTCCAGCAGCAGGAAAAGTTCCTGAGGCGAGCTGGCTTCTCAGAAAGCAGAGAAATTCTCAGAAGATGCTCTGCCCAGATGGCAGAAGATGCCTTCATGGCTTCTGTAGGATAAAGCAGAAAGCAGGGTGAGGGGAGACTGGGGTTTAAGCGGAAATGGATTTTGGCCACAAAGAAATAGGTGGACACCAGAGAAGGGGGGCTGACCCAAGCTAGAACAATAATAGTCCAAACTCCCATCAGTGCAGTTTCGTTCTTGCCTATGGAACTAAGTTAAGGGCAGTGCCTTAAAAGAAAATGAACCAGTGTTGGGAAGACAGTACAGCTGTTATGGTTAGAAGGAGACCCAGCACCCAGGAACCCGGTGGGTGGGAGAGACAGGTTCAAATTGCATCAGGCTTCCTATGCCATCTTGGACAAATCCTGCCTAACAGTGCCTCAGTTTCCCACAGGAACAAGAGGGAGGTAAGAGCTTTTCTCAGGCTCTTTTTCTTCCTTTACATTGTCCAGGCTAGGATGGATAAACCTTAAGTAGTGAGGTGCTGGTGCCAGGCAAAAGTGGTGGATATTTAGGTAGACAGGCAAAACTCTCAGCGGGTGGTGCCAGGTCACCCTTTCTGAAGATGTCCCGTAGCCTCCGAAAAGAGGTGATTTGAAGACCTCCCTGAAGTGTTTCACCAAATAAATCCTGATTATTTGGGCTTTGTGAAGACAAAGTGATTGTTACTCTAACTTCTTAAGGCACATAAGCATTTAAGCTGCCTTAAATCTTTAAGGTAGCACAATGTAAGCATTAGAGCCAACTTAAATCCTTATTAAGTCTTCTAGGTGCTTAAAGCATTTAAGCCATTTTTAAGTCTTTTTAGAATGACTGCTGATTCCATGGGAAGGATGCAATGTTGAAAGACACTTTGTATGCGATGTCACCTTAAGTTCATGCTGTCAGACAAGCTGGTGTCTCATATGCAGCTTTATCAGGAGAGATTTGAAAATGTCTAGACTTCAATTTCCCTGCCATTTCAGCTTTGGTCCCAGCTTCACAACAATGCTTATAAATGTGACAGGGTTTTGAGAGCATGATGATTGATCCATCAGTCCTGGTGGTTCTCGTTATCCCACATCAGGGCTCTGTCACACTGGTCTGTGGTAAGTGCTTCAAAGGACAGTAGAGGATGTTGAAAATGAGCGAGTTCCTTGCACGTACAGGGACAATCACAACACAACGAAGCAAATCTTTTTGCTCTGACTTTTCAGCAGTGACCTTTGGATTGCAATCAACCTTGGAACGCCCAATCTGAAAAGGCAACATTTTTGGCATGCCGTGAAAGCGAGGCTTTATAATAGAAACTACTTTTGCAACTTTTATTGTATGACTTGCACTCAAGAGGATGCCATAACAAACTGCTGAGCACAGTCTTTCTACGAGAAGAGATGCAATCCAGCTAACCCTGTCCTGTGTGCACAGGCAAAGAAACCACTTAACCCCTTGAATAAGGGGCAGCATATGTGGCTAAAGTTCTAAAGGACTGGGTTATCAGTGGACAGAGGGTTTTTCCAGTAACTCCAGTGATAATTCTGACTTGTTCTGGTTCTTAATTTGTCTTGCTGGATCATATCCCTCATACAATTATGGTTCTGAATGGCTGATATATCTCTCCTTTTAGCTTGATTTTTGACTGGCAGTGGCTGGGAAGCAGTCTGCCTCCTTCAGACCCTTAGCCGGTGCTGATATTGCAGGCACCCACTGAAGCAGCCCTCCAAAGTCAACAGAAGAAGACTCACAGCAAGCACAAACCAGAGAGACATCTCACCTGAGTGTTGGACACTGTACTGAGACACGGGCTCTTCTGCTGGAACCCTTTAAGGAATGACCCCACAGGACACTCAAGGGACTATGGTATGATTTGTCTCTCCCCATCTTCTAATAAAATCTCTTTCTGGGTGGGTCATCTGGTCAGACCTAGTCACACTTCTCAGTCGACAGGCAAGGATAGGCACCTTCAGGAAGCCATTCTTGTGACCTGTTTAACAACAACTCTCTTAGTAAAGGACAGCCATACCTTAAAATAAGCTCATTGCTCTCCTCTGTGAGTCCAGGCAATGTCAGACACAGGCAGCCACAGCATGCATTTGAGCAGATGAAACCGTGCATCTTACACTTAGGTACAAACCAAGTACTAAAATTGGCCAGACTGGATCTTACCAAGTGTGCTCCGGTGTGTGTACAAAAGTGAATGACTTCCTCACCCACCTCTTGAGGTCAGTTTCGAAGACCCCCTTTACTTTAAAATGCCATTGCTACTGAATCATGGGGCCAGTCTAGATTCTCTTCCGCTCGCTTAATTGCAAACTGTTAGCCAGTATGCCATAAAAGGTTTATGCAAGCATACCCAAGCGGGTTTGAATGCTTTCCACTTCCCTGCTTTTGCACGTGAGAACTCTCTCACTGCCATTTGCAGACTCTCAGCAGATCTGGGGGTTATGACTGAATGCCTCCAAGCTGGGGGATGCAAACAGACGTCAGTGTTTGGAGTCAGTGACCGCACTCATGCCCACGATAATCACGGGCATGTACAAGCCACAGGGAATTGTTAACATTGAGACTGATTTGACCATAACAAAAGTCTCAACTGTGTTTTGTTATAAAGTGCCTCATTAGTCAGATATTCTTTGTGACATCCCATTGGCAGTAGATATGAATAGAGAGGTTTTTCCTGTCTCACACATGGGCACTAGGCACAAATTCCCATGTCAGCCAAAACCAGGCCTGCTCTCCACACCAGAGATGTGTAATCTGTGGAACAGATTGCCCAGGGAGGTTGTGAAGTCTCCCTCACTGAAGATATTCAAGAACTGTCCAGACACAGTCCTGTGCCACATGCTCTAGGATGACCCTGCTTGCGCAGGGAGCTTGGAGCCGATGACCCCCTGTGGACCCTTCCAACCCGACCCACTGTGTGATTCTGTGACTGTGTGTCTGAAGGACCGAGTCTGCAAGATGCTGAACATCCCCCACTGATGAGAGGAGCCAGGTAGTTATTGCCTCAGTCTCTGGGATAATGTAGCCCAAAAAGGGAATGGAAAGTTCAAGAGCTTATTTAAGAGCTCTGTGCCCAATCTTAGCTCGCGCAAAAGGAATCTGCAGGCTGAGCGAGTGCAGCCTGCTGCACAGCTCTCTCTCTCTCTCCTCCTCACCCCCGGGATGAGCTGAGGAGTATCGCAACCCGAGCAGCGACTGCACCTGATGAAACCAAAAGGAGATTGCCACGCACAGAGAAGCCTCTGCTGGATTGTGCAAATATGCAACATGCTTGGGTACGCAGACCAGCCGTGGACAGCAGGAGCAAAAGAGGGCTGGCTGTGCTCCTGCTCATGCAGCCCAGGGTGAGGCTCATCTCCTCTGCTGCCATAAGGTGCAGCTGGCTCAAGGTCACCTTGTTGGCCACCAGGACAGCCAGATCCTTCTTTGTAGAGCTGCTTTCCACCTGGCTGCTCCCAGCCTCCACTGGGGCAAAGGGTTATTCCCCTGGGGGCAGGGCATTGCTTGACTTCCTAATGTTCCTGTTGGACCACTTCTCCAGCCTCCTTAACATCCTTGTGCATGACTCAGTACCACTGGTGACCTCACTGATGAGGCAAGCTGTCCTGTTAGGTCGTGTTCCTGAATCAAAACCTGACAAACTCCTCCAGCTGGACTCTGAACCACTGCCCACCACTCTGGCAATACAGCCAACTTTCCATTCACCTTATTTATATCCAAATCACAATAATTAGGGCATGCCCTATCAAGCATTAACTTTACAGATGAGGCCACCATGGTCAGGAATTGAAAGCGTATCTGCTTTTCCTTTTGAATGCAGCTACCCCTGTTTGAAAGAGAGCTATCCCTCTTCTGCACTGCTATCTAGACATACAAAATGATTCAAACTGCTGATCCCATGAGAAACAGCAAATGTCATCACAAACATCACAGGAACAATCTATTTGGCTCTGTACACTAGTGAGAAGGAATACATTTTATTTAATGAATTACAGATCAAAGACCCTGAACCAAGCCTTGGTATCACCTCACTTACTACTTGGCCAGACGAAAGACAATATTCCTGATACACGGAGACATCTCTGTTTATCTGAATGATCTGAAAGAGAGATTTGTAGTTGTTCCAACTAGATTCATAAAGAATGTACTGCATGCTTGGCTATCTCTGAGATGAAAACCATGTGCAGTGCTCTGTTGTTTAATTGCTGATCACCTGCAGAGACAACGACCTCGATTCCATAGCACCCTCTTAATAGCTAAGGCGAGAGATCCTCTGCAATTGCAGTCAAGAGTTCATTCTGCTTGCTAAAGCCATTACGGTCATTATTCTAATTACCTATCAAGGCCTATTCTTGTGTGTGGTGCTGCACAAAGACAAAGGGAATATTGTTTCTGTCGCTCAAAGTTTGCACTCTTAATCAAAGAAGAAGAGCATTCAGGCACCTAACAAATTGAGTGAGTTAGGGAGGGGAAGGAATTACCCCATGAATTAGCTATGAAATGTTTGTGAGGAAAATCTCTGGGTGAAAAACGAATGTATTCCTGTCAATCACCAGCCCTTATATTGTTGCAAAGTGGAGTGCAGGAAGACTGAGTGTCTAATAGCCTGCTTCACAGGCAGTAACTCCTTTGGAATATGGTGACTGATTTGCTTGACATTTCCTCTGGCGTCAGTGGTATTAGAACCATCAGGCAATTTCTGGGAAGCTAATTTGTTCCTTTCTACTATATGTTGATAAGGAACAAAGAGATGTTAAGTGCTGAAATCTCTCAAAAATTCAGTATGATTTGGATGCAAATCTCAGGAATCTTTTCTTTAGTATAATGTAAGGATTTATACAATTCCCTTTTCTATTTCATTAACAAAGTTTCCTGTTGGCAGTATCCAAAATAAATCTGATGTCTGGCATAACATATAGACATGACTGCAGAGAAAAATAATTTTGTTAATTTAATCAATAATATGTCCTTATACGGAAACCTTGTCAGAATGTAATTATGTAGCCAAGCAAATGTATTGCTACATGCTTCTTAGTAAGGCTATTGCAGAGTGAAACTGTGAACTTAAAAAGAACAGAGAGGCTTCAGATGCCCAAACTATTCTACAGTCTTTGTGCAGATGAAATTCCCAGCACTAGTGTGGTAGGGTTAGGAGGGCACTGTAACCCTCCTATTTACCAAAAGCAGCTATTTGGGATTTTTTTGCTCTTTTTTTGGGTAGTGGCTGAGATTATGATTGTCCTTGCTGATAAATCAGGATTGCTAGAGAGGAGTCCCCTGGCTTGGGTTCAAACGAGTTTGTACTGCATTAGATAGCTCGGCCCAAGGGATTGGCCTGTTTACCTTTGTCTATATTCCTGACCTTTCTGTTCCTGTTTTTGTCACCTACATAGCACTTAAGAGACAGGTCTGCTCCCATGATTACCATGGCCACTTAGTGATGCTCGGCTTGGCTTTTTTGCAGTGCTTCTGCTGCATGGATTGTGACTATTTGCAGCAAGAACCATTTGGGAGCCCACGGCAGGACAGCCCTTGTCCTGATCTGCTGCACTCAGCACAAAAGCTGAGATGGAGGATCACCATGAAGAAATAGCTGTGTTTTTATTGTTAGATCCCTTTCTTTTTTCTTCTTCCCCCACCTATTGCTATTCCCCACACATCTAGGTCTTGGGAGCAGAGTTAATATTTCCTGTTGTTTTATCCAAGGTGCAGGTTAGACACACAGAAGCACGAGCTCTTTCCCATGCAGGAGCCAGTTAGGCTAATTAGCTGATGTGAACACAAGCTAAATGACTTTCAAGGTCACCTCATATCTGAGAATTGCTTTTGTGCTACATAAAGCTCAAACCTCCCAGCAGACTCTCTCGCTCTACCCCTATTTTCTGCAATTTGTTTTATTTGGCGAACCCAACTCCCTTGTTACCCTGGATCATGGACAGTTGAATTCACTCATTCTTCAAGCTCAATGGAACGAAAGATTTGGGCCCAGAGTCCCGAGGTATCACCAAAAGGCACGTAACAGGGGTGATGAGCATATTGCCTGCTCTGCTGTTTGCTGCAGGTTGAAGATCAGTGCTCCCTGTGGGTGTGATCAGCTCCTTCTGGGAGCTCAGACAAGATTTCAGGTCTATCAGCTTTTAAAAGCTACTTGTTATTTACCGGTACAAGCATTTAACAGCATGCAGCTTCCTAAAACATGATTTTTTTCCCCGCTCTTGATTAGTTTAAGAAGAGGAAATACCTTAATTTATAAGAATAAATTAGTGAGAAAAGACTGAGCCCCAGGTGTAGTCTTATCTCAGACTCGGACTTTGCATACACTTACGGTGGTGCAAGCTACTGCACTCAAAGGAGAGTGCTGTCTCAGAGTGGCACAACCCGGAGGATGTTAAAGGCAAGCACTGAGTGCTAACAAATTCAGCAGTTTACTGATGATGGTTCTGCTAATATGTTTATGCAAAGCTTGTCCTTTGATTCTCCCAAGGCATGGGTAAATGCATGCAAGCAGTGTTAATGATGAGCTACAGAAAGTGTCAATGACTGAGCTCTTATTTTACTGGCAGCACTGTACAAATAGGCAGGCACCAAGCCCAACTATCTTTTTAGGGAAGGTCAGAGGGCTGGGATCCACACTTGTGTTTAGGTTCTTACATCCCACATAGGTGCTAGCAGCCAGACCCTCCCCACCTAACACCAGGCATGATGTAAATTTCATGCACTCAGAGCTCAGTCACTCAAGTCAGCAAGAAAAAAATCGGTGTTTTCAGGGGTGATTCAGACTTGAGCCACCTCTCAGAGCCACACATCTCCATGCAGGGAACCTACTTCAAATGGGCTCCCAGCTGCTCTGCCACAGGTGCCCGAGGGCAGCAAGTGCAGATTTGGTGCTTCGAAAGACAGCGAAGGAAGATGACAGGTATGGTGTGCAAACAAGCCAGGAGAGGAACTTTGTGTGAGAGATTGAAGAGCACTTCTGTTAGCAGCAGAAACATGAAGAAAAGATGGTGCTTTACCCTCCAGGAGTAGAGAATAGAGACATTGGTGTAATTGTTCCATGATTTCCAACCCAAACCTGGGAGCTGGATGGTTGATGAACCTTAATTTCTGCCTTTCAGACTATTCCATTCCAGTGTTTGAGTGTCTTCCCAAGGATGCTGGGGATTTTTATGCTGTGAAGAAGTTTATGCCCATTTCTTAAAAGAGCACTGACTCCCATGCACCATGTGTTCAGTTTTCCTTTCTTCAAACCACCTAGCATGGAGAGGAAGAAAAAAGAACAAAAAGAGTTGTAGGTAATGCAAAAGAATGCCTTCAGGGCTTAACCCTTGAGAGAGTGTGTTTGTCCTGTATCCACAGTTTAATTATTTCTGGAACAGTGCTATCCTGTTTTAGAGCAGACCAAAGCAAACATTTATTTGCAGCTGCCTGCAGTGAGGTTACAAGTAAACTAATGATATAATATTTTCTCTTGGAATTTATTCTATGAAGATGACTCATACTGGACAGCTAAATGCCATCAGTGTTGTGTCAGCTTTTACTGACTAAAGTGTTTTTCCATATGTGATAGTGGACTGTTCTTATTAATGGTTGAGCTGTAAAATCTTGCTTTCCCTCTTATTTATGATACTGGAAAAAATCCAGTGTAGCACAGTACATATGCAAGTCATTACTCTCCCTCTGAGCTCCCCCCCAAGTATGGAATGTTACTGTATTTTAATATATTACAGAAATAAACAAATGTTTTACATGTGGGGGATGAGTATAAATCAGAGATGACTCAAAGGGCAAAGGGGTTTAACGGAGTTTGCTGTGCCTGAAAATCTCTGGAGCCCAAGCAGCACTGTGAGGGGGTGTGGCTGTGCTGCTGCACTCTGCTTCCCCTCACTGGTTTGGCCACGTCCAGTTCTACATAGTGCCAGGCTTAGAGTTCAAGCAAGTTTTCAGGGCTGTTCTTAAACGGCTCGGGATATCTGATGGTTTTTTTGTCTCATGTGGTCTGTGTTTCTTACTGCTGCATCCCAAAGCCTGATGTTGGGGAGCTTTTCCTTCCAGACAACAGCTGCTACAGCACCTCCTCAGAGAGCTGCCATCCTTGAAGCCTCCTGAGGGCCACATGCAGACCCTGAGTACTCCTGCCCCAACCTCAGTGACTTCAGTCTGCCACTGTTGTGGTGTCCCCATTTCTTCTCACTGAGACAAGCAAAGGACGGTGGAGGTTAAATACAGAGACACTCCTGAGAATAGGGACCTCCTGAGTGCCAATGGATTTTAGCTCTCTTTCCTTCTGGCACCCCAGATCTCACATCTCCCTTTCCATTAGTGGCCCAGCTTGCAGAGGAGAATTATGGAGATTTCCTTTCCTGGGGAGCTGTGACCTGAACGCCCTCACGCTGGGGAGTGAGCTGTCCCTTGGCTGTTGGCTCCCACCACTGACAGTGTCACCACCAAAAAGGGCTGGAGTCCTTTGAGAGCCCTTTTAGCCCCACGGGGTGCAGGATCATGGCCTGTGCATCAGCGGGTGCCATTTGTACTGGCAGGAAGAAGGGGCTGCTGAAAACTCCTGGCACACACAGGCATCCTTCTGCCTGAACTCTTTCACCTCACCTCACCTCTACCTGTGGACAATCCCAAGGCTGTTACCTGGGCTTATCAGCAAAACTGTAGGCACTGAATCCACGCCTAAACATGCTCAGTGGGTAAGGCTAACTGGGGCCATCAGAGACAGCCGGTAGTGGCCACTCAAGCATTGGGTATCACATCTCTTGCCCAGGAGGTGCCCAAATGCCCCTTTGCATTCAGGCCTTGATTTTGCCATGCCAAACTCCTCAGCTCAAGCATTTATGCTTGGATCAATTCTCTGTCATACAGGCAGCGAGGAAAAGAAATCTTCCTCCTACAAGAGCCTCTCCTTCCCTCTGGATCAATGCATACAACTTTATTTGACATCAGTGGGAGCTCTGTCAGAGATCAAGAGCAGTAAATGGCCTAATGGAAAGAATAATAATGCTATCATGTGTACATACCACTTCTCATCCATCTTGTGGGTTTAAAGATCTTCCTCTTGGTGAGCTCACTGGTCATAATGCTCACCCTCAGCTAATTCATACATTTTAATTATCTTTTCAAAGACACTATCAAAAATCAGGAGGAAAATGAAAAAGCACAGACTATGCAGATTGCAAGCTGAAATGAGATGCTCTAAAAGTTGTCTCCCCTTCTTAGAAATATAATAGGCAATATTATTTTCAAAAAAAACAGTAACTTTTATTAGAAGCTCCATAATATAAAAACTATGATCCTGAGATTTAATTTCATCCAGCTGTAAAGTAATACTTTATTGACCTCAAGCTGGTTTATACAGGGTTTTTTTTCTACCTCTTAATTATAACAGGCACATCTTTATAAGCCACTGGATTATTTACTAATGCAACACTTTCATTTTATTTCAAGTGGGAAGAAAATCTATTTGTTGTGGGATTTTATTTTTCTAATTTTTTTTTCCCCTGGATGTTGCATCTTTGTGGGTACCTTTCATCTAATACAATATTAGCCTTCATGATGGGGCTGACTACTTCCTTGATATTCATTTGAAGTTGGATAATAAAGTAGGGAAGAATATGAGAAAGACAATAGAAATAGAAAAGTCTGCATATATGTGGCAGGTAATTTTCTAGCAGCAGCATCATTATGTTTCCCCAAAACTGCTTCTCTGTTCGAGATTTCATTCTCATTTTGATGTGTTGTGGCTCAATGGACAAAATAATTAGTATTAAAATAATTAGTATTATTTTTTTCCCTTTGCTTGAAAGGCAAAAATATTCTGGCACTCTCACAGATTCAGTGGTTTCATTCACTTACAGTTTAAACAGAAGGGATGAAAGGAAAGCTAAGTTATTTTCTCTATTTATTTTGGCATCCAGCAAAATAGAAAACATCATCTTGTTACTGTAAGTGGTCCTTACGAAGAAATGATGAGTTTCTTGATGGCATAATTTATAAATTCTTAAAAAAGAGGAGGTTAAAAGTGTGTGTAATAGTGTAAAAAACTGTAATGCACTGATTTTCAAGAAGTATTCTGTCTATGTCAGGTATCATCATATACTCACATTGTGGAAGACCCTCTGCACAATGAATAGATTACAGCAAATCACAAAAATGAGGAATCACAATAAAAGTATTTGTGTCTCATTTCAAAACACACTAAGGAGCTAAAATTAAACATGTGTTGCCCTCCTTCAGCTGATTCACCTCAGTCTTCAGTGGGGAAACCGAAGCACTTCTGTACATGACACAGTAAAATGTAGAAACTGAGACTATTGATAGAAAATTATTTTAGGGTAATTGCTGCTGGCATTCAGTCTGCTCCTTGGAGATGAATGAGTTGTTTTTAACCATGTGCTCAAATCTGTGATGAGTAAATCCACCTTGTTTGCCTGGATGGAGAGACAGGTCTCAGAGAATGTGAAGGGTTACGAGGAGGAAAGAGACATTTTAACATGAAACCTACATCAATGTGCTGTGATCCTTAAATAGAAGATGTCTTCTGTGGTAGGGAGGGTTTCATGCAGAAATTCTGAAATTTTAAGACTAGGCAATTGGTGTTTAATTCATATTATGAAAGAGCACACCATTCCATCAGAACAGTTGGGGAGAACTTAGCTTGTCCAGCAAAGTCTCAGGACAAAGGAAAACATATGAAAATGTTCAATATTTTCCCCACCAACATTTGGATGTTGGACAGCACAGGGCAAAACAGAGCTTGTGAGCAGCTGCCTGCTGTGGCAGGGGAATGTGTGACTCCATCAGACTCTTCACTGGGTGCCAGAAAAGATGCATGTCAGGTAGCAGGCACCATGCCTTGGTAGTTTGGAATGATTCAGAAAACAGGAAAAATTATCAAGACTATGGACCAGTTTAACTCTTTTGAGCTCCCATTAATGAGCGAAACCAGCTCATTTCCAGTTTCCAGAGCACTCCTTCTATTGCAGAGGTCAGGGCTGAATCTCACAGAGGTTAAGTGCCTTTCCCAGGACTGGAGAGCAACAGCAATAAGGGCTGTGGGGCTGATGACAAAGATAGGTCACGCAGCAAAACAATTGCAAGTCAGGAAAGGAATCTGGGCCATGGGGATGCTCAGACCCCCGCACAGCCAGATGAATGCTAACCATGGTGGGAATAAGAAAGAAGACATTGTTCCTTCAAACATCTTGGGACTGAATGTTTATCAACACAGAATCCTCTTCAGATTTTTTTCAAAACATGGTTCAGCCCAAGGCTTTCCTGGATATCAGCGAAGGAGTTAATAAAAGGCAGTAAAGACTAATGAGCCTTTAGTAGACTTGAACTCTTTATTTCAGAGTTACAGGATAGATGTCTGCAAATCAAAATAATTTGAAAAAAATAATGGATTCCATCTTTATCTGGAAAATAAAATCATAAAAGAAAAAATTGAAAAATCTCAGAAGACATCCACCAGAAAGACATCATTATCCAGACTTCTCTAGCAAAGTATGAGAAAAGATAAGATCAAAGGTAGATGCACCAACTGCCTTGAACCATGTTTATACATAACATCTTCCATGTGTTCTGCTTTTGAAAGTAGATTAGCATTGGAAATGATTCAAAACTTCTTCAAAATGAGCAATGCAGCTTTAGGAATACCAACATGAGGATGAGAAAATGAACAGAAAGAGGTTCAGATCTAGATTCAGGGGCTGTAAGGGATGTTTTTATAAAGTCCTTGCAAGTTAAAGATGTTGGGGAAGACATCCAGACATCTGGACACAGGTAGTTGCTTGTGTCACACGAGAACCTCAGTTATCAATAGAGGGAATCAAGAAGGGCAGACCAAGAAGAAAGAGAATTATGCTGAGCTTCTGGCAAAGAGAAATGAAAATAATCTAAAATCTCTCATTCATTTTATATTACGTTTTGGGTGTGCGAGAGGGACAGAATATGCATCTGACTTAGCTTTTAGTACGCTTTTTCCTTTTTTTTTTTGTTTCTCTCATGTTACACAAATGCTCTTATTTAACAGGCTGAGATAGGCCTGGGAAATGAGGGTACTTACCTTCTGCGTGGAGCCCAGATGTGGGGATGGAAGCAAAGGGAACCTGCCAACAGCTCCTTGAGCCCAGGATTCACTGGAGTTTTCTAACTTCTGCAAGTGTCACAGTGGTTCATCAGTGGCCTGAGTTCACTAGAAGGTTCCAGTGGGCTAGATTATGGAAAGGGGGTGTGTAAGAGCCTCTCTGCTGACCTCATGCACACAGTTTGGGTTTCTTTGTTGTGTCGGAAAGAGAAGGAGGTGACAGAGGAAGCTGTCAGCTTGCATGAGGCCAACACTTCCCCAGCTGATTTTGACCAGCAAAGTTGTCTTTGCTCCATTTGAGAAGGCTGAAGGGAATGTGTCCCTGCACAGAGCAGATCCTAAGGAATGGTAAGTATGTTGGCATTCACAATACACTTGAAATACAGCATGCCAGACCTACTCTTCAAAGAAGTTACAGGTCCTGCCTCAGCCCACCCCCTGAGTACATGCTTTGCTTTGAGTCCCACTGAAATCAATGCCTCTTTGAAGTGTACTTTCCAACACTTTCAAGAAGCACAAGGGAGATAGCAAAAGGTTAACCTAAAGTAATGGCACTATGAGCTATATAAATCTTACTCTTGGATCTATAGCCTTTCCATCTGCAGCTGTAGAGATGGGCGAATTTCTTTTGATGCCTGTAACCGTGTTGCAGCACACCAACATTTAGAAATTGCACCTCCTGATTTATTGCTTGAGTGAATTTCTCTTGTTACAACAGAAGGCACAAGAGAGCATCTGTGGATATGGCCAGTCTGAGGACTCGTCTGGTTGAACTTCTGCTGCTGTCAGTGCTGGGAGGGCTGCCAGTGACAGGCAGGTGGGAAGACAGCCGCGTGAAGACAAGATTACTCGGACTGCTGGAGAGTAGGTGTGCAATGCTGAAAAGCTGCAGGGGAAAGCAAACTGCAGCCTGGCTCCAGCATGGGGATGCCTCACCCTGCTGTGCCTCCAGCTGTATGGTCTGGCACCTTGTGTGCCAGAGCGAGTGCCAGAGTGCACCTTGAGTGACTGGGCAGCCAGCTCCAGCATGTTCCACTGACACTGCCCTATATGCCCACGGGGTCATGTAACTTTGGGTCAAAATCATCCCTATCATTTCCTTTCACGTGTCCCTACAAAGCTCATTCTTCACATTCTGCCACTCCCAGATCACCTCCAAAGCTCTGACTCTCTAGGTTTCTCATCCCCATGAACATCTGCCTTTTATCTGGTTTTCCCCTAGATATATTATGTTTCATTTTCTCGCTGAATGTCAGTGTTATTTTTCAGCTGGTATCTGTCTATTCCCACTTGTGTTTGCAACAGTGATGTCTGGGAATCTTAATAAAGCAGAGTATCAAACACAACAACTTTGGTTTGTAGGAACCTCTGAGCTAAGGGAAAGGGAAGGCCCACAGACACAAAGGTGGGTTCAGACTCTGGCGGCACAGAGAGCATTTGAGCTTACACCTGATCTGCAAAGATAAAGTTTTTCATCTGTTTGAAAACAGCAACGACAGCACCGCCCCCAGCCCTCACAGTTTGTAAAAATGAGTGTCAGAAAAGATGAAAAGCAATACAATAGAAGAAGAAAAGGCATCCCTATGAAAATGCAAGTGGCATTTCAGAGGTTGCTTTTGCTTTTAATCTGTGGGTTTTAGAAATGAATGCACTTTAGTTGCTGTAACAAGAGATGACTTGTGCTGAGTGGGCAAGTTTGGTGGTGTGTGGAGGAGCTGAGTGAGGAACAAGCTCTGCCCAAAGGAGGTGTATGTTCAACCTGACATTGCTGCAGGCACCCACAGCTGACCTTTAAACCAAGCATGAGCTCTGGGCTCTCCCTGAGGCTGCCGGAACTTTCTAACATGTGCTGGGATTTAGTGGGGATGTTTGGAGATTGGATGGGGCATATTTATGGAGTACAGGTTCAAACTGCTCTACAGTTACCATGTCTGTCCACACCTCGAGGCGTTGCCCACTGAAACAGCCTGGGTCTGGCATTCCCTCTGCATGGGAATCCTCTTTTCTCCTTGGAGATGACCATTTTCTCCAACTCCATTTCAGGCTGCATCTTCATGTCCTCGCTATTCCCCTAACCATTATAAACAGTGGGTAAATGGTGGATTTTACAACAGCACTGGTGTATCTCCTTTAAAAATATTTCTTCCCTTCTCTCTTGACCTTTCCCATCTCTTTCTTTGCTGGCTTCAGAGTGAATGGTCAAGGGCAACCCCAATTTCACATTCTTGGTATTATGTATGGTAGGCTGGAGAGAAACAGCTTTCTGAAGCAAGTCTAAATATGGAAGTTCTCATGGGAAAGGAAGGGAGAGTGCATCTGTAGCAAAAATGAAAGCTAGGATGAATGAGAAATGAAACACCGGAGGTGATTTCCTTATGGCAGGTGAGTACTTGCTTAGTTTAGGACAAAAGTAGTTCTTGTAAAATCCATTAGCTAGTGTGTTCTAACTGCTACCTCTTAACATTATTATTAAAGCATGTATTTAATTTTATTTCATATATATATTTATATAAATATTTTATATTTATATTAAATTTATATTATCAGATATTTGAAGGTACAGCTCAGACTGAAATGAAGGCTAATGAGGATATAACTTTGCCCTAGCTGGCTAATCTGTGCTAAAATAGTTTCCCTTGTCTAGATTAAGGTCACAGGTCCATGACTGCAAGCAGTTGTAGTAGCTGATTGAGTTTCCCTCATCAGCTGACCTGCAATTCTGGTTGCGTATCTACTCTGCGCTCACCACAACACTGAATTCACATAATTTCCCAAAGGGGACCCTTGTGCAAAATCTGAATCACAGTTTATGCTAAGATGCACCAAACGAGTAGTTGCTGTGGCCTTGGTTGGCATTTTCAGCAGAAGATCTGCCTCAGTTTTGTGCCACAAGTACGTCTCTTGATGCCATGACGTCTGGGTTTTGGATCACTCATCAGTCCTTTGATCCTTTAAGAGTCACAGAATGTACGTGAGGCACTGCTGATAGGCAGTCTGAATAAAGCCCCTTTCTCTATCTAATCTGACTGGGCTGATGTAATGCACGATAGGAGCCAGCATCTTCACAAGATAGGAATCTAGGAGCGGCTTATGTGGCTAAGCCTTATACCAGACACTGCCCGGTAATGCCGACTGCATGGGGGAATTAACTGGAGGAACAGTCAAGGCTCTTTGCTGAAGGGATTGCATCAATTGTTGTAAGATATATTTGCAATAAAGATCTGTGGTCCTGCTAGTAGGTCGGTATCAGTTGTGGCTAAGAACACTATCTTGCCATCTGTTCTTGGCAAGAATTGTACAATCCTTTCTTTCAAGTCGCAGATATTATTACACTTAGTCAGCCTTTGTCAGCTCAGGACTTGACCATTATAATGCTCCCTGCACGATGCTGCTCGCTGCGACCATCTGGAAAAAGAAGCTAGATCAGTATACAGCTGCTTATTCAGTAGCATTCCATACCACAAATGTCTCACACATCTGCCTTGTCGTCCGCCCCAGCTATTCATTTGTGGGTGTGGTGGGATGTGCTGCTTTGAATCTATACAATGCTGTGCATGCAGGCAGAACTATGCCAAAGGAACACTAGCCTGCAAAGTGAGGCAAAATTTCTAGTTTGGAAGCTTTGCAAGAAGTCTCTTGACTTCATTAAATACAGGGTAAAGGAGTATGTACCTGTCTTAGGCTACATGGACACAACCTGTCTCCACCAACTAAATTTATAACTTCTTCCTCTAAATTGCCCTCAAGTCAGATTGCTGTGACATCCTCCAGCCACTGTGATGAGTGGGACAGAAAGGATGGTGCCCGCCAGGTGAACAGCCGTTCTGTGTTTTGTTTCTCATTATCCACTGCATGGCCCACTGCCCTACTGACCATACATTATCCAAGCTTTTCTCAGAGGCAGATCTGTTCCCTTCCCCTGTGGTCCCTTCTGTGTCACTTATCACTGTGATGCAGTTATTAATTGATTTATTCTCACAGTCTCCTTTGTGGGGGAGATGGTGGTTATGTCTTTGCCTTGCCTGACTGTGATTGTTACATTCTCCTGGCGTCTCACCTGCTTTGTTTCACCTCTCATACCAAACCTTCTTGCTGTTGGTGGCCAGTGTGGCTCTCACAAACTGAGGGAATGGTGCCTGTGTGTCCTGCATTCTTGACATTCCCCTGCCTGGTGCCCAGGCTGTCTGGAGAAGGAGGTGCCCACCTCAATGGCAGAGAAGACAAGCAGCAGCACAAATACGGGAAGTCAGGGTGAAAGCATCTGAGAACCAGGAGCCTTGCAAGGAGGGTGAGGGAAAGAGGAACAAAGACTATGACTGAAGTCAGGCCACTGGCTCTGTCCCCTGCGGTGCTGCAGAGACTGAACCAAGGACTAGGAGAGAGAGCTGCGTGAAGGATAAACAGCTCAAAAGCTGGCAAATAGTTAGGGTTGGAATGATTAGGAGACCAGGAGAAGGATGCCTGGATGAGAAAAGAAACAGCAGAGGCTAGGAGAGGCTGCAGCATGTTTTCCACCATGGTCTTGGACAAAAGCCACCCTGGCACTCCTCTGTTGGCAAGAAACAGCCTTGAAATTCACCCACAAACTGTGCTATCACCCTCATCTTCTCACTGGTCCAAAGATTGGATGGCAACCTATCGCTACTATCAATTACTCCCTCAGATCATGTGTCTGAGTCACTTCAAGTCCCGGAGCACCAATCTACCACAGACCACATCTAACCTGCTGGCTTCTCAAGGCAGATCTTACCTGTGGAGGCAAGGTAGAAGTTAAAATTCAATTCACAGCTGAAAACCTTTGGAGCTGCTGCCATACTGTGAGTCGTATTTTCCTGGGTAGCGTTTATGTAGGTTGTACCAGCAACACAATGAAAGCACAGCTCCTCTGTACAGCTACAACTGCATGAGGACATCACACACTCTATTTGCACAGCCCGCTAGCCACATAACTGCCCTTTTGTACACAAAATCTCTGATTCAGCAAGCTCTTTAATCATGTGTCCCACGTTAAACATATCACTGAAAATCGGGTCTTATGTCACGTAGCTCTGAAAAATCAATTTTTGTGGCAATTTGTGGCTTATTCTGTAATTTGAGCTCTCTAGCTGGATTTGCCTGAAATTCTGTGCCTGAAGCAGAACATCAAGGAAACATACAAGTTCTTATAAATGATTACATTTGTCAAAGAGTTATCTTCTTATGGCTTTAAGTGACACACTGCTTTCAATTTTTTTCTGCATTATTACCCCACAAAAAAGGACTACCCCTTTAAAGCACAAAAATCTGCTCCTAAAACTGCCCACAGTCTGAGGGTTTTTTCCTCTTTTTGATTAATGAGAATAAAATGGACATCAGAAAAAGCCACAATTTAACAGGATCTATTTACTCCTATGTTTTCCCTTAAGCTCCATAAATTGTATGGGCATACCATTCAGCTTCACAAGTTCGTTTGCAAATCACAAACACCCTAAATTGGCATGATCCCACAAAACCTACCACACACTGCATCCAAACACATTTGTCCAAATAACAATTTTATAACTGGTTCATATCTAGTTTATATCTAGTTCTAGTATATACCAAAACCTATACATGTGGACAGATCAAAATTAGTGATTCAATGATGCCTACTGAAAAATGGGAAAAATTACCTGTATTATTAAAACCTAGAACTTTTCCTTGCATTTAGGGACAATATTTTTTGGCTGGAGTTATCTAAACTGCACCTTGCCCTCGTACTCCTAGTAATGTGCATGACAGACTTCACTGCTGCCTTCCACAGGGATGATTGATGGCATTTGGATATCAGAGAGTGCGTTCCTGGGTCGCAGGAAGTGTGTGAAGGCAGGCAGCACATGGCTCCCCTGGTGACTTGCAGAGGTTGTATATACCAGTTGTGATGGAAAGAAACCGTGACCTCTCTTTTTGTCTTCAGAAATTCTACAGATCTGTCCACAGCAAGCCAATTTGGGAATCAAATAACCTTTGTGTTTTCTAGGCTGCACTCTGAATAGGCAGAGAAGGAGGAAACCACTGTCAATAAATGCAAAGCTAAAAATAGGAAGACCAAAAGCCTCAGCAGGGCTCTGGAAAAAATCCTTAAGGTGGAAGTAAGAGTTATTTATAAGGCTGGGAGATGAGAGGGGAGAGAGAGGTCAGTAGAAGACATTACATTACTTACATAGTTTGGGTTCCAGAAATTACTTTCTGAACACACAACATCGTTAGGAGGTGTTTCTCCTCAAGTCCTGGGTCCTAGCTACTTTTTGCGCCAACAGGTCATGCCACGCCAGGAAGCCAGGTTTCTGGGCATTCCCAGGAGGTAAGGAGGACAGGACTCTTGACCTCCGACTCTGGTTTGGAGAGCAGAGATTCTTTCTTGCAGATGCATGTTTTTCAAAAGCACTTTTTGGAGCCTGAAAGCCGGTCAAGCTGCCTCCACAGGCATGGTCCTAACTGGT
This sequence comes from Motacilla alba alba, assembly GCF_015832195.1. Lineage (NCBI taxonomy): Eukaryota > Metazoa > Chordata > Aves > Passeriformes > Motacillidae > Motacilla > Motacilla alba. Next base: position 63,956,164 of record NC_052016.1, read on the forward strand.
AGGTAGTTTGATGGAATTGTAGACAGATGCAAGTCTTGGGTGGAGTCCTCTTCTCCAAACTGAACTATAGAGGACTGAGTTTTCTAACTTTGTTACCTAGGATGTGTCCAGACATCTCCACAATGGAAGGTGAGCTTTGAGGATTGGTACTGACTTAGACCACCTACAATTAAGCAAATAGCTCAGTGCAACAGGATTAGATGCTGGAAACTTGACATTTACATATATAGGTTGGTCTCATTCCAGCCTCATCCCATTAGCACACCAGATGTGTCCCCAGGGAACACCTTTTCATTGAATTTTATCAGCAAGGGCTCCAGCTGGTGTCTCTGAGGCTACTCTGTGATGTGAACCCTAGCAGGGAAAGAAGAGGTGCTTAGGGGATGCATTTCAGAAATACTTCCCAGTGCAAACAAAAACACTGTTGTAGACAGATTATTATTCCTTAGATTAACAATTTTTGTACAGCTGAAATAGGTACCATGATACCTATCCCTCAGTCTGAGTAGTCCACTGCAAATGTGAGGTCTGAGACAAAACCAAGATGACTGACCTCATTTATGCTTCTAAAATTTGAAAATGGTAGAGGTTTTAACCTCACATTTTCAAAGGAAGTAGAGGGAATATTTCTTTCACAATAGATCACACACTTTTTTTTCTATCTTTACTCTTAAAGGTAATAAAATATTTGGCTATTAACCAGCAAATTCTGCATTATAAAAACGGTTATAATTCTATTTAATGAAAAGTCTTGGGCAAGCTAAATAACAGATGGATATCCCAGCCTGATGTAATGTAATAGAATATAAATGACCAGTAAGTGTGTATTTAAATATCTCCTCTTGGGCATATTTTAAATTGGCTATTTACATTAATTCTGAGTTAAATTGCTAGTGAATTTCATGAGGAATTTAATCTAGCTTGCCATGTTAGAAAGAAGGAAACAGTTATGCAGGAGGTGTGTGTCCTGTCTGGCGGACCAAGTGCACCTCCTTGGTTGCGGAAGGACATCCCTGAAAAGCTGTCTGTGCAGAGGAACATCAGAAGAAAATGTTGGGACAGGCAGCTCCTGCATGAAATAATTGACAGCATCCCACGGAGGAGCACTAATACTTCAGAGACCTGATTTACTTCTTGCCCACACAAAACAATTCCACCGGCACAAGTGCGGGACAGGGAATTGCAGTGTGGAGGCAGGAAGGCGCACCCGGGGCTGTAATCACTTAAATGGGCTTTGCTGCATGAGGAAATGAGTGAGATAAGGAGCAATGAGGTGGAAATGTCTCTCGCTGAGGCTGGAGCTTGAAAAGCAGCGGCAGTCCTTCAGCAGCTAATTTAGCAGTCATATTGCATATCAAAGGGACCCACTGACTTTTGGAGTGCACAGAATAAATAATTGATACCTCACCAGGGGGACTATCACGTCTCAGCCGTCAAGCTGATGGGAATTAGCCTCATTGGAGGGGATGTTTGCAAGGCCAGACCATAGGCAATACTGTTGATAAGCAATTTGGCTGTGACATAATGCAGAAGTCAATGACATGTCAGTATTTTGTTACACCATTTTACTCTCTGCTCTTCATTAAACCCTTCCAGTGTCTGAAAAGTAATTTCTTTCCAGTCACCACTGCAGTTGTTGGAGCCCTCTGACCCCAGCAGCCTGGTCACAAGGGTGTCATGACATTTCTGCTAGAACAAAACAGCTCTCTGAAAAGCGTGTAGGCAAGAGAGACACTGAACAGGCTATTTCCCCTGCAAAGCTTCTTGGATGTTTCTGCATTTGGGAATGAAAATACTAGAATTATTTTTTTAAAGTAAAGGCTTAGGGTCAGGATCCTGCCAATGGCACCTCAGAAACAGGATGGTTCAGTGTCACCCACCAGTTTGTACATAAAGACATTGGATGGGAAAACTGGCTGTACAGCCCTTGGCAGGAAAGCCTGTAACCCGAAGTTTCATTTGTACTGGCCCGGGGACAAACATTTCAGCAAGAGAAAATCCCATTGCAAACCATTTGGTCAGAGTCAGTGCCTTGTCACTTGACTTAAAATCTAGATGAGGGACATAATAATGAAAATAATCTGGGAGCACAACAAAAACTGCAGGAAATAGCTATGAACCGGGAAGGCAGTGAGGGAGGCTGCTCTATGACATGGCTGCGTATCTTGGTCTGATTCTACACTCCCATGCTCTGGATCTGTCTGCATGCACCTAAAATTTAGAAGAGAGATTTTCCCAGACACCAGAGACAGCAGAAAAACAGACTCAGATGGAAGTAAATCCACCCCACATCTTTGTCAGCAGTCTCTGCAACAGGAAAAGGAGACATAATAAAGCTTTTATTTCTCAGGGACAGGCTAGGACAGGCTGTTAGACCTGAGAGCTCCCGAGCATCACAGTGATGACTGCCGAGACCTTTCAGGGATACACAGCAAAAGTACCCTCTACCACCGTGTCAGGGGGCTGAAAGATTGTAGCACCTCTTGCTCACATCTGAGCAGTGCAAGTCCTGGGAACACAGTGTTCTGCTGCAGGACTCCCAGCTCCGGCCCCAGCCTGCAGCTGTTCCTTGAAAACAACATCCGAGGTCACTGGTTCCACCTGGGACTGGACAAGAGCATGCCCCCCAGCCTGGCCCTGCATGCCATGCATGCCTCAAGCCCCCTGCAATCAACAGGGGGGGCAGCTGCGGGGGAAACCGGGTCAAGCCTGTGCCATTAAGTGCTAATGAACAAGCTGGCAAGAGAGGGGATTGTTTTTTTGGCTTCCTCCTGAGAGGGAGCCTAACGTAACTAAATACGAAGACAAAGGTGAGCAGGTCATTCCTGCTTTGGGCGGCCCCAGGTCACAGCTCTTTCCACTGGCACTGGGTCACAGCCTTGTGCCGAGCAGGGAGCTGGGTGAAGCTGCTGCACTTGCCCAATGTCAATCAGGGATGGGGCAGAGAAAGGCCATGAACTCGTTCATGCTGAGAACATGAACAGCCAGAAGACAGGCTGTGCTGGGCTGCACATCAACTTCAGCAACATTTGAGCTCTGCCTTAAGCTTGGGAGGCCTTAAGCCCCCTTAAGGAGGCTGCTGTTCTAGAAACACAGAGGTCTACCTAAAAAATGGTACAATGGCTGGAATCTGGGTATGTTTCACAAGACTTAAATCCATGGAAATCAACACTTTGCAGTCTGTACTGCTTTCAGAATCCGGGAGCTAAGGTCAGAGGTGGTAGTAGTGATGCAGATTACCTGACATTGCATTCTAATAAAAAATTATTGGGAAATTGTCAACTTATTAATGAACAAGACCATTTTACCAAAATTTCGGGGAACCTAAATGCCATCAGTGAATATATCCTCCCCAGTCCTCTCTGTATTTACCTCTGTACAGGTGAAGAACTAAATAAAAACGGGCACTGGGAAATAAAGTGACTCACTCAAGGTCATACAAAAGACCCACTGCCCTGCTTTTGTCATTCAAACCAGTTACACATGTTGGGAGCAGTCTCACCCCACGTTCCTCCTCTTTTCTGAGATTAATACCCCCCGAAGCTGAGCTCTCTGGAGATGCTTCTGTCTTCCCTTTTATGGCAGATGGAGCCTCATCTGGGCACGCGGAAGGCACTGGATACAACTCAGCCTCTTCTGAGACACTGTCCAATACCTTTAGAATGATATTAATCACCATTCCCAACTGTACTGTTCAGTCTCAGATCAGGATTTAGCATGCTTGCATTTCATAATCTGCCTCTGAATTCTAAAATAATCCACCACAACCACTGTAGTAGACTCTTCAAATTAAAATGCTGTTTAACAGGAAGATGAAGTTCTAGAAATGTATTGCAAAATTAGAATTACCCACAAAATAAAATAATTTTGATGTGACATATCTGGCTGTAAATTTGCCTTGCAACAGAAATATTCATAATTACAGTAATTTGCAGCTCAGCCTCTTACTGTAGTTACATGATCCCGTAATTGCTGACTTGTCTGCAGAGCGCTGGTTGTGCTAGCTAAACCAGTTTGCTGCTTTAAAGGAACAGACTCTGAGCCAGCTCCAGTGCGTCCTGAAGCCATGGAAAACTTCCTAGAGACTGCAGAGAGCAGTGGGCTGGACCTTCAGCTGGAAGGGAGGACATTCAGTCTCCTGCAGAACTGTTTCAGTAACATTTGTTCAGAAGTGTGGAATACTGGGATGGAGACAGATATTGGTGAAAATTGTGTAAAGCAACCTCTACTGTAAATCACTGCATCTTAACTGAGCAGTTCTGGGTTTATGCCAACACAAATGGAAAACACTCTGGTCAACAGTATGGATAAAACATTGGCTTGTAGTTAGGATACCAAGCTGTTGATTTCCTCAAATTCAGGAATGAATGTTCACTTTCTAGGAGCCACAATTAGAAGAGGTGTAATTCAATAAGTACTACTTCCAGATTGCATAAGCATGCCCCCCAAAAAAACATTGAGTATTCGAGCTTGATTGCCATTAATGACCTTGAAAAATAGTCTGTTTCTGCTATTACATAAGAAATGGCATAATCCATGGAGGTATCTTCTCAGTAACACCAGTAAGCAAAGAACTTGCACAGGAAAGGAGAGCCTGAGGTTTAGGTCCTTGATCCCAGGGCAGCATCTGCATTTAATTTTGGGTAAAGCAAAAAAAGAGTCACAACATTCTTTGTTCATAAATTCTGAGCCTTAAAAGTTGCTGTCAGCTAGTTCTACCATCTTGCTTCCTCAAAACTGTGTTCCAGGGAGGTTTATATTCAGCAAGAACAGAGACTGGACTATCTGTGGAACTGTGTTCTCTCTTGGGATTGTGGACACTGTGGGCTTGGACTCCTCTAGATTGTGGTCCAAAAGGGATTTTCCATCTCCTAAGAAAGCCTTCTTAGAACCAAGCTGTCAGAGGCAAGGTGTGCTGCATGGTCAGACAGTATCTAATGCTGTAATAAATAACAGATATTGTTGGGTTTGGTTTTGGTTTTTTAAAATAATTAAAACTTTTTTTTTAAAATAATGAATACTACTATTAACGCTATCTTTCTTCTGATCTATATAATTAATGTTACACTCAATCTCATATTCTATGACGCTAGAAAAAGAGAAGCTTGCAAGAGATAGGTTTTTATACTTCAGCCCATGTTGTAGCCATGCCTGTTTAGTCAAATTCATTGAGCACAGTGTTTGAAAGATGACTCCTCTATTATCTAATGCATGTCAGCAATGATCACCCACTTATGAAGCACATATTTTAGCCAACAGCATGAGGTTTCTTCAAAAAAATTCTGTGACCAAGGTTGGCCAGGTACCAACCTAATTCAGCTAAGAGACATAACCACTAAGGTTTTTCTGCTGTGCCTGGGGAAGAAGCAATTAAAAAGCTACTTTACCCAAAAGCTCAGAAGAGTCCCGTGACACAGTGCCTCTTAGCAGTCTGAATCTTGCTGCTGATGGGATGTCTGCTTGGAAATGCCCCATCCATCCTGGCTCATACATTATAGCATTTCATTATGCTCACTGCAATTTAATACCTCCCACAGCAAGCAGGGTCCTGGCACATAAAAAAGCATCCTACTCACGTGGACACTCATTGCTGTGAGGAACCTTACATGGTGTGCCACAGTATTTTATACTACAGGTTTTTGTAGCATTTGGTTACAAATACTGCTATTATTACAGTTATAAAATACGGCTATTCAGCTTGTGTAAATCCTTTCAAAAGACTATTTCATATTTCATATTTCAAGTTATCATATTCCAGTACGTGACCTCTGGAAGGAGAGTTCAGGTGCACATACTGCACCTTTTCCCTTTTCCCTGGGCTAAGAGGGGAAGCTGCTAGTCAGGCTTTGGCCACAAATTTAAGGAGTTTTGTTCCTCCTTCTGTCCTCGTCCCACCAGGTCTTTCTCATCACTTCTGTTGAACTAGGATTCTGACACTGTAGTTTGAACAATGCTGTAGATTGCTGACCTGCCTGAGTAGGAAGGAGTCAGACTTCAGGCCTGGGATTTGGGATTGTTCATCCCCACACTGCAATGCTTCTTCTTCCTCTGACATCTTTATCTGGAGCTGCTTGTCCCTCTCCTCCCTCATCCCTAGCAAGCCTTCACCTCCTCCTCCTCATCAGCTCTGGGGATCAAGTCAGGGATGCTGCAGGTGGGAAGGAGAAAGATGAGGTGAGATTATGGTTGCTGCCATGCAATCAGGAATGGGAGCTGCAGGGACAATTGCTGCTGCTGGGGGGGCCAGCTCTGTCCTGGTCAGTCCGTCCTCTGCAACCCGGTGGCAGCTGCATCACTGCAGCACATGTGGCCAGTCTACAGCAGGCACTGTGCCACTTTTCTTTTAACAAACTGGCCAAGGGCAAGGGACCTGCAATCCCTCTTCAATCTGCAAGTCCAAGAGCAAATGATTGTCCAGCGTTTCTTCTGGAAGTAATGGATTGCAGTACAGGAATATCAAGACCCAGAGTGTCTGGGCAAACTGCTGTGAGTAAAATCCCCCCCTCCCTCCTCCCTGCATGCACATCATCCCAAAATAAATGTTGATGCCATCAGTAACCACAGCAGCATGCCAGCTAATGGACCAGCAGCAAGAGATGTGCTGCTACCACCTCAACAGAGAGACCTGTTGGAGTACTACTTGATCCAGCTCTGTTCCTATTCTCAATTTTTTTTTGTTTGTTACAGTAGGTCTTTGGGGTGGCAGAAATGCTAGAAGCTCTTTCTGGATGGTTCTTCCATCCTCTACCCCACCTCTTTTTTATTTTTTTAACACATACCTCTCTGCAGTTTTTAATTGAGAGTACCTTTCTCCCACGTAAAGAGCTGACAGTACTGATTCCTGGTGTCTAATATAGTGATTCTTATAGAAGGACACACTGGTGCCTACAGAGATGGAGCCACAGCCCACAGACAAGCTCTGCAATGGGTCCTATGCTGACCTTCAGCACATAATACCAAGGATCTATCTTCTCAGCAGATTTCTTGGCTGTGTTCCAAATTTTGGATCAATTTTATGCTATCATCTTATATAATCTATTTTTTCCCTCTCTTAAAAAAAAATAAAATAAAGCCATGACAAGAGGGTTGTTACACCAGTAAGAAAAGCAGTAAAAACATTGACTTTATGGAGTCTTCTGCCCTGGGCTGTATGTTTTGTAAAGCATTTTTTCAAGCAGTGCCAGGCTGGGATTATGAAGTGTGATAACCAGATGCAGATAATCTGCATATACAAAGCTGAATAGCTGGACAGTGCAAATGGCATTGATTTTTGTCGTACTTGATGGAAGTTATTATTCTGACCTTAACGCTTCCTTAACTTTCAAAGTAGTGTGTGGTGTTTTATCTCTATGTCTTCCTGGCCCCATACTGCTTCTGTCCAAGATAACAGAAATTTTATCAGGGATTTCAAAGGGGACAAGCTCACACCAATGGTGTCAATACCAACGGCATCATAAGGCTATTCTCTTGGAAAAAATACCTGAACAGGAGTTCCCTGAATAGGAAGAACCACAGTCTGTGTAATAGCACCAAATATTTGCCATATGACTTCATGCGGATCCACATGTCTGTCACAGCTGCTGTGGCAGCAAGTAGATGCTCAGCTGGGCTCATTTTCAGGTGTCTGTTTCCTCTAGAAGGAAGCCAAAGTCCAGATCTGTTAGCAGTGACTCTGTAATGTCAGTAGAGCTTACGCTTCTGTGGCCAAAGGTAAATTGTGTCATTCTTTTTAATGAAATGTTCCTTAATTGCCTTTATTCCTTTGAATAGCATGTTTGATAAATGGAATATACATTTTATAAAGAGGTTACAGAAAAGAAGAGCTGCTAATACCATTATATAACCTTGCAAATCCTAAACCTGAAATTGCCTTTTGCTTGCTGTTCTACAGCACATCTTTTCTTTGTGTCCTCTATAGCTGACAGAATAGTGTTTGTTTAAAAAAATATGTGACAGAAAACACCATGGGAAAAAATGTATTGTGAAATCTCAGCCAACCCGCGGGAAGGCTCAAGCCGGGACTGTCAACACACACAATCCCAATTCAATGTCTGCTCTTTCCAGCAGAAGAAGGCAGTGCAGAACTAAGCAGAAATTAATTAGAAGAACAAAAAGAAAGAACAGAGCAGATTTTATTTTTTTGCAATCCCAACCCAAACATGATTGGCAAATACCTGTCTACTGTATAAGGATATAGTTTCACTTTGTAGCTCCTACCTAGTGAAAGTCATAAACTAGCTCACAGTGAAATTACCATTTTTTGGAAAGCCCAAACAAAACTCCTACTGATTTCAGTGGAGCTAGGCTTTCATTTGATAAGCTTATCTTCTGCAATTTCAGCGCTCTAAGAAACCAATATTTGTTTTTGGGTTTTTTTTCAAATCCTGCATTTCTTGGTCTATGTATTTCAAGTAATTCATCATAAACACTGTAAACATATAGCATGATGCTATATATTTCTCAGAGTTGTAGAATGTCATTTTACTGCTTGCCCCTCACAGAGACACACTAGATAAAACAGACAAAAGGCTTCTGTGTAACTCTCCCTAGTGTAAAACAAGACCAGCTCTTAAACTGACTTTTCTGATCGGAGATCAGAATCAATCTCAGGATCTTGAGATTGATTAACTGCTCAGGGCTTGAAGGTACCCACAGGCTCTGCCTAAAAATACCTATTTGTTTGGCTTGGTTCCACCAGAGAAAAAAAATTGTGCCACACCCCAATAGATTCACTTACATCTGCTTTGGATGCTTTGGACACTCTCCAAATAAAAGTGGTTTTGCTATTGCTAAGGAAAGGTTTTCACCTTTCATTATGAAGTGGAAACATTGCTATAGAAGTAAAGCTTCAAAAAATAAAACCCAAAAAATGCAACAAAAACCCACCCAAGAACTTCAAGTGGATTTGATAGCTGCTAATGTCCAAGCTGTCACTTAAACTTCCTTTGAATCATGATGAGTCCAGGAGTCCAGGATTCCACAGGAGTCCAGGCCAGAACTGGTGAGCAGCAGGTTTCTGAGCTGCTGTTCTTCTTGGTACCCTGATCTTCTCAGGTTGCTAATGCACCCCACAGTATCAGGGTTTCACTGTGTGCCAACAAACCGTAGAGTTCACAGGACTCTTTCTTCTACTAAGCTACTAAGGAACCCTGAACTATTTTTGCAAGCATTTAAGCATACTTTAGAAATGGTCTGGATGTGGGATGTACAGCCAGTGCCCGGCTTACCTTCCAGAATGAGACTGCCCTTCCCAGGTGGCATGACCTGAATGGAGAATTTCCGATAGTGTCATAGCAATGTACACATTGCTTATCACACAGAGAATTCCATTCAGAGCGTTTCAACAGCCTCTGGGGTTGTGAGTGACTAGCACTGGCTTTCCACAGAGACGTTACGGTGTTGGGGCAGGTGTGGGGCTTGGTGTGTCACCTCCCCACCTACCTTACGTCAGTATTATAAAATCATCGCATATGCTATTGCGTCAGTAATGGCCACATAACCTCCCTCTGCAGCAGCTGCTGCTGCTCAGGGTGGCAACCTGGCCTGCAGCAGGGCTAGGAGAGACTGGCTCCCTGCAGCTCTGCGTCTGTGAAACTCAGGAGAGTTATGGCTATAGGGCTTTTATGCAACATCTTTTATGCAATAGAGCTTCTCTCTTTCTTACACACTTCTCTCCATCCTCGTGTCACATCAGAAGTAAAAGTAAAACTACAGCCTTTTTCCTCTACTTCCTTAAGCTTGTGCAAATGAAAGGTCTTTGAGACCTCTATCTTTTTTATCAAATACATTAAAATTCCCATGTTGTGTGGGAATATATGTAATTGCTGGAGTTTGGAGAAAAAATGGGAAAAATATGTGCTCACAGATATTTTGAATCTTTTGGAAAGTAGGTTAAAAAATACTACATGAGGTGTAGGGCTTTCACTTTCTACCATGCTGCTCAACAAGATGAGTAATATGGTCACAGCACATTTCTATTTATAAAAATGGTGCTAGGGCAGTGCTCCTGGACATCCTGCTGGCAGGGGCCTTTCTGCACTGTAGAAAAAGCCTTTCATGAGCAGGATGCCGGTCACCATTGCTGCCCTACAGTGCTGTTCCTAGATATTGGGCACACCAGAAACCAGAGGCACAAGTTTAAATACTGTCCATGGCACGTTTGTGACCAAAATCTGGGTTTAGTTATAGTCACCTTTTTAGCTCCCTGAAGGTATTCAAGTGCTTTTGTGAAAGATGGGGGTTTGCACAAGGCAGAATGGAGCACTTCTGGGATATGATTTCACAGAACCATAGAATGGTTTGGGTTAGAAGGGACCTTTAGGATCATATTGTTCCAACTCTGCTGCCTTTGGCAGGGACACCTTCCACTAGACCAGGTTGCTCAAAGCCTAATCTAACCCGACCTTGAACACTTTCAGGGATGGAGCATCCACAGCTTCTCTGGGCAACCTCTGCCAATGTCTCACCACTCTCACAGTAAAGAATTGCTTCCTAATATCCAGTCCAAATCTATGCTCCTTCCATTTAAACTCTGGTTTTTTTTAGATCAGTTGAGGCAGAGGTTCTAAGATTTCTGGTATTCCCACAAAACTGAATATCCTTAGGGTTGTTGTCCACACCCATTGCTTATGCTGTCTTTTCCACTAACTTATCAGGTCAGCAGGTAGTCTTCATAGAGTCAGCTGCCTTTGAACAAGCAGAATCCCTTTTACAATACAGAATAGGAGCTGGTTTGGGGTTTTTAGAATTTATTTATTTCATAAATATGCACTTTTTTTTTTTTTTTTTTTTTTTTTTTTTTTTTTTTTTTTTTTTTTTGTCCAGCAGCAGTTTATGCTGCTGAGTATGTGACTTTCTAACAAATCCCTTGCTTAAAGCATATAGAAAGAAATAATAATAGAGCAGAGAACTCTAAGTCCTGTAAGACTTGTGGAGATCTCTGCCAAAGTAGGTCAATGTGTTTGCACATCAGTTTTAGCAGAACTGCTAGAAGATTTGTGAGAGAGGTAAAAATCTGAAACTGCTTTATTTGTTGCTGGCTTTGCAATCTGCTAAGACTTACTTTAAAAATATAGTGAAACTATTTTTATAGTAACTGAGACAATAGCAGTCACGTTGAGAAAGGAAGCAACATGCTCGTATCATTATGCAAAGCTCTAAATGATTGCTTCAGTAGGCTCCAAATGTTGCTGATTTAATCCCAGATGTTTCTCATATTTACTATAATTTTTAGCCTTAAGAATTAACAAATTATGAGAACTTTCAGAAACCTATGGCAAAAATCACCATCTTAGAAAAAAATGGTTTACCTGGGAATTCCTCAAATAGCAGGAGAACAAATAGAAAATTTCTCAGAAGTTTAGTGAAATATCTGCCAATTCAAATCCTGGCCTGTGTCTAGAAGCCATAGCACTTTCTGCATCCTAAACATGCAGATGACTGGATACACAGGTTTTGATAAAATGTTATTATACTTACACTAATATACCACACAAATTCTTTGGTACCCTTACACCTTTGTCTCAAACCAGAATGTTTTCTACAAAGATTCCCAAATTTTATTCTCCTTTCCCAGTCTCCGGTAGCTACATTTAATTCCTGTTTTCTCAACTTTGCTAAACAGCAACAACTGGTGGCCAATTATCATTTTTGAGCTGTGTTTTCAGCCAAAGAGCTGGATTTAGAGCTCTGAAATGTGAAAACACAACCAGGGCATTTGTGTCACATGCAGTTGCCAGCCTTTCCTATAAATAGCTGGGTCAGGAGAGCACCTGTGTTTTTTCCCTCCCAGCATTTGATGGATAGCTTTGCTGGCATCTCTGCAATAGACACTACACTAAATTCAAAAGAGAGGCTTAGTCAGTTCTAAGTAATGGAAAGTGTCCAAATTCTCTTTGGCTTTGATTCTAACAGGGAAAGACATAATTTTCTTGTCTCTTTCCAGATTAAACTCCATTCCATTTTCTGCTGCCCTCAATGTGCACTCCTGAAAATCCCACAGACACATTAACATTCAGTCAATGAAATCTTTCTAGAATCTAGACTACTACAATGTTTAGGTTCTTCTGCAGTTGCAAGGCCTTGATTTTAGCTTGCCCTTACAGTGCATAAATTGCCTGTAATTTTGACAGCCCTGAACAATACCATCTTAACAGCCTGTGATGTCTTCTACCCTTGCTAGCTGTGCCACCCTGTCTTTAGGGCTGCCATTTTGATCTCCTGTTGATTGCTGATGTGAGAGGAAAAATTAATCATCACCATCCTAATCATGAAGAACCTGGCTTTTCACAAGTTCTCCTGGAAGTCCATGAGGAAACTTTTTCAGCACAGATTGTTTGGAAATTCCTCAGAACGCGGATGAAACAACAACGTGCAAATGTTTTCTCTTTCCCTTGTGCAGGATAAATAAACCACCCCCATCTGGTAGAGTATCAACAATTCCACATCCTGGCATTGGGGAAGCAGGATGAAGGGAGGGATAGTATATCAAGGGATGCACAAGCAGCAGGTTCGGGCTGTGAATGTAAACTATACCTAGGGAAAAGACGAGATGTAACCAGCTAACATCTACCTCTTAAACCCTTCCCTTGAAGATGGCATGCTACAGAAAGTACAAACTGTTTTCTTGCCATTCACAACCTTTGGTTCAGCTGCTTGCAGACTCAGGAGGATTTGCTACCCAAATTTATAGCAGATCAGGTTTTCAAAGTTTTCCTTGCAACTTCAAAGGGCAGGAGGGTACTTCATACTGGAACTTAACAGCAACAGCAGACAAGTTCTAGACTGTGCCAAGTGCTGGCACTGTCTGGGTAGTCCATTCCAACACACTGCAGAGTCCTTGACCCAACCTTGTATGAGCCACCTTGCACATGCTAACATGTGCACTAGCCAAGGGCAAGCTCACCAGCCAAGAATACACTCCATTCCTTAAGTGGTTTCTACTACTTGTGTCAAACTTCAGATTACCACATTGATGGAGACTCCAAGATGGCTTAATGGTAGCCCATGCACATCTCTGCACACCCACAGTCGTACATTGCTTGCTAAGCAATGTAGTCAAATGTATTCAAAAAGTGTGTGTCATTCTCAGCAGCCTTTTTCCACATAAAATTCAGTTCAACCAAATTAATTTCAGTGGCCTGAGCATATGTAGAGCTCCAAAAGGGCAGGTTCTTAGGTTACAGCTTACTTTACCTAAGCCCCATCGAAACTGCTGAGTTTCGTGACAGAGCACACTCCACCAGAATGACCAGTTTGTGTTTGGCCATGACATTTCTAGCCTGATTTCCTTAGGCAAAGGTTTGTGATTGCAGCCTTCATGCAAGGGCACATACATGCATAAGTGTACATTTGCATGTCTATGAATTCTCATCACTGTCCATCACTCATTAGTAATGTTGAAGCTCTCAGTCACTTCCAGACAAATCTGACAGGAGACCAGAGATTTCTAACAGGCTTATTTTCTATGGTTCTGTATAAATAGGCAGTTAGTTAAAGGATAAAAACTCTGGTAGTATATCCGTAGTCCAAAGGAAAAGGTGTGTATGTATATATATACATATATATCCCTACATTATATATCTCTACTTATATATTCCTACATTAACTTTCCAGGGCCATTTTCTGCCATTAAGGGCAGTACAGGCTGTGAACAGCCCATGCCATACACTACTAAATGCTCTTGCCCTCTGAAACAGAGTGCCCAGCTACTTGATGGAAATGGCGCTGGCCAAAGCTCACTCCCAGACTGTGCTCCGGATCCATTTGGGAGACTGTTACAGGTGACCACCACGCCAAGCACCGTTTGGATAATTTGACAGTACAGAGCATTGAATTTGAGTGGCCAGAACTGTTCCCTGGGACTGTTTGATGTAGTACAGAAACTCAAAAGGGAAGGGTTTAAGAGTGTCCCATCCATAGGAAAAGCTTGGATCAAGGTCACTACCATATTAGACAAGGGAGAATCCAAGTATGAAGTACAAACCTTCAGGGAATTGGTCTCATTAAATCTGTTTCTGACAGAATGACTTGTTTAGCTGATGGCACCTTATTTAGAATTCACTCCCACTAGCAAGCCATTTCAGATATGATACAGAAACTCTCAGCCCTGGATGCCAGATGCATGAGGGGGTTTTTTTAAGTATTTATTTAGCTGTTGAGATTTTGTTCTCTAGTTTGTTTGTAGTAGCTGCCACCATGATTGTTTTTTTAAGACATTGTAATTTTGTGCACCTTTATTGCTTAACATGTAAATCAGATGATTTATCTTATTTGCTATCTGTAGAGGCAACTGAGAATTCAGACTGTGACCTCCATGGCTAAAGCACGAAGATGTTAAAGACTTAGAGTATGAAGTCTGCTAACCAGCAGCTGCAAAGTCTCATCTTCCACGGCACAAAGAGAGACAGAGGACAAATACCAAGTATCTGCACACTGGGTATCTGAAGAACAGCCTCCTGATACGATAAACAGCTGAAAATTGTAGCAATGCTGAGAAGATTTAAGACTTGGAGGAGCTGGAAACTTGAATGCCCATGAAGACTTTGAAAATTGCAAGCTGTAGGCTCTATCTCTTGGGTACCCGAGAATGAAATCTCGTATTCCTGCTGCAATATTTGTAACATCTGTTTGTATTTCACTGGCACCTAGTGACCCAAATCCAAGACTAAGCCAACCAACTGAAAAATAAATACACATGCACCATGGGTCCATGATGTGCATACACATGAAGAGAAAGACTCCAGAGAAGGAAACTCTTTTTGCATGCATCTTTCTTTGTCATCAATGCACTTGTTCCATGAACAACAATGCTTGCCTACAGACTTTTGCTGTGTACAGAGCAAGCCTTCAACCTTCCCAATTCATCAACATTTTTCTCCTCACCAGAACATTGCCCCTCCTCAAGCTCTTTTTTTCCCCAGAGAGGGCTGTGTGGTGGCTGGCCAGACCTTGCTGGCTGAACCACAGTGCTGTGGCCACTGCTGCCCCAAATGGCTGCGGGGTCGCCTGTTGTTCCCTGGAGCCTGTGTTAGGACCTCATCCTTTCCTAGGCTGCAGAAGTGCAGGATCGGTGCTAGCATACCTTTGGGATCTCTATTCCTGTCTGAAATGAAAAAACAGGTTCAGAGTTATTAAAGAGGGGCTGACAGACAAGCAGACAGACAGCCAGGCAGAACAGTTGTGTAAGCTTTGTTTCCTTAGGAAAGCAGGCTAAAAAAAGAAACAAAATGCAGTATTCACTCATCATTGTCTACAAAAACACTGAAATCAGCTATTTAACACTTTGCAATGAGTGTAATGGCTCAGCAGAGTTATTTATTCTGCTTGAAAAACCTGTTTCTAGGCCTCAGAGGATTAGTTGAGAAGCAGCATAACCTCTGTGTGACCCTACCCGAGAAGAAGCTGGTCTAACTGGAAGCCTGAAAGCAGCATTTTGAAAGTGGTGGCAGCTATGTGTAGCTGTTCTAGGACTGAAACTAAGGGGAAGTTTTGCAGAGAACGAAAATACTCTAAGCATTAGAAAGGACAAAGAGTCACAGAAAGTAAGTGAAAAGTAGGATTGAAGACAAGCAAAGAAAAAACCCCAGGACCAGCACATTAACAAATGCATTTAAGTGGGATAAGGAACATGGTATATAATTAAAATGATAGGTTAAAAGTATGTATGGATAGTTGTTAGAAGCTGTACAGTGAAGAAATTTGTACAACCAGATTTGGTGTTCTTAAACACTTTTAAAATCAACATGAAGCATCACTGCTCCCAAATGCAGTGGATACCAGAGCAGAGCAAAGACGACGTCAGTAACATGAAGCCAGGGCTGAACCCAAAAATCTGCTTTTATCTACCTGCCAGTGTTAGGTTTGGGAGGTCATGTTCATGTGGATGTAGAGAGATGTCCAGTTTGGGAAGAAGGAAGACCAGAAACATGGGAAGGAGCTCTCAGCTGCACAGGCCAGGCTAAACCAAGCCCAGAGCACCTTTGGCTAACAGCATAATAGCAGGAGGAGGTGGAATTGTCAATCAGCAGACAATGAGAGCACCACCAAGTTATGTTAGGAAACATTATTGAGATTATTATTTCCTAACATATATTAACATATATGTTAGGAAACATATATTAAGGTTATACATATAATACAATGTATATATTCAAACAGAAAACCACAGATAAAAATATTTATGTATGTACATGTTTATATACATGCATAGATTTATCTATATAAAGAATGTGATTTTATTCCCCAGCATAATGTTAAAGAATAAAATCACATTCCTTTCTGCTCTGGATAATCACTTTATCTGGATTGTCACTTTAATCCTGGTATCAGGTAAAAGTCTTCAATTATTGATTGTTGTTCTTTGCCAGATAAGAGTGTTGTATATATTAATGGTAGGAATAATCTTACAGATTATATGAACCCTTTCTTGGTAAGCACAGGATTACTCTGTACAGGCAGTTACTTAGTAATTTATCTTAGCTAAATTTGAGTGTCACTGTTATTGATTTTTTACCCTTTTCTCATGGGCTGTCTTTCACTGTTAGTGTCCAGTGTACCTTCCAAACTGTTTGTTCTGATGTTCAGTCTAAATATTCTTTTTCTGATACCATGGGCTCACATACCTCACATACCCACCTTACCCAAGGTCCCTTTTGATAGACACACACTAGACATCTAATTACCCTGGATTCTCCTAGCAGTCAGTGGAGACAGCTCCAGAGGATGCAGAGCTTGTAGGTGAATGTTCCTGCTCTGTACAGCAATGTTACAGCAGCACTTCTAATTCAGGTAGCTCACTGGGGCTGAGCTGAATTTGGATTTTGAAATACTACCCCTCCCCTTTAAATAGTCACAGATGATTATCTTGTGATTTAATGCCTTAACCTGAGGACACTCACAAACAAGCACACATTATGACTGAAACTCCTGCTTTTTCCAGCATTACTTTTTTGCTGCATTTTTCTGGGCTATTTTCTCCAATATATTTCTGGTACCACAATGTTCTAAAATTATTGCAATTCACAGGGCATATCAACAACACCATCTTCACAAATGTCACCAAACATTAAAAATGTTACTTTGCATCCATTTTATATTCCACAATTTTGTGTTTACTAAGCATGTGAACTAAGCAAACACACTTCTGGAAATACTAAGCCTGCATGTTATTTCCTGGACCTGTGTGATTGACACACCACCTCTTATCTTCATGTCAATGAATTTCACTTGTATCCCATTCACTTCCTCCTTCATGCACCAAGAAAAAGTACCATCTCCTGCAGCCCACGCCAAGAGGGAGTTGTTAGAAGTCCTCTCACCAAGGATTCCCCTTCGACCATCCTCGCTAGGCAGCTGAAGTGGCACCTGTCAATTGGAGAGCAAGTGTTCTGCATGTTACTGAGCTCGATTTAGCATGCATGCTGACCAGGGTTTGTCTTTTGCTTCCCACAGATGGTTTCAAAGAGACAACTGGGAGACACAGGGCAGGGGGTGTTTGCTGCAGGAAGCAATTCCCTCACTTACAATGTCACCATATTTTGTCTCACAGGACAGACACACTGACACACTGCCCTTTATTCAACTAGGATGGGCTCCATCAGCACAGTCTGAGGTGTGTTTTGACACTATTTCTGCCTTTCCTCAAGTGTTATCTAAGAATTCATTCAGCAGCGAGATGAAGCAAGTAACCCCAGTGGGTTTTAAACTCTCATCAGTGCTTCCATGCTGAAACTACTAATAAAGTATTAAGACTGAGGAGGAATAAAGCACTTTCTAATCAATAGCAGCATGCATTTTCATTAGCTGGCCTATTTAAAATCGGGAATTTCCTGATTTCTTATGAACAACAATTAAAATGCCTTAATAACAGGTAAAAGTGGAAACGAGGCGGTGTAGCTTGATCCTAAAGCCATGAAATATTGCAGGACTGGCTTTTAACCTAAGACACAAAGGTCCATCAGATATAATGTCAGCATCTTTCAAAAAAATATTGGCAGCATGAGGAGTAACTTTCTTCTTGATAAGGACTCAACAGTGTTACCAACTAAAGGTAAACAAAATCCTAAGTCTCCATAAGCCACACCTTAGTGCATACCTCATCTTTTTGTCTTCTAAGCCTACAAATATTTACACATTTAATGTTAAGTTTTTAGGGGTTTGGTGACCAAATGTTAATCAAAGGGACTATTCACATGACTGAAGTTAAGCCTCTGACTTTGTGTTTGAACTGTCAGGACTTGGCACATCTTTTGTTCTACTGAAAGTGATAAAGACAAATTTTTTTCTTGTGCTTGAGTTAGAAATCCTAAACCTGCTTCCCACTGAATTTTGTCACAAGGGCATTTTTAATATAACGTTCAAGGCTTGTCAGTGTATGTGTGCAGAAGCAAAAGTGACACGTACAGTATTTAAAATGCAGAGATAATCAGAGACAAGATGCCTGAAAAATCACAATATAGGGAAACAAAACAAAGACCTCTCAGATGTAGAAGAATTGAATTTACTGTTACTGTGAATGAGTTTCTAAGTCATTTAGCAGAGAAATAGTGCAATATATATAACTTTTATT
This sequence comes from Motacilla alba alba, assembly GCF_015832195.1. Taxonomy (NCBI): domain Eukaryota; kingdom Metazoa; phylum Chordata; class Aves; order Passeriformes; family Motacillidae; genus Motacilla; species Motacilla alba. Next base: position 63,974,732 of record NC_052016.1, read on the forward strand.
ATTGAAGTTATCAGGAAACATACCAAGAGACTATTGATAAAAATTGTGTTTACTTCTGCTGTGCTCATGACCAGTCTGTGCTTACTTTCAGTAAGCAGTTCAGTTACATTACAACTAATACATATAAAAAACAAAGCTGAAGTTTGCTCAAGTACTGTCCCATAGAAAATTCTGGATTTCTGCAAACAAACACTTGCTTCCACAGAATATATTTTAAATGGCCAGAAATACCGTTGACACAGCCAAAAGGGAGATGAAAACTAGATACACAAGCTTCAGACAATTAAATGAGTTCAAGAAGAATTTCTCTGTACCCTCCACAATCAGGAGATCCTATCTGCCTCCAGTTACTATGTGATGACAAAAATTGTGTGGCTGTACTAAATACTAACTAACTATACATTCTATTTTTCCAAAGAATTCAGTGTTGAAGAAACCCATCTCTTCAAGGGAAAAACAAAATTTAATTCTAGGCTGAGATTTTAAAGATTTGTGCCTTATCGCAACAGACATATTCACTCTTGACCATTCAAGAAAACCACACATAAATCACAGAACTTTAAGATACCACTAAATTCCCAGTGTAGTGAGAGAACACAAAGTACGTTCCCAGTGTAGTGAGAGAACACAAAGCATTTTCTCTATCAGAGTTAGGATCAGTCAGAAGAAAACAATTCCACGCAATCTTTGCAACTGAGAACTACAATACAAGAGCTCACATTTTCTGCATTTTTAAATAGTCCTATGCAAATGTTTATGATTAATTCATAAAACCTAAAACTAATCTAAAAAAATCATTGACCCATTACTTTGCTCATTGATATACCAGACCAAAAAAAAAAAAAAAAGGAGGGGATGAGGCTCTATTTAACTGTATGACCATTTTCCATTGATTTGATCATCTATTTTATTTAATCTTCAGCTTAATTATATATACCATTTGGCTGACTAATCAAAGATCAAACAGTTAGCAGTATAAGACCTGCACTCTACAAATACTTAATTAAATAAATGATCTCACACTACAGTGGTACCACATTCATTACAGTTGCACGTTGAGGTATCTGGGAAATATTTTCCATAACCTGGCACTTCTATAAGATGCAAATTCATTAGTTGACTACAAATTCAAGAGAAAATGGAGGAATAAAGGAGAGCAAGATGAATACAGTGATAAAATCATGGTGATCTTTTGGCTGTTAATTCATTAGACATGGGCTGGTGGAGGATTTACTTTTAACCCTTGCTCCCACGATACAGTCTATATAGTCCTGTATGTAGTCTACACACCAATAAAGTTTAAAGTGATGATAAAGCTTCTAAACATCTTTCATTAAATCTGAATTTGAATACAATCCCCATTAAAAAAAAAGACTGCCTACTTGGCCACATTCCCCAGGTGCAGGTATAATGAATATTTTAAAACAACTTTTCCAGATGATCTAGAAAGATATGATTTTGTGTATATTGGCATTGGAATACACCTTACTAGTCTAAAGAGAACTGATTTTTTTTCCAAGACTGCTAGATTGCAGTCTTGAATTGTTAATTTCTGCAAGCATTTATTTAATAAAAACTTGTGAGAAAACTTCCCTTCCCCAAATGTTCAACACTATTTAATAAGAATTAAAATAAGGGATGAAAAATGTCTCAGTAGGCGTTTTGGAATCAGTAAACTCAATCAACCAACTAACTAGCCAACTAAAAACAAAACAAGAAAGGAAGATCAAGACTTGACTTGAACTTTCTAAGAAAATGCAGAAGCAGAATTACCACTTTTTCAGGGCTGAAAGGTGAGAATTTTCTTATGACTACTTCTCTTAGAAGGAAGAAAAAAATGCATACATCTTTGCAAATCAACTGAGAGACTACAGTCAGCAATATTAATGAACAGAGAGAAGCTTTCTGTCTAAACCAACAATGGCAGCTTCATGGGAAAAAATTCTTTTCATTAAATTTTTAAAAAAATTATTTATGAAGCTGTCACACAGGATTTAAAGCATTCATCAGACTGATTTGTCATAATTCTGACTGTTTTGAGTAAAAACCCCATAGTATTCCTGCTTGTTGGCTTTATAATTACTTGGTACAAAGACATAAACTACTGCATATGCTAGGATGAATGCACACAACTGTGTCAAATAGTAAAGGAGCCAAAGAAAGAAAATATTAAAATACTGCTTCTTTTGGTATCCTTGGAGAATCTGTGGTGGTAACAAGGCTTGTTGTTTCCTGTCTGAAGAAATATTACATATACAGGAGACAGTTTTCTAAATATTTACACTGTGAAGATCTTGTTCTCTTGCACTTGCCTGAATCATAAGATTTTAAATTTGAAATAAGGGTTATTCCAGACACTCACTCTCCCTGCCTGGCAGCGAGGACTGCATCAAGCTCATCTGTGCTTGTTCATTTGGGAAGCATGTACGTAAGAGACGCAATCCAAAGGGATTCCTCTATCCTGGCAACCTTCCGGCACTCTTCGGTCTGCAGCTGAGGTAATGATGGGACTGCAGGACTGTCTGCCTTGCTGTCGTGAGCAGTGATCATGGTCAACAAGCTGCTGAATCCATCCAGTGATGACACAAGTAACTCTGGTTCCAGCTAGCTGATCAATACAGTTAATTAAAAAATAGCAGGTAGACCTGTTTGGAAAAACTACTGGGTAATTTCACTTACTTTCTACACATGGTCACTCGTGAGGTGGCTGAATTTTGAGATATCTGGTGTTTTGTAAGTTAGGTATACGATGAAATTTCTTTTCCCACCTTGAACAACTAAAGAACACAATCCATAACAACTATAAATTTCAGTGGTCTAATTTTAATTTCATATAGTTTAATGGATATGAAAAGAAATTAAAATTGTTAATCTGAGAATCCCATTTTCATGCTTAGACTAATGCTTACCAAAAAATGAAAGACAAGTAAGCTTGTACCTGAAGAAAATAGGTGAGGAAAGAAAAAGGGTGTAACATGAAAATGTTCATATTTACAGACAGCATTAAAAAATTAATTTCAAACGTGCCACTTCTGATGGGCTTTGTCTAGTCTAGATCATTATTTTGATTGTTAGCAGATCAGTGACCACATTATGCAGATAAATTAACACTGTTATCTAAATTTCATTTTTTCTTCAGTTTCTCTTTATAAGAAGAGAACAATATGGACCCAATTAATAAAAACCCCATTTCACACACTGTACTACTATGAAGCAGCCCAACTACTCAAAATGAATATAAGTTAATTCGCACAGGCAAAGCAAACATTTAATTACTAACAGTACTGCTTTTTTGATTCTTTTTTGACCTTGCTGATATTGATTAGGTGCATACAAACTTTACAGCTCAGTCTTTTTAGGTTGCTTTTGCACAAATTTTTAAGTCTAGAAACCAGCTCATCTGTATTCATAGCCTCTGTGCTTTAAAAGTAGTTGGACTTTGTTCCAAAAATCATCTTCGAGCTGCGACTCATCATAGAAGACTCAATTCCTCAAAGGATATTGTTCTGGGAAAGTTATAAGCAGACAGAACAGGGATTTTTAGTGGCAGTTGACTTGCAGTGTCGAGCTCTCATATCAAAACTATTTACACATGTGAGTATCTCGTGAAAGACAATCTAAGATTTCAGTGTTGCACCAAGGATCAAGATTAGACAGATTGTGGGCACTTTGGGATGCTGTCCTGAAATCTGCAAAGGTTACATGTAGGCAACTCACCTTCAGGTAGTATGGTCTTTAAGTATAGGCTTCCATCTGATTGTCAGTTTTTAAAAAATAATATTGGCTTGCCCTCAGGAAAAGAAAGATCTTATTTAACTATGTGTCAATTGTTCTTTAGTTTCTGTAAAAAGGCAGTACAACCATGGAAGGAGCAAGGGTTGCAAGTCTGTCTTTCAGGTACCTGGAGACCTGAGCTGAGTGCCTGCATTCCAGATAAAAGGAATTAAACTGCAAAAGGCAAGGTTTTCTCAAAAGCCACCCCTATCCCCACACCAAACGAGAGCTAGATAAGCCAGGTTGGCAGGGAGAGGCAAGATGGAAGTCTGAAATTCAGGAACAGGCAGGAAAAGCTCTCACTGTGTGTGACCTTGAATCCTTGCCCTTTTCACAAAATGGAGCAAGAAAAGCAGCTTTTTAGTTCCTCAGTGATTAAACGCCACACACTAAACATGGGAGACTCAAATCTCCTCTCTGCCTGAAGGAAATAACATTTACATCTCCCATAAGAACTCTCTAATGACTCAGCTATATGATATAATACCTTGGACTCTCAACACTTTTTTTCCCCATTAAAGCTCTACTACTCTTCCTTATGTGCTTAAATATTCACGGTAGCAAAAGCCAAGCCCTGTTTGTTCTCCATGCCCTGTTGATTGCCCTCACCAGTGGGCTCCAGTCAGGTTACAACATTAGCCCGAGTCCTTCAAATCTTGCAGACACTTCACCATTCCAGGCAAGCCATACCAATCTCAAAGCAGTGATTTGACACACCTCCTGCCTGCTTATGGATGACTCTCTTGGGAGACAAAGCCATGCTGCCAGGAGTTGGGAATATGAGCAGCTCTCCGGGCATGGTGCGCACTGTATGTAGCATCAGGGTGCTGGAGAAACAGGGCAGAGGCTGTGAACCTGTCCCCGTCTCTGTAGGAATGCCGAACACTTTTTGAGCTCTGGAAGTCCGGCTGGAGAGGGTTTTGCTGCCAGGAGAGGTGGAGCAGTGCAGTGGTGGGGATCCATTGGGCTGGATCCATCGATCATGGTGGGGCCATGAGATGCCTGCCAGGCAGCTCTGCGCAAGCCAACAGGCGCAAGGACGCGAAGGAAAATCTCTGGGCACATATGTGTGCATGGAGTGTCTCTGGAGATAGGCGCTTGCTGCTCGCCGAAGGGAGAAGCTAGCTCCGTTTGGGATGGGATGGGAGCAGCCTCACCGTGGTGGGCGTGTTGAGCTTTGCCGCTTGGCTCTGACGATTTGGAACCGTGAAGGAAGGTCGGCTAATTTCACCTCGATCCCGTTGTTCGATAAGTTTTGTTTGGTGGGTTCTTTTTGGTTTTTTTTTTGTTTGTTTGTTTGTTGGTTTTTTTTGTTGTTTTTTTTTGTTTTTTTTTTTTTTTTTTTTTTTTTTTTGATCAGTGCTTCGGTACGGTTCGTCTGGAGCTTCCATGAGAAGCTCCTCCACACGTACACACAGGCACATTGACACACCGCATGTGGATGCGGATGAACGATTCCACCCGACCTCCGGGCATCCCTGCCCCGGCACCGGCGGTGCCGAGGGCGCCTGCGGGGTGGGCGGCGGCCCCCGCCGGGGCTGGGATGGAGCGGGGCACCGGGGCGAGCCGCCCGCCGCGGGCACAAAGGGAAAGGCGGCCCCGAGCGAGGGGGATGCGCTCACACTCCGCTTTCCTCCCCATGCGCAGGGGAAGGAGCGGGCAGGAATATTCTGGACAGAGGGAGGGGAGGAAGGAGAGAAGGTGATGAATAACTTGAATAAATCTGCAGCGGAGCTGAGGAGAGGGGGAGGGAGGCGGCGGCGGCAGGTCATGTGAGGCACAGTCATGCTGCGGGCAGAGAGGGGGCACCTGGCGGGTACACGACGCGGCCGGGGAGGGGAGCGGGCTACCGCCCACCATGGCCGTGCCCACAGCCTCGCCCGCTCCTCCTCAGCCGGGACCCCCCCACCCGCCGCGGGCTCGGCGCCGCTCGGCCATTTCCGCCACGCGAGCCGAGCCCTATTTCCGCCGGCCCCGGCCAGACGGGCTTTATGTCTGCCGGCGGGCCGCGCGTGCGCGGCGGCCGCCGCCATCTTACGTTGTCTCTCGCCCGCCCTCCCCTTTGGCGAGCTCTCCCCTCCTCCCCCCCGCGGCGCCTCCTCCAGCGCTCCGTGAGGAGACGGGGCAGGCACGGGGAGGGAGAGACCCGCGGCGGCGGGGAAGCCGGGAGTTGACCCTGAGGGAAGAAAGGACGGGGCGGACGCACACGCGGGAGGAGGAGGACGGATTCCAGGCGCGGTTCTGCGGAGGACGAGCGGGTGCCGCCTGTTATAAAGGGGGAGGAGGCGGCGGAGGGGGAAGGAAGAGCGTGCGGAGCGGAGCCTCCTCCAGAGACAGCCAGACACAGGGAGGAGAGAGAGGCTGCCTGGCTGGCTCCCCCTTCCTCCCTCCCTCCCTCTCTCCTTTTCATGGACTCTTTTGTCGGATTGCTGCTGCTGCTGCTGCTTTTCTTCCGTCCTTATTCCGTCTCTCTAATACCCAAAATGATTCAGCTCCATGGCTGCCACTGACGGGGATGTCCCTGCCCGGCTCAGCCTGCCGCTGCCGCCCTGCTGTGCGCCAGTCCTGTACGTATCCGCGCCTTCCTCCTCCTCCTACTACTAAGAGCGGTGATGGCGAGGGGCGCCAGCCGCCTCGCCGGGCTGCCCTGCGGGCCCGCCGGCTACCCTCGCCCCGCCGAGGCGGGGAGGGAGGGAGGGAGGGAGGGCGGTGCTGCCGGCTGCCGGCGAGCCGCGGCGCCCGGCGGAGCCTCCGCGGGGAGGAGGAAGGGGCTCGCCCCCGGGTCGGCCGGCTGGCTGCCCTCCCGGGTGAGGCGCAGTCGGGGGGCTGGGGAAGGCGGGGGGGCGGCCGAGCAGGGAGGTGGTGGTGGAAATCAAAGGGAGGCGGTGGGGGGGGAGGGTGGTAGGGAGAAAGAAAGTGAATGGCGGAGGATTGAAAGTGTCACATTCAGAGGCGGCGGAGGACCGGTGCTCGCCCCCTCCCTGTCTCGGAGGGGAGGAGGAGGGGAGGGGAGAGGGGTGGTGGTGAGCGGCGGTGCCGAGCCGCCTCAGCCCGTGCGCTGCGGGAGTCGGGGGGGGGTTGTGCGTGGTGGTGTCTGCCCTGCCCTGAGCACACAGCTAACTGTGCGTGTGTGTGTGTGTGTGTCTGTCTGTCTCTTTCCATACCGGGGGATTGCACTCTTAAAATACACTCGATACAATGCACCAGCCTGACTCAGCCGCAGACATTAGTGCTAGGAAGATGGCGCACCCGGCGATGTTTCCTAGAAGGGGCAGCAGCAGTAGCAGCGGCAGCAGCTGCGTTACTGCTCCCACTGCACCAGGTACCGGCGTTGGGAGCGCTGCCCTCTCCGCCGAGGATTATCAGCCGCCTTTGCTGGTCCAGCCGCCGCCTCCATCTCCTGCAGCAGCTTCAACAGCGGGTCCACAGCCGACACCCCCTCATCCACAAAGCTTGAACCTCCTCTCGCAGTCTCAGCTCCAGCCACAGCCCCTTGCACAGACTGGAGCTCAAATGAAAAAGAAAAGTGGCTTTCAAATTACCAGTGTGACCCCTGCTCAAATATCAGCTAGTATGAGCTCTAATAACAGCATAGCCGAGGATACGGAAAGCTACGATGACCTGGATGAGTCTCACACTGAAGACCTGTCATCTTCAGAAATCTTGGATGTGTCTTTATCCCGAGCCACTGATATGGGAGAACCTGAGAGGAGTTCTTCTGAAGAGACTCTGAATAACTTCCAAGAGGCAGAGACTCCTGGGGCTGTTTCTCCAAACCAGCCTCATCTTCCTCAGCAGCATGCTCCTCTGCCTCATCACCCACAGCAGAGTGTTGTGATCAATGGAAGTGTTCATCCCCATCATGTTCATCATCACCACCATCTTCACCACCACCATCATGGACACCATCATCCATCCCATCCTGGGGTGGGTAGTGCCCCAATTTCTGGAGGACCACCGCCCAGTCCATCGTTTAGAAAACTATCAACAACTGGAAGCTCTGACAATGTTATATCAACTGCACCAGTTTCTGCTGCATCATCCACTGGTTCCCCGGCATCTGCCGTGTCTAATATCCGCACTACAAGTAGTCCTGGCAATTTAGGTATAAGTCCTGCTGCTGGAACTAGTACCTTAAGTAATATCGGTGGTGGTAGTTCTAGTGTGGCAAGCAATGTGCTTGGTACTATAAATTTAAGCAACATCATGAGTACTGGTAATGTAAATGCTTTGTCTGGAACTAGCAGCAATGCTAATGTGAATATCTTGAGTGGTGTTGGCAATGGTACGAGTGCTTCCTCTAGTGTCATTAACAATGTTACTAATCCAACTGCAGGAATGGCAGTGGGATCAAGCCAGCAGCAGCCTGCATCTGGCACGTCAAGGTTTAGGGTTGTGAAATTAGATTCTAGTTCTGAACCTTTCAAAAAAGGTAGATGGACATGCACTGAATTCTATGATAAAGAAAACACTGTTGCAGTTTCGGAGGGAGTAGCAGTAAACAAAGCAGTAGAGACGATAAAACAAAACCCGCTTGAAGTGACTTCTGAAAGGGAGAGCACCAGTGGGAGTTCTGTTAGCAGCAATGTAAGCACACTGAGTCACTATACAGAAAGTGTGGGAAGTGGAGAAATGGGAGCACCTACTGTGGTACAGCAGCAAGCATTTCAAGGTGTGGGTCCGCAGCAGATGGATTTTAGCAGTGCTGCTCCTCCAGCAATTCCAGCATCTAGTATACCACAGAGTGTTTCTCAATCACAGCTTGCACAAGTCCAGCTGCATTCTCAAGAAGTAAACTATCCACAGCAGAAGCCAGGGGTCCAACCTCCTGCACAGGCCAGTCTAACCACTGTTACTGGGGTTCAGCCAGCCCCAGTTAATATACTAGGTGTATCCCCATCTCTGGGCCACCAGCAGCCTGCCCTTCAGAGTATGGCTCAACAGCAGCTGCCGTATTCGCAGCCGGCGCAGCCTGTGCAGACTTTGCCAGTGGTGCAGCAGCAGTTGCAGTACGGACAGCAACAGCAGCAGCAGCAACAGCAGCCAGTTCCTACGCAGATGGCCGCGGGTCACGTTAAGCCGGTGAACCAAAACTCTGTCACGGGGGCTATGCCAGACTACATTCAACATCAGCAGATCCTTCAGACTCCGGCCCCTGCCATGCAGCCAAGTTCTACAGGAGTAGGAGCTGGGCAACCGGTTCCTGTTGCCCAGACACAGGGCATGCAGCCTTCCGTGCAAGCACATCCAGCTGCTGCCCCAGCTCAGCCTATTGCACATGCTCCAGCAGCAATACCAGGTGTAGCTGCCAGTGGTCAGATGCTAAATGTTGGGCAGCAAGGAAGTGTAGCTGCTGTGGTGCAACCACCATCTGCTGCAAACCAAATTCCACCTCCAGTTATGCCATCGGCGGCTGCTCCTCCATCTTCCCAAGTAGTGCAGCCTGTGCAGACAGGAATAATGCAGCAAGGATTACAGGCTAGTGCTACAGGCCTTCCTCAACAAATGGTCATTGCTCAGCAAAACACCTTGTTACCTGTACAGCCACAGGCACAAGGAGTGGAATCTGTAGTCCAAGGGATGACTGGCCAGCAGCTGCCTGCGGTAAGCCCTATACCCTCTGCTAGTACTGCTCCTGCACCAAGTCAAGCTGGTTCAGCTGTGCCTCCTGGCATACCTTCTGCTTCCGTAGGTTTGGGACAGCCACAGAGTATAGCGCAGGCTTCGGCTGTGCAGAATGGCAGTTTGGCTCAAAGTGTTAGTCAGCCTCCCTTGATATCAACAAGTATAGGTATGCCAGTGGCACAGAGTGTGCCACAGCAGATGCCATTAAGCTCTACCCAGTTCCCTGCACAATCACTAGCTCAGTCCATTGTAAGCCAAATCGAAGACGGCAGGCGCCCTACGGAACCTTCCTTGGCGGGTTTACCTCAGGCTGCCAGCGTCGAGAGCGGTGGCGGAACATCGGCCGCTTCAGATGGCAGTAGCAGCAACATGCCGTCCTCGGCGTCCCTCTTCCCGCTGAAGGTGCTGCCATTGACAACGCCTCTTGTAGATGGTGAGGATGAGAGGTAAGACTGCCTGTAAATTTATTAAAAGATGGGCTCTCTGATAGTTTGATTTGCACTAACTTGCAGGTCTTGTTACAGCCATTCTGTGAAATGAAGCAGTGTGATGTTTCTGTCTAATTAAAATACTATTTCTCAGGTCTCAGCCCATGCAGATATTGTATTAAAGAACTTGTTTTCCCCTTGAGGGGGTGGGTTGTATTGATTATGCTTTGAAACTACTGTGTGGGTAAATTGTGCTTAACAGTCTGTTCGGTATGTATATTCCCACTGTGAGAAGGAAGACAAGAATACTGTAGAGTATGGGTATACTAGTGGTGATCGCAGTTTAGATTATTTGTTATATGGAAGTAATATTTATTCTTAGGTATATTTTTTTTCCACAAGCCTAGACTTCATCCTGCCTTAGCTTCTCTTTTTAAAGTATTGACTTTACTAAGGTTGAACTAGTTGCGATTCTGTGGTGTATTCAAAACCTCTTTGACAGCCAAGAGATGCTTTAGGCAAATGAGTATGGTGGGAGCGGGATAAGGGATGTTCAGCAACATTGTTGTGGCTCTTTGAATTGAACCCGAGGTACTTTTGGTCTTGATGGTGTTGCTTCAAAGCGTTAATGCATGGTGAAATCTGCTCAGGCCTGCCAAAGGGTGGTGAACCTTTGCATCTGGTGCACCAGTTCTGTGCAGTTAGAGTAAGAAAACGGCATATTTTTTTCCCATTTTCACCAGTTCAAACTACATGTATTCTCTCACCTTCACCTTTTTAAGTAAATGACCACTGCCTACTCTTAATAGGATGTGCATGTGAACATTCTCCTTTCTTTGACAGTGTGCGCAGAGAAGTTGAGACTGTTGTGTGTGCAGGCTGAATTGATTGAAACATCAATTTAAAGTGTGATGGTTTGATATTAATTATGTGTGGAAAGTTCTCAATGTGTTGATGACCTCTTGTGATATAGGTTTGTGAGTGGCCAGGAAAACTGGTGCTTCTTCCAAAGACTGTCCTGTCTAAGAAGCTACATTAATGGGGAAGTAACTTTTAAGATAAATAACCCTCCTTGGGAATGTGGAGCAGGACAGAAAACACTAGAAAAACTGAGACTAGTGTGAGGAGATGAAATAAGGCACTAAACACAAGGTGGGAAAAATGCTGTAGCAATGGGAGGTGAAGCACTTTTTAAATACCTTCTTGGTGCCATAACTTAAATCAGGAGTAATACCAGTGGCCAGACTTTATTAATTTTTTTTTAATAAAATGAGTTGCTGGGAGAGGCTGGATTCTTTTCTTAATATTGAAAATCCTAACTCTATCAGCAGTCTCTGATTATGTTGATCATAAGGTGTTGACGGCCGTAGTGGCTTTCATCACATCTTTCTGAGATGCCAGAGAACTGTAATGAGTAGCAGCTTGTCTTCCAGGAGTGCTAGAAGACAAGTTCCAACACTGTTGCATTCTGATTATGTTTTTTTAGTCAATAAGTACATGAAGGTGATAGAAGACAGATTGAGGTGTTAAAGCCAACAGTGTCACCATTATGCTGTTAGCAGTTTTTCAGAAATATTTTTTGGTTTTCTTTCATTTGAATTTTGTAAACCGAGACACTAATCCTTCTCTTCATGAGTCTCACTGGTGTTTAGTGGTGTTTGATTTTTGTTGTCGTGTAGTTATTGTTTTTTGGTTTTGTTTTCTTTTATCAACCAAAAAATCCCCCTAAGCTTTTGGGGATCCTAGCCAAGTAAAAAAATCATAAGCTTAAAGATGGGGTTTTGGAGAATGACATCTAGAATATGTCTGTACCCTGATTTTAAGAGCATATGTTAACAGTTCGACATGATTGGAAGTTTTTCCAGAATGTTTAAATCCCTCAGGGTAACAATAGCCAGAAATACCTTCTTCCTCTGTTGTTTGGCTAGCCAAAGATCATATCCTTTCTTCTCCCATGCACGTTGCGTCTTTGTTCAATCTGTCATCTCCAGGTAGGCTACACTTTTGTTTAGCTGCAGTTGGAAAACCATTTATATTCTTTACACAAAGCAGGATATGACTCTATTAAACGGAGACCAAAAATAATTGGGTATTTTTTGCATGGCACTAGTGGCCAGGTCACTTTTGTGTGCAGTCAAACCATTTACAGCAGCTCGTCTCCCTGTATATTTGCATGTGACGGTAAAAGCCTGGTGAGATCGCTTCTGTTTCCGCTTCCAGGGGATCTCAGGGCAGGGTACTTCTGTTGTCGTCTTCTCTGGAATTTTGGGCTGGAGCTGAGAGTTTGTAACTCACCGAAGGCAGTGCAAGATACATTGTTACTCTGCTTGGCTCTGCACTTTTCTGGCCATGGGATCTCTCTAATTCTTTTTTTTTCTGGTTTGTTAGATTATCCCCTCTTTCACAGGAGGTAAAGGGTAGTGTGTTGTAAAAGGACATAACCATTTCAGAAGCAGGTGTATTGTAATTGTGTGTTTGAAATCTCCATTTCTCTTGCTCTTGTCTGCACACACATATATCACTGAAGATTTCTATCAATACATCCCATGTGATTCTAAACCTGGCAAAGGAAAAGGTAGGAGAAAAGAAGCGAGTGGTGACATAATTGGGCCAGCGAAGAAGCTGTAAAATTCCATTTAGCGTGCCTCTGAAAAAACATCTGACCCATGTAATACCTTGTATAGATTAACTCCCAGCTTTCCTTAAAGCTGTATATAACTGCCTTTAAGGCTGTGCCAGTATCCTTAACTCTGTTCAGTTTTTAGAACGTCATTTGCAGCTTTTTCTGTGCCTGTTATCAGGGCATGGCCTTTTAAATATAGACAGTGTGGAGTGTATCTGCTTTGAGAACCGTAACATTTATTTCCCCAGTATGAATGACTTTTATTTCAAGTCATAGTGAAGATTAGATATTAAAAATGAGCTGCTTGGCAGAATGCCATATGGAAAATTAATTTGCAAATGTTAATAAATAAAGAGAGCATACAAATAATGCACTCTGTATTTTCTGTATTAAAAAAAAAAAATCAAACTGCTGAACAAAAAACCTCAAACCTCAACAAAATCACCAAACACCCATAGTTCTTCTGACTAGTCTTTCTCAAGCCTGTTGGGTATACCATAGATGTTTGTGTGTTGGTAGATTCATCATCTCATAATTTTTCAGTCTACAAAAATGCAGGCCAGTTTTTTGGTTGTTAAATACTTCTTTTTTTCCCTTCCCCTTGGCTTAAGCCATGGTGTGGACTCAGTGCATAGTTCTTAATTAGTTTCTTGGATTTGGAGTGGTTACCTTGATTTATTCACTATAATTACCAAATCTTGCTAATTTTAGGCATGGTCTTTTGAGTTTAGTATTTCGTCTTTAGAACTGTAGAGCAGGATTGCTTTTATTTTCATATGTTTGATATTTAAGCGTGGAAGAATGCATGTTTATATCACAGTGAATCTTTCTGTGTATTTATGCTTAGTGTTGCAAAATCAGTTTTACATCCTTGTAGACGATGTTTTGCTGTACATGCTTGCAGTAAGATTTTTTTATGGACTTAGATTATTTTTAAGTTACCTGTAATGTGAAGACTTCAAAAGTTAATGTATTTTACAACATCTATGAAGGCTGCTATAAGTGAATTTAAAAATAACTTAACCTGAAACATTGTTTGCCGTTACTCAAAAGCAGTTTTTTTGTGAATGAAGGATAAGAGAACTAGTAACTGCCTCCCTGTCCTTGACAATGTTTCCTGCAGAATTGTTTGCATTCTTTAGGCTGGTGCAAGTTGTGTTCACCTGTTTGTGCATGTCATCCAACGAAGCAGAACAGAAAGGGGGAAAAGATGATGGTAAACACAAAACAAGCATAGAGATTTAAAATATTTTTTTATTTTCTGACAATCTCATTATTTTTAAGAGAAATTTTCATTAAAAGATCCCTTTAGTATTTTTTTTTTTTTTGGTAGGACCTATGTTTTGGCCTGTTACTAAGTTTGTAGAGGGGCTGGAAGATTAAAGGTGAACATGAGAATCAAGACTTGTGAGCAGCTTTTGAGAGATCTCTAGCAGTAGTAACTAGTACTAGATTGTAAAATGAAGTACAGTCAGGCAGCTGGATTAATGTTCATCATGTATGCAGCTATGTAGTGGGAAGGTTGACCAGGTACAAGTGAGATTTTTACAGATGTAATTCAATACTTTTTGAAGGTTTTAGTAAGCAGTAGTGAATGAAGTAAGCAAGGTAGAACTGGAAGCTTCAATTATATTTTTTGGTACAGTAACTATTTTGCATACTTTGTATAAGTAGTTTTAGGGTTTATATGGGCTTTTTTGTTTGCTGGAAGTTTTGCTGCTCTACATTTGGTGAGAAAGGGAATAGATACTTTACAACAAAGGATTTCCGGTGGATTAGCATATATTTATAGTGAATTTTTTTTTCAGTTGCATCTTAGGGGCACTAGTGTTATTTTCTGTCTTGCAGATTTTAAACTTGCTTCATAGTCTTGCCACCATTTTGAAAAGCATGTGATTTGAGTTCTAGGAGTTGAGCTGTTACAAAAATCTGTTCATATCTTCAACTGAACTTTCTGTGGAACTTGAAAAAATTAACCTCACTAATGTCAAGTCAAGTGAGTAGAAAGAGAGAACTTGGATGAAGAAAATGTGCTTGCTGTTGTGTCATGCTGACAAGTCCAGTTTCTTACTTTGTCTGATGGAGTAAAAGACCTTTTGTTGGTGGAATTGACTTTGTTAGTTCTGCTCTAAGTAAAGAACAATGAGGAATTTAGGGTCTGCACCTTGTATGTCTGCTGACCAGCTGTAGGTGGCAATACCTTTTTTGATGGAGCTTTTCCTGGCGTCTTTTATAGATGCATTTTCTGCATGCCATTATACACTTTGAACTAAGGGTTGCTACAGTGCTTGGCATTACATTGTCTTTCAAGACAGGAAGAACCAACAGATACAAGGGGTTTATAGAAGCAGTAGTTTAGCACTTAAGGCAGATGCTGAGAAATTAATCTCTTCAAGTGATTTCCAGAAACCATTCCTTAGCCCTGCAGTTTTGGTTGCTCTTTGGAGCAGTGCATAAATATGAAACCATCTGTGTGTGTGAAAATGAACAAACAAGACTTTAAAGTATTTAATGTTGAAGAATAATCTTTGTTACTGTCTCAGGGTTTGCATTCTTTTCAGGCTAATCTGAAAATTATAATTGAACCCACTGACAAATGGATTGGTAGTGAGGTGTTTCAGCCTTTACAAGTTACTGTGATCTAGATAATGGGGAACAGAGTAATGACTGTATCAGTCAATGGTAAGCTAGCAAAGTTAGCAGAGTGTGAGGGAAAAATAATTAAAAAAACAAACACCACCATCCCCTCCAAAAACCCCTAACCCTAGCAACACCCAATATGTTAATGTATCTTGCTTAGGCAGAAATAAAAAGGCATATGGTCAGCACAGCTATGCCACAAAAAGACCCTCTATAACCTGTTCATATTACAGATGGTAATAAAGTAAATAAGCCTTTTCAGACCTGTCTCTTAACAGCTTAGGAAGTACGTCAAATTGTAAACAGCAATATTGCTAGTATGGTCTTTTAAACAGGAAACTGCCCATGCCTGAATATCAGTGCAATTAGAGCAAGTGATTCTTGGTATGACCTTTCTGGGAATAATTTGTGATCTGGGTTTGCAGTGTGATGTAGGTGAAACATAAAAATGACTAGAAAATAGTAGTGTGTCTTTGTTCTCATTCGTTTAATGCACTGGGGTTTTTTTTCTATTATTTTGATTAATTTATGAGACTAAAATGTACTGTGTGTAATGCATACTATACTTTAACAAATGACTGAAAACTTCCTAAAGTGGGCCTATACCTTTCATTTACTGGATTTACACCACCAAAAGCAGTGCTATTTAAGATGGACTAAGGGTAAGATTATTCAGTAAATTATTTCATGGTAATGATTGCTGTAAATAAGAAACTAGTTTATTCTCAGCAGGGTTGTACAGGAAACCATAGCCTAAAGCCAAGATGGAAAGAGTTCCTGAGTGACTGGAGATACAGCACTTTATTTATTTTAGCCTGTTCTAAAGCATTCAGACTTAGGAATTGCATGATGGAAGTGCAGCATAATTATGGTATCAAATTGGAGCACCTGATCTTCCTTCTGGCTTTAATGTCTGGGAACACTTTAACTCTTTTTCTGCCTTTGGAATTTGCTAACAAAGATAGTAATTGTGCTGCAGTCAGTGGTGTAGAAATCCTTATCAGCTCATTTTGTGCAAGCCTCCAAACACCTATTGTGCATTGTCAGTGTTTGAAGCAGGATTTGGTTTGTGGTTGCAGTTATATGCAAAAATCTCCGTCTTCCACTGAAGCTGAATTGACTTTCCTGAAAAGACGTATTTGGAGGTTATAAATGTTTGGCAGGCAGGGACTCTAATGATGCCATAAAGGCAAGTGGTAGAGCCTGGGGTAGTTTAGGTGTTCTGTCATTGTTGGTTACCTTATGGACTAAGTGACTTGTTAGTACCTACTAAATGAGGGCTTCTGATTTTGGGGCTGTGCAGAGATGAAGAATGATATTCATCATGTTCAAACACGTCCTTATGCTTTAATAATGGGAACTTCTTCAATTTTATGAAATTTTTTTATACTTGAAAAAGTAAAACTTCTAATGTCTTGGTAAAACAGAAAAGTCACATAAAGTTTTTCACTGTTTTCTTTGAGCAGTTACTTTGATTATGCTTCCTTTAAATTATTTTGGTATTATTGTGTACCAAAAATGACTCCTGAGTTTTCTTCCCTTCTCCACTGGGTTTTGTTAGATGTTTGTCCCTCATGTTTAATGGTTTATTATCCTGTTTTGAGATGTTGGTGAGGCTTCCTATATTGATAACCTTTGACACTCAGGATGTAAATTTAAGAATCATAGGCATTTGGGTTTTGAAGTTCTTGTTCCAATTTCTGTTTCTTCTTGCAGTGCAGGGTTAGTGATTGTCCAGAACAGAAAAAGTAATTTTGCTTCTTTCAACAGAATGGCTACCAAAGCAAACTACTCTTTATAAGTAGCCTTCCTTGCTGGGGCTTGTAGGTATTGTACAGTCTGAAATGGGTATAGAATTTTGAAAATACAGTAGAAGAACAGAGTAAGAAGTAAAGTAGTTGGCAATTTTGTTTATCATTATGCCTTGGAAATTTAACACCATTCTGGAGTTTACTGTAGTCCTCAAAGAGCAACAAATGCACCTACCACTGATGCTATTTTTTTTCCTCAAGGAAATTCTTAGAAAATAGCTTTGTAGTTGTTTTAATTAAATCTAAGGGGTATCTTGTTCATCTGTTTACATACTTCTCAATTATCCTTTTTTTTGAATATAGCTGAGAAGTACCATTTTATAAATTGCTAAAACAGGCAGCAGAGGATCTTCTCTAAGTTTAGATTTAGAGATAAACTTGTTACTAGGTGAATGGGACCACAGTCTGGTAAAAAAGACAGGCAGTACTTCTCGTAAGGTATGGATTTGATAGCAACTGGAAGTTGGTTGTAGAGTGTTTTATAACCTTCTGCTTAAGTTTGCTAGATGACTTGGCCAGGCATATTGTTTGAGCTTCTGTGTGATTTAGGAATTTTTCTAGCCTTCTTGTTTGTATGTCTTGTCTTGTCTTTTTTCTTTTTTTGGTCTTGTTTTGTTTTTGGTTTTGTTTGGTTTTTTGTTTGTGTGTGTTTGGTTGTTTTAATTAGCATGGATATCAGCTGGAAGTTTTCAGGACTCTGATTTCCCGGTGTGTTACTGAGTTTTGAACTTCTTCAGCAGCTGTTTAAGCAACAGTGTCAAAGTACTGTGCTAAGTACTAGGGATAGTACTGAAAGCTGCTGAAAATGTGGATACACATTCAACAATAGTTTTAGCATCTTAATGCATTTAATAATAGGGTTCTTTTTTACTTCAGTACTGCAGTGTAGCTCTTAATGATGAGTTACACAGGTAATGTAATTTCAGCATGCAGTGCTATTACTGTATGGTTGTTTCTTTATCCTCAGTGTTACACTTGGTTCATTCCCCCTGTAAGATCACAAGGTGTGGATCTAATGTAAGTTACGCCATCTTTTTTTGCAGATATTGTTAGTCTTTTATTTGTAATCCATTGTCTTGTGGGTTCTAGTTATTGATAACTGAGTTATCAATATGTTAATTGTCTTTGGTTGTTACATATCTAGTTAATAGTCCTTTTAGTTACATAAAGTGTTAAATTCTGAATTTGGTATCCATTAAGTGTTGCTTATGCTGGTTTATAAATGGTGTTTTCCTCTAAATCCTTGTAAACAAATAGAAGTTATAGAAATAGCTCTTAATGTTTCTCCAGTAACTTTGAAGTCTGTGCAATGTAGAGGGATGAAATCCCTGTGAAGTTGAGAGAAAACTTAAATGCCTCTTAAGCTTCCTTTGACCTTCATTTCACCCAATTCCATCACAGTCATGGATAGATGACAAAGAGAGATGATGACTGGCAGTTGACTTTTATATATAAGAAACTGTAGAAATCAAAAATGTTAGAATGTAACCATACTAAATTGGTTTCTATATATTTAGTGCTCTTATAGCTATTAAGGAAGACAGTGATTAAAAATTAACCCAGTAATTCATGTAAGATTGCTTTGATGTCTGTTGTGACTGCAATTTTGAAATACTTCTCTTTTTAAAGAAAAGCAAGCAAAAATTTCTCAGACACAATCTGAATAATGAGTGACTTGTTTGGCATATATTGCCACTGAGCTGGGATAAGCAAAGGGAAAAAAGGCTTCTGTAGATTTCCTGGAAGATTATTTTAAGCTTCATAATTTTGCTGGATGTATGTGTGTTGAAATATCATCATGTGTTTTTGTACCATATGAAAGATTCCATATTTTTCTGAGGAAGTCTGTCTGTGGACTATAAACAGCGTTTTAATTTGTACTTCCAGATTGAGCCTGACAGAAGTGGAATGCTTTTCTTTCCCTTTAGGATTTCGTGAGGGTTCATGCTGTAATGCCTGCCATATAGAAAGGAACGTAAGGGGAAGGAGAAGAGCTTAGGATGTTTCATGATTATTGTGTGTGTGTGTGTCAACTTTGTGCATGGTATTTGTTGTCATTTTCCCTGGATTTCACTTTCAGTAGAGGATTCTCAGACTCTAAGCATTTCAGAAATCTGTCAAGGAAGGATTTTATAGTAATAATTAGTTTATATTTAGCATTATGGTTTATATTCTAAAGTGTATATATATTCTAAGCTGTTCAGTGAAGAATCTTGACCTGACCTTAACTGAAATGTCTCCTGAACATCTTGATTAATTTGCTTTTGAAATCCTTCTGTCTGAAATTCCTAATGTTCCTTACCTGTATGTACACGTATGAGAATATATAAAGTTTTTTTTTTTAATAAAACAACCCAAAACAAACCTACTGGTGAAAGAATGAGCAATTACTGCTTTTACAATCTCACTTCTTGCAGTCTTACAAAATAAGACCAAGTGAAAATAAAGTAAAAGGAACCATGAATTAATGACTATGTACTTTAAGTACTTGTTAAATAATTTACTGTAGCGCCCAAATGAATTCAAGGTATAAATGTACCTCTTTAATCTGCTGAATGAGGTTATTATGTTAAGAATGGATCAGCATATTGCACTGCCAAGTGTTTCTTTAGTAGGCCTAATATCCCAAATTGGGTGAAATGTCGAATTGCTCATAAATGTTCAGGGATTGGTGTAGGATGTGTATGTACCTCCATGTTATTTTTTTTCTTTCCAAGTGTATGAGATTCCTTCCAGTTCTGTAATTGCTTGTGAAAAAGAGGAGTTTCTGAGCCTCTAGTTGATTGGAGAGAGAGGAGGGAGGGTAGAAGGTGTGAAACAAATGTTCATGATGTTGGTTTTGGTTTTCTTCTTTATTTTTGTTGGGGAAAGAGATTTTAATTTTTGAAATACTGTGAGGCATGCAATGTGTTGGTCGAGTATATGCAGTTGTTGGCAATACAGCCTCTTCCTGTTTATGGGAGAGTAGCTAAAAGGCCTTGTTGTGAATTGGTGCCCTGCTTTGCTGGCTGATTTCTAACAAAGAGCTGAAAAGATAGGTTGAAGGACTTGGTGTCTGATGTCCATGCAACTTCTGAAGTGATTTTAAGACAGTGATGCTTTAAAGTGGGCAAAATCCTAAATGTTTTTCGTGGTTAATGGAAAAACAGAGCAGCAAAGCAGGATTAGTGATCTCTGTGCTCTTGTGGAGTTGCACCCTGCTAATAATGAAGTGCATCATCTCAGGAACAGCACTGACAATTGTGGGAGGTGCCGTTTTGCCATGAAGGCTTGGGTCAGCCTCTTCAGGAGGTCTCACCGACTGCCCTTGGCTTGTGTTGATTTGTGGTGCTGCTTAGTGTTGGAGATTGGGAAGAAACTGAGCAGTCTTGTTATTTCACTGGAACTTAACATGTAAGTGGAAGATAATGATTTGCATCAAGATACCTTCAGCTTCTAAGCACTGATCTGTGGAAAGGGAGAAAGCAATGCTAGCATGTTATAGCAGACAGGTGTAGTTGTCTTCACTTTCTGCATTTGTCTGACCATCAGAATCCAATGTGGAATCTTTATTATGTATGTTTACTGTCCAAATTCTTAAAATATTTAGAACAGTTTTTTTTTAATTCCTAGGAAGTTAGTGAATAAAAACATTTTCTCTGAAAAAGTTCTCCAAAGAATTTTATGAAGTGTTCATACATATTTTCAAATGGAGGCTTGTCTTGATACTTTGATATTTAAGTATTTAAGCAACCCATGCAGTCCTCCCTCTTAATACTTTTTTTCTGGGGAGGTGTTTAAGGAAAGCTGTCCAGGGTTTTAATTTTAAAAAATTTATTTTAGAAAGTTTCTTCCTGTTCCAACCTCTGAACATGACAGACTAAACTATTCTTCATGTTTCAGAAACATGTACATTTTATAACTATCTAAAATGTTCTAATTGTTTTTATATTCCAAGGACAACAATAAAGAACAAAAAAGCTCCCAAGCCCTGGGATATCTTTTTGTTAAATAATGAAGTTTACGTAATATGTTAGCCAGAAGATAAGTCCAAGCAATATAAGAGCCATGCAGTTACCTAAATCCCAGACATCCATCCTTCCAGTTGGGCTTTAAAATCCTACGATTTTGTGGATTTACAGGTACTCTTTAAAAATACATTCTTGAAGTTGCTGTCAGGTCGCTCTGGATTACGTCTGTAGCCTTTATGAATGCAGACAAATCTTCTCATGCCTTTGTTCCTGTGATCACTAGAGTCACACATATTGAATTCATCAAATTATATTGCCGTGTAGCTATGCTCAAGTTGGCATAGGCAGCTTGGCAGTGTGAGGTCTGTGCTCACAATTGGTCAAGTATAAGTTTTGGTTGTCTGTAGCAGATTGTAATATGTATATGTAGAGTTTCTGTAAATTATATGCTAGAAGTTCTTAAACAATGCATTTTCTACTAAAAACTTCAATTTTCTTGGATACCATTCTTAAAAATGTAATTGTAATATGAGAAATTATATTAAATGAAACAAATATTTTCTTTAGTATTTTATATCCTAAATTATATACTCTAACCAAGTATGCATTTAAAATTATGTTATTAAAATGGTTTGTTCCATTGCAGAATTGCTCAAGCATATGGGTAGCCCTTTATTTAAAATTTATTTTTCTCATCTGTTTCATGTTTTTCACCACTGATTTATGTTGTCTGCTTCTGATGAAGAGGCAAGATTTAGAAACAAAGCCATTTCAGAAATCATGAGATTGCTGGAAAGATTTGCATTTTGTTTCAGAAATGAGAGTTAAAAGTAGCTATCATTGGTAGTCTCATCTTCCTAATGTGACCACAAGGAAAATGTACCAAAAATAATTGCTGGGAAAAGTAGGCTTTTCTCTTCATGAAAGAAGATGCAGCCGTGTCTGAATACTATTTAATTATAGTGTCTGTCAGTGAATGTGACTGGTTTCTGTGAGATTGTTCTTAAGTGGTGAGCAAGGGTTGTTTTTAATCTCAAACTGGTAAGAAATGGTTTGAAATACTGTGTTTGAAGAGATGTGCAATTTTTTCTGGCGAAGAATAAGCAGTTTTTTCTCTAAGTATTGATGTGGTGGATTTTATGAAGATGGCACAGATAGGAAGCATGAAAACTGGAACTTTTTGCTTCTGGCTGTTTTGAAAATTAAAACTGAATAGAAGGTGTGTTTGAAACATGGCGATGAACACCTGAAATGTCAGTGTGGCTGCTGTTGACTTGGCAGAATGATTTTATTGAAGGATGATCAAGTTAATTCCCCTAACTGAGCAACTGATGATAACAGTAATAGAAAAAAAAAGATGCTGAATAGAAGGCTCTGTAAGAGCCCTATGAGGTGAAGAACTTGGAAATCCTGGATTGAGGTTTGCCTTTTGGACCACTTTGGTTTTGAATTCCAAATCTTTACCTACTAGAACCTTTTGAACCTTTATTTAAAAGAAAGGTGTCTGGAAATGTATGTCTATCCTATTATACCTTCAGTATAATTTCTTGGGAGTGGTAGAAGAGTTATTCTCCTAACGGTTCATGATTGGAGGCCCACTGCCGTAGGGAGAAGTGGCTAGTGGAGAAGCATTTGGGCAGCTGGAGCAGGTTTTGTGAAGTCTGGCTGGTATGACTGAGTGTTGTGGGGGTGTCATATGTCCTTGAAAGTGACTGTTTTAATCAATGCTTAACTGTTGAGGCCAAGACCATCCAGATTTATATGCAAAAGAAGCAATTGTTTGATGTTAATTGTAGGTTTCCTAGGTTAGCATGTTTTATGTGTGTATGAATTGCATTTCAAGATTTTGTAGTGTATTTTCTTTGCTTGGTGTGAACTGTTTGTATTTTAGCTTCATTATATTGCTCTGCTTACACGCTGAAGGACAGGCTTCAGAACTTTGTTCTGCTTCTTTCCTAATAATGCTGGCAAAATGCAACTCTTG
Source organism: Motacilla alba alba (assembly GCF_015832195.1). Classification (NCBI taxonomy): domain Eukaryota; kingdom Metazoa; phylum Chordata; class Aves; order Passeriformes; family Motacillidae; genus Motacilla; species Motacilla alba. The sequence continues at coordinate 63,997,567 of NC_052016.1, forward strand.
CCAAGCTAGGTTATGCTGCATGCACTAATGCATCCCATTTCTAAGCCTGGAATGATGTCTTAAAGTTCTTCCACTTCAGCTTTGGGTCCTGTGCTTTTTTTCCGTTTGTCCAGTTTGGTTCAGCATCTGCTGTTCTTTGCTTGAGGACTCCTGGTGAATGGTAAATACTTGGGTTCAGGAAAATGAGGCTTCTGTTGGTGAGTCTGAAGAGTAGAAGCAATAAAAGGGAGTAAGGAAAAGAATGGTATGAGCAATTAACTAAAAATTGATGTGCTGCTAATTCCTTGTCAGATTGTGACAAGACCTCCATTTGTATTATTTTCCCTTCTTTGTATTCTCAGAAAGTCATTCCTACTGAACCAGAAGGCCTTTGTGTTGTCCTTGTAGGTTTGCTTGCTCCAAACATTTGGTGTCTATAGGAAGTGGAGCCACTGTCAGGGTCACTGGCTTTCCTTTTCTCTGACGTCACTCATATACTCTCCAAGTACAATGGAGAATTGTATCCTGGTCATTTTTTCCTTCCTGAGGATTTTTCACTCTCACCCACTATTACTGTGGTGAACTAATATGTTGAAGAGTTCAAATCTCTTGCCAAATGTACCAGAAGGGTCGCTTGGTTTTGGTGTGGACAGGTAAAAAGCACAGACTGTTCATCTTGTAAATTAAGATGGTATTTTAACTTGGTTCTTTGAAAACAAAAAGCTGCTGTTGCTGAGACCTACAACATCTCAAAATTGAGCTGTCGTGTTGCATTTTTCTTAAATGACAAAAGATAATCTACAGGGATTAGAAAGAATTCAAAAAGAAACGACCAAGTAATACCTAAACCAAGAAGTAAATCTCCAAAGCTGAATGATAAACCTACGTCAGACTTTTGATTGAGACATTGACTCATAAGGAGCCTTACAGCAATGATAGCATAGTCACTTTCTTGTGCTTTAAATTATAAATGAGGGCTAGCTTAGATCATGAGCTAGACTGTATGCGTCTGTGTTCCCTCAAACAATTTGGGAACGAGAGGCCATGGGTAGAATTGCCTGGGCTAATATTAAGAAAGATTTTGTCTGTGGAGCTCATTGGCCCAAGATTCTGTGGAGACCTACAGGAAAAAAAAAAGTTTAGAGGTTGTTGCACCTTTAAAGTAGGGAAAAGTGTAACAGCTGCTCTACTCTGTCAAAACATAAACCAGAAATTAGGATATTGTGTTAAGTAGAAGCAAGATATTTGTGGTTTCATTAAGAACAAAACACTTATTCACAATTATTTTTTGGGAAGTTGTTCTTATGCTTGAAAAATGTAATGGTCAGCACAGCAATGGCTCAAAATAGCATTTTGGATGCTATAGCACTGGCATTAGAGCCTCATTGGCAAACATCCAAGAGGCCTGTAAAAGAAGAAAATGCTTTAAATGTTAAAGTTTCAAAAGCTTCTGCTTAAATTTAATTTAAATTTTCATTTCTATTTAAATTTAAATTTTCTAATATTTTCCAGTTATATACCTATTTAGTCAGACATTTGAGAGTGAGCTTAAAATCCTGTGAAAACTCACTAGATGGCAAGAATTCTTATTTGCAGCACAAAATAATTATATTGGTTACAGGAGTGCATGTAGGTAGGTAGCTGCAAAGAATTACTCAGACTTTTTGTGTACAGAATCAAGTGGTCACTGTACCAGTGAGATAAAAAGAAATAATTTCAGTAGCTGGATTTTTCTCTTCTCCCTGCTTGTGTATTTTTCAAATTCTTAGTTGCATGTCGGGTTACAGTGTCAGCCTTTCTAGGTCAGTCCTTTCTACACATACAAGTAGGTTTAGTGGCTACCTGAAGCAGTAGAGGTGTGTTTGTCCTTTTGCAGGACGCTACTGGTGCCAGAGGGAGGGGTGGCCTTTAGCAGCCACCTTCTCTGCTTTTCCCTACTCTTGGTAGTTACATCCTGCCTCGGGGTAGGAAAGATGCCTCCTGTTGTCAAACCCCTCTTAGAGTGTCTGTGGATATCTCCTAGCTGTTGCTAATGAATGAATAGGCAAATAGCCAGCATTTAATAGTGCCAGGTTCTCAATTTTACTACTGCGTAAAGCAAGACTTGGAATAAAGGGTGGTAAATGCTTCCTGTGCTTCCGTGTGTAATTATATTGGGTAAATGCTGTTTCCAAAGCTGCTGTGAACTGTCTTCACAGTAAAAAAACCAAACAAAAAACCAAACAAAAAAACCCAAAAAAAACCAAAAAAAGGAGAAATGGATGTTTTAGGTTGATTAATCTCTTTGTGGTCGTGTTTGCAACCAGGACTAGGAGTTACTTTTTTAAAATTAGTTACCAAGGCTCTGACATCTGGCGTAAGTTTTAAAAATATGCTGTCTTCGCAGTGCTCCTTTTTCAAATGTTTGAGGTAATTATCATAGAGGAGGAATTTGACTTTTTGCTGCTAATAAATACTGGAGCACATTTTCCAGGACTGCAGAGTTGCTGGCATATCTGATTCTCTGCAGATCAGGAAGCGCGTCAGAGATCACTAAATCCTAAAGGAGACAAGTAATCTACTTAGGCGTTTGGGGGTTTTTCTGACTTTATTTATAACTTCTAGTTTGAAATACATTGAAAGTAGCTTTGTTTTCATTGTGCTGTATTTTTGTTTTAATCCATTCAACAGCAGAGAAGGATATTTGTATCTTGTCCAGTGTGTGGAAACAAGCGTGCTTAGACAAGACCTGATTTTGATCCCCCCTGAGGGTACCACTGTGGGAAGGACTTGGGTCAAAACCTGGGTTAAGACAAGGCCCAGGCACTGGATCTGCCATTTCTCTCCAGCTAAATATTAGTATTGTGTTTGATCTACAGCACCTGTTCCAGACCTCTACTTCAGAGGCTGGAGGAGTCTGCAAGCTTTTCAGGGGTTATACTTAGTGTTTGGAGAGGATGTTTGCTTAGGTTTTAAAGTGGAGCATACTGTGTCTTATCTAGAAATAATGTATAATGTTGCAAGTCAACAGTAAAAAGAGTAATAAATGTAGAGATACAGGAAGCCTGTTGATCTTGTTTTAAATATAAAGGGTTTGGCAAAGCTTAGGCTTTTTTTGTAAAAATTAATTGTAGTTTTGAAAGTCAATAAATAACCCTAGTTTGTGTTTACTGTATAGAAAATTTTACTTCAAATATTATTTGCTGCCACATGAGGTAACACTGGAGAGAATTATTCTGAAAATACAAAATTCAAAACCCAGTGTAGTATACTCTAGGGCTTCGCATGGCATATAGCTAATGTATGAGGCCAGTTAGCAAATGTGGTTTTGCTTAGTGTTAGTCTTGGCATGAATTTCTATTCTTCATCAAATTTTTTCTATCTATAACCTATTTTATGTAGTAAGTTAATCTATTGTATCTTTCCATAGCCTTAGAGAAGCATCTTGAATATGAAATTAGAATATGCTAAATTACTTGTGTCTAAAATAAGGATTAGCCAAGTGTTCTATTTATACTTTAACTGTTATTCAGGAAATTTTTCTTCCTCATGCTGGATAGTCATTTACATCATAATATTGTCTGGGTGATACTGTAATGTGCTGTTTGTTGGGAACACTAAGGTGATGGATTACCTTTTCAGTAGGCTTTGAATATCTTAAACTTCTCTGAAAATAGGTGCAAAATTACTGAAAGTGGAATAAAATACACATAAAGGAAGAACGACTAAAATTCTTATTACACTAGTCCTTACCATGTGCCACCTCTTGCTCATGCCTGCTGTAAGAGGCACAGACACATGAGTATTTTACATTCTTGGAAGAAAAACTGCTGAAGATTGAGGAAGGTGGTGCAATTACATGTGTAACCTACTTGTGTAGCTTTACTCTTAAGAAAATGTACCTGATCCTCTCTAATAGAGCTTTATTGATACAAAGGATATAAAGCATCCTAGGAGAAAGGGGTCTGAGGAAGTTGGGACTTTACTGATCTGTGATTTTTGCACTTGTTCTGTATCATGAGAGAAACAGCAGTTTGTATATGGCTGAGCAATAAGTGGCCTCTGAAAATCAGGAGTAGAAGCTTGACTGCAGGGGAAGACTGTGCTCATGAAGGTGGTTAAGTACCCAACATACAGGATAAAGAAGGGATGCTGATAATCAAGACTAAAAAGAGTATGTTCTTTAGAAAGAAATCTTCATGTGGAGAATATTTGTAAACACCGGTAGGTGAGAAGGGGTAGGTAGGAAGATAAAGCCAAGGCTGTAAGTATATCCTCTTCCTCCAGATATTGCTCTCTAACAGTAGGTGCTATTTTAGCCTGTTATTTTAAGCCGCTGTACTGAGTATGTTTAGGTATATGTAATTAGACTGGCTAGCATATTTCAGAAACATGTTCCATATTGTCATTGACTACAGCATTGTGCTCAACTTACAAGTGTTAAACTTGTCTTTTTGTCTTCCATATTTATGGTACTGTATGATGTAAGAAATGTCTGTGTACGTGCTGCTTCCTGGATGCAGCCGGATATGCTTGTGATGAACAGCTCAACAGCATAAGAAACTCAACTCCTCTGAACTAGCCATGTGATTATGTAGAACAGTGGCTGTTGGGTTGGATAAGTTTATAAATCTAATTAGTCCAATAACTTGGTGCCAGAAATTTTAATAGGTGCCTTTTGCAAAACCTCCTATTATGCAATCAGTTTGGATTTCAGCCTAAGTGTTTGAAGTATGCAATGTTGGTTAATAGGCTTTGGAGATGGATGGAATTTTACTTCTGCTGGATGAGGACTTTAAGCTAAGGTGCTCCTGATACTCTTCTTTTGAATTGCTTAGAACCAAGAATTGTATTGACTCTCTTTTGCCTTTGAAAAGAATTGTCACTGCTATTTGTGCTTTGGAAACATTCATGCTCTTGTAATTAGGGGTTTGAGACTAATGGAAGAAAACTATGAAAGGGATTGATGAGTTTCTAGTATTGCCAAGTTTAGGTAGTTAGGTTTGGTTAATTGATGTGGATTAAATAGTTTTAAAAACTGTGTACCAAGATGGTACTGAAGTTTTCTAGCTAAAAAAAAATGTAAGTAGAGTAAGGATGAACACAAAACTCAGAAGAAAAAATAAGCCAGAACAGCTCAGTGCATAATTTATGCTACGTAAATTGCTTTGAAATTAGTGACACCCTGATGTCATTGCTCTTAAAAAATGCAAAAGGGAATAGAAAAGCTTGCATGTTAAGTATATACCGACTGTAAAGCTTGTTACTTGTTCTCTATATCTCTAACTTGAAAAAAATGTAAACTGCTAAAATCCAGAAGCTTAAGGAGTTATCAGATGGAGTAGAATAGATGTAGAAATTCGGTGACTGTGTTTATCAATAAATGTATTATTTGTTGGAATATGAGACTGAAAAGCAAATACTTTTGCATTATTTGAAATTCATATGGAATATGTCATCAGCTCTAAGTGCTGTGGGACCTGATTCAGGTATTTGCGTAATCCTGATTTTCTGTTGTGGTTTGGATGATCCCTCATGTGATTTAAGGTTTTCAGATGTTGCACCTTACATTGCATTTCAACATCAAAACAAATTGTTAAATTATTTTTTTAGTACTAACAGCTTTTGTCTTTTAAAGGTTAATGTAATCAGTTCAGATAATTAGCTATGTAATAAAAAGTATACTTGGTAATTAAAAAAATCCCATTAAACCTCAGGTTTAATGCCTGGAAGTCCAGCTGAAGGGACATGAATGAACACTTTCCTTAACTTTTTAATTGATACTTAATAATTCTTGCAGTCCTAGATAGATCTAGGAAAAGCATTCTTAAAATATTTGTATGTGATTAGTTATTTCTGTGCTGTATCTAGGCAGAATGAATTTCAAAGCCTTTGACAAATGCCTATTATTTCCAGATATTTGGAGCCCATTTTTCCCTGGGGGAAGAGTGATGTATCTAGGGAAGAATTCTCTACTGGAATTTACTCATAGTTGTCTAAAAATTCATTGAGTATTTCTATTACAACTGCTTATCAATGTTTTGGGGTTTTTTGTCAGAATGGCTCTCAAAGGAACATTAGCAAGAGAGAGAGGAATGTGAATTGCCATGGTTTTGACACAGAGTTGATTATATTAGTTCTTTGAACTTCATCTATCTCTTGTTACAATGAAACTCAAAAATAGGAATCTCGATACATTCCTTGAAGATTTTGATTTCTCATAACTTTGACATTGGAGTAGTTTTTGAAGCTATTTAAATATTTAAGATTTTTAGTAATATAACTTCAGTTGAAAACATGTATGTACTTCAAGAGATTTTATTGAAGTTGCTGAGATTGCACATGTTGTGTTATATCTCTCCTAGTGTGTTTGCAGTATAGTGTGTTCTTTATCATTAGTGTGGCCATTAGTTTATGAAAACTAGAAGAGATGCCTTAGCTTAAGAAAAAGTCTTTGATTTTTAAAAGCTTATTTTATTATGCATAATAAGGAAATGTAATATGGAATGCCCATGACAATTTCAGTCTTTGGTCCAGTTTAAATAAATCACTGTTTTTAGTGGGTCATAAGTAACTGTCAGTGTTTACTTGACAACTAGGGAAGAGCAATTTTGTCTCCATAACTCTTCTTATGGATTTGATATAACTCAACACTTAAATACCACAATAACAAACTAACTCAACCAACCAAAAAAATCCCTCTTGCTAATATTCACGCTTCCAGAGTGGTTATGTTACTTGCTTTCTAGCTCTTTTGTTTTATTTTAAAAATAATCTTGCCATGTACTCTTTTCAATCCTGTGTGTCCCAAAGCATCCTGATGAAAATCTCTTCAAGTCAATCAAAATAGTGTCTCTGAACATTACTTGCTGTCTTTGCGCTTTTTGGAACTTGCTCTTTGAAGCTTCTGTGTCTGTTCACACTTTTGTTTTTTCATGTCTTTTAATGCTTCCTAGGTCTTGCAGATAGAAAAAAAATCACACGTTTCCTGTAGCTGTCTCTTTGCTCTTCAGTTTCAAAACAAGTAGTTATAAATGAAAAATACAGTTATTGGACTGTATCAGTTGGAAAAGAAAAGAATTTAACATCTTCACTAAATTTTTACACTCTTGATATTAAGACTTTAAGATGGCAGGTTTTTTATGTGATACCCTAATTCTGCTGTACAGAAGTCTTTAACAAATCACTTATAGACAGTTCCTGACAGTGCAGGCATGGTATATGGCCTGGAAGAAATTGCTGACAAATAGAGAAAGGCTTCCCCTAAATTGGGAAATATCAAATTGTGACACATGTGTAAACAAGAAAGTTTGCCAATTTGATAATCAGGTGTCAAAATGATATGTTAAATATAGTTACCTCGTGGGCTGATGGCACATTGTGCATCACTGAATGTTTGATAGTTCCTGCAAAGAAAAAGCCTGATTTCCCAATAAGTAGAACACAGGACTCTAAAATGAAGCTTCTCTTTCTTATAGGGGGAAGTACCATTGTTACTCAGTCAAAAAAATGGGCAGGAAGAGAGGAAGGTGTTCTGTTAGTTGCTAGCCCCATTTGTTTCTGCATCTCAAAAGTTAGCACACTGGGACATCTTGCAGTGTGTTCTTCTTTTATAGCTTCTTATTGCTTTCTGCTCGCTGACCCTGCCACGAGCAGTGGTGCTGGGACTAGGTGGTTTCCGGAGATCCCTTCCAGCCTCAGCTAGTTGGTGATCCTGTGAGAAATTCAGTACGCTTCCATAAATTTTTATTTTAAACTCTATTTCTTACAAAGCAAGGAGATGAAATACTTGTTTGGTGATTCTATTTTTTTTTTTTTAAGCAATGAACATAGAAATTGGCACCAATGATTGTAAAACCAGAACTGAAGGTGGTGCTTCACTAAAACAAATAATGTTCTTCCTCAACCACAGAACTGAAACCAGAAACCCTAAGTGTCTTAGGATGATGTATGGACTGCAAGCCAGAGTTTTATTAATCCTCTTAAGCTTACAGTTAATTATTAGTTCTGTAGAACACCTTTAACTTACTCCTGACACATGCCTGTATTTTATTTGGATTTTTTTCCCCCAGGAACATTTCTCATGAAACTTTATATAGATACTGCTGTAAATTCCAGTGGCTGCCTTGTTTCAAAGAGATTGCTTCCTTCCTAAGGTGCTGTTACCTTCCTCTGCTTGCTGTCTGTACCTTTGCCTTTCTCCCCGACCTGTTGGTTTGTTTTATTGAAAGGCTTCAGATGGGATGTTTTGGGAAGATGAAAGCAAAGACGATGTGGTGAATTCACTGCAGTATTTTGTCTCTCTTAAGCCCATGGTTGTGGCACTGTTTATGATCCATATTTGGTTTACTCTAATATATTATACAATTGTAAGTTTAACTTAAAAGTTTTAGAAAGTGATAAAAAAGTGATTTGTTTGTGTTAGAAAGTGATAAAATTTGTGTTTTATATAACACAAATCATGAAAGTAAGTATTTGCCATCAGTATGTGTTGTGATGGTGAACATACATTTTTAATGAATTTAATTTACTACATTGTAGTTTGAGAGAGAGAACATCTAACTTCTTCTAAAGTTTCTGGAAGGACCATGAAAAAGCTTACTGTTCCTTCTGCAGTCTATGAATAGTGCTTGCCTGTTTTATCCTTTGTTTGGTTATAGCCATATCATGTCCCCTTTTCTGGCTCCTATGGTCTTGGAATCTGCAGTGCTATTGGCAAAGCTGCTATGAGCTCAAACTTTTGAGACTGAAGGATTTAAAATTTTGTTATGCATATTTTTGGGGATATACCTAAGGAATGACTGTCTTGGTTTTGTTCCTGTGTTTGAATTCCTTTTCACTGGTGTTTGTAGAAGGGAACAGAAACTTGAAGTAAAGAATTGCAAAGTTCGACAGAGTATAGCAGAGAATTTGCTGATGTCTGTCAGCAGTTCCACTTTTTGTGGTGCACTGTTAACCCATTGCTTTGTACAACCTTCTGGACAGCTGACAACCTGTGCAGGTCCAATAGTCTTTCCAGAAGAAGCAGCAGCTGGATAGGCAGGATTGTCACACAAGGGGAGAGACATCCATTGTACTTGTGGTATGCATCTCTAATTCTCAAGGGTTCACTAGGCCTACTACTTCAGACTTACTGTTTCTGGATATTCTAGAACTGGAAAGTTTCTCTTCATCACTTTCTCATTTTGTCTTCTGATCTGGTAAAGAATGTGGTATAAATGCATGATGGGAGTGAAAATAACATGCTCAGATTATCATTGGACCAGTAATTCAGAACTTGTTAAGTCTTTGTGTGGGTTTACTTTGGCCAGTGAGCAGACCAGAGTGAGTGCGTTGGAGCCAAGGAAATGGAATATGATTTTGAACCATTGTTCAGGTTTATTCCAACTATTCTTTTTCCAGTTTGCTGAATTGTTAAATGGCTTTGGTAGGTAACGTGAGGGAAGACAAAGGTGGAGGAATTGGCTACTGCATGTATCTCTTCAAACGCCCTGTCGTGAGCCTGTTGATTACCTTTTCATGAACTTCTGTGAAACTTTTTGAAAAAGCTTGGATGTTGAAAATTAAAATAAACAGGAGAGGGAGGTATCTAGAAGTCTGTCTTCCCTTTGCCAGGTTCTGTATTTTGGGGACCAATAATTTCATCATGACAATGGCAGTATTACAAATGCTTAATATGTTTTCCCATGGGGTGTTTAGATACATTTGCCTTGTGGCTGACAAACTGCAAGTGTTGCAGATGTCATCCTGAACGTGTCTTGATGAAAAAGAAAGCAAGTCTAAGGATCAAGTTAGCATGAGAAACAAACCAATGATTCTAGCTTCCTAATTGAGTTAAATTACCTGACAAATCAGACTTTAAAATGTTTTCTGAGGTTGCAGACTATCTAAAAATTGTAGGAAGGAACTTTTTTAGGTACACAGCATAGGAACTGGGGAAGGCTCAGCAAAACTGACTGAAGGATTCTGTTGCCTTTCTGCTACAGTCTTAGATTGAGAATTCCCAAATTCTTCTTCTTAATTAGGCTTTTAGGTGAGCGTTTTTTAATGTTGGGAGGGACATGTTGTTTCTGAGAGGGTATAGCACTACCTTTCATAAATGTTTCATAAGTGTGGTTTTGCTTCTTTGGAAATACTTTGAACTTTGGTTTGTGTTAGGTCAAACAAAAATATGGTCACGTGCAGTTCTATTGTACTTTTGACTTAACTATTGCTTTTTTTTTTTAGAGGTTTATTTTTCTAATAAAACTGCTTGAGTTATAGTTGATTCTCAATTTCATGCTGTCTTTTGGACGCTACTTATTCTAGCACTGACTAGTCTCACTTAATATTTTTCTAAAATACACTTGTACTGGTGGCCTCAAAAGAAGAATGCTTCTGAAACTGGGACAAGGATTCTTCACTCAAAGCCATTTGCAATTGGAGAAGACATTCAAAACATTTGTCTCTGATTTGGTTGGTGGAGGAAGAGATTTCTAAAATGTTGGGTACATAAAAACTGGGAACCTAATGTTCTTCTCTCCCAGTATAAGCAATTAAAACAAGTCTGGAAAAGAACAATTATATCTATTGCAAAATATTCTTGACAGGGCCTAATTTCTTCAAGTACTTGATTGCCAGCTCTGGTAAGTGCTAATGTGTTCATTGATCATCCAAAAAATTGTGTGTAGAAACTCAGAATTAAAAATACAATAAAATTGTGAGCTGTAAATTCAACTGCTCAGGCTCTTTGAAATACAGCACAAATAGACATATACTGATTGGAAATTTTCAAGACTGAAAGCTGTCTTCCTGAGAATCCCCCTGCTTTGCTTGTTTAAACCTTGATACAATCTGATTTTTCAAGTGTCTACTGTAAATTCTTGGGCCTCCGTTAGAAAAGTTTTGGTTGCAGGGCACCTGTGATGCTTTTTAAATTTTTTTGCACAGTGGTGCCCGATGTTTTTACACTGTCCTTCATTCAGCCTAAAGTAGTAAAGTGGAAGTAATAGCAAAAAAATGTTTTGCCAGCATTATGTTACTTAGAAGGATAGATTTTAATGTTAGCTCTCTTGTCAAGCATTGCAGTCACTTCTATGAATAAATATTCTCACCAGTACATAGTGTTGTGTCATATTAGAATGGTTCTTAAATATTTGGCAAATAAGATGGCATCGAGAACTTGCATTGGAAGGGTGTTTAAAAACCAGATAAAAGCCAAATAGACTTGCATCAGATCATAAAAGAAGCTGAATTGTACTTAAAAATAGCATGGCTGATGCAATAGTAAGGCCTAAGTATTGAAGCCTAAGTATTATACCCATAACACTGACTCTAGTCCTGCCAGTGGCTTCATAAATGAATAAAGTTAATGCTTCAGGAGCACTGAATTCAGTGGATTTCAATCCAGTCAGTGGTTCTGCTACAGGGTTAATGTAGGATGTAGGAACCAGCCTTGAAAGATTTTATTTTCAAGTATGTTTGCCCCCCTGGGTATTTTTGTTTAATATTTGAGAAAGAAATAAAAAGATCCATGAGTACTGGAGTTTAAAAAAAACGTGTGTGCATGAATTTCAGGGGTTTCTGTCAAAAGTCTCGTTGACTGTGGCACTGCAGTTACCCTTTTCCTATTGCCATGCTGCTCTTCGCTTTGCCCCCGGTATTTCAGTTCTTCTCGTATCTCTTTCCCATGTTCCCCATTGTAGTTTCCCTTTTGTTTTGTGTATTTTGGCTTGCTGACTGTCTGAAAAGAAACCCTGGCTGGGCTGCTGCTGCTCTCTCCACTTGCGGTGTACTACCTGGATAGCTGGTGGCTGTGGGTCAGAATGAGTAATGGTGGGGGTGCCTCTTTGTGTTCCTCACCTTGTGCTTGCAGAGGCAAAAACAGGGCCATGCTCATCTACTACATTGGTCTATTCTTCTGCTCTTTGAGGTGAGACACTGGATATAAAATTAACAGTGCCTCCAAAAGTGGTTTCGTGGGGAATGTGCAGTAGAAATACTTGTTTTCTTTTGTTATTTTGGGTTTGTTTTGCTTTTGGAGACCCAGTAAGAATTGTGCAGTAGGCAGTAATCTTGTTGAGTGTGAGAGGTTTGTGATTGCAAACTGTTTAAATGTAGTTACTAGAAATTTGCAAGTCCGTGGAGTTAGAAACCGTGTGTGTGTGAACTAAATAAATTTCTATTAACTTTGTCAATTTCTGAACAAAATTGATGGTTCTAATCAAACATGGAGATGAGTTAGTTTCTACACTAGCTATGAGCCCCCTTTTCCTATAACTTGCATGTTTCTGTGTTTAATGCTAGCTCAAATTCTGAGACAGATTGTTAAGCTTGTTTGAATTTGGCTTCCTCATAGTAACTCCGGTTCCTCCCTTTGAATTGTGTACTTTGCCTGGGCCTTGGGGAGATGGATTACCCATGTCCTTGTCCATAGTATCATGTTTTTACATCAGACTAGCTTTGGTTTTGTTACATATTCATGCTGCAAATGAATGTGTAGTGATAGTTTGAATCTGCCTTATGATAATTGGAGAACAGGGTAATCAGATGATATTGGCTTTTCTGATTGCAAGCTGCTGCACATGCTTTTTTTTTTACATTATTATTTAGGACACTGCTCAGAATAACTGTTTGCTCAGACGTAAGTGATGAAGAAGAGGAAAGGAAGATGTGTTAATGCATACTGGGCAATGGAGTGGGGTAAAAAGATGGCTTGGTAGTGTGTAAGAAGAATGTTAATGCTCACATTTTATCTCTTAGCTTTCCCTTTAAAATACTTAAGCTTTGTCAATAATGTCTTTTACCACTGTTACTTAATTGCAGTTAGATTCATAGAACCGCGGGGGGACCTTAAAGATAATATAGTTCCAATGCCTGTCATATATTTGCATACAGTTTTTTAGTCTGTACTCAGTATTGTCTTGCTGCAGTTAAAGAACTTTAGATATAGTAGAGTTCAAAAATCTGTGCTATCCAGTTAATGATTCATTTCCTTAAAGGCCAAGGTTATCATGGTGAAATTATTAGCTCTTTCAGAACAGTCCGCCACATGCTTCTAACAGGTGATCAAGTGATTCCACCAGAGTTGTGGAATTATACCCTTCCCCGTGTCCTCCCCTGCTCCAGTGCTCTACATCCCAGCTTTGGAGATGGGTAGCATCTTCCAAGTAATTTTTTAAATGCAGACTATCTTTTATTGCACATTATTGTAATGAACTGCAGTAAGTATGAAAGCAAATTATTACCTGATTGTGGTTGTGACTTGGTATTAGGCAGAAGCATTTGATTAAATGTAACAACTCTTTCTGAGGAAACACTGATCTTATGTTTGGTACAGAAACTGGAGATCAGGCAACTAATTTCATGCTGAAAGAGTCATGCCAAGAATACCTCCATTGTATGTTATTGTCAGACTTGCTTCAAAATAAACTCTGTGTGTTGTAGATATTCATCATATACAGAAATGTTAGGTAATGATTCAAAAGGTAGTGTTGTTTTCAAGAGGGTTCCTAAGTTTTCCAACCGTAATGATTCTGTGATACCATCTTGCATGTTTGCCTGAGTGCGTGGGAAGCTCTTTTCTATCTGCCCTGGATTGTGGTTATTTTTATCAATGAAATCTCCACTCAAATGAAGGAAAGAGGGTCCTGTGAGATTCAGTGTATGGTTAAACACTCTCCAGCCTAGATCAGTCAGTGGGGTAAGTTGCTATTTTGGTACAGTTATTTGATGTCTGTCTTTTTCCCTGTTCTGAATAATTTTTGTGAAGACAGTATGCCTAGCCTAGAAATCAGTGGTTTTGTATGTATTCTTTTATGTATGACTTGATACTGGTTTTTTTTCTTGTATACAACCTAAACCAAGTGCTAATATTTCAACAGATACAGAATGACAGTCAAACACTACACACTGGTATGCCTGTGAAGAGGCACTGCCTAAGTTAATTGTGTCTAGTGCAAAAGCTTGGAGTTCTGGCTGATCAAAGCAGGTAGGTGTGAAGATGCTTGCATGGAGAGAAGGGGACTCAATGCAAATAGTTTTACATAAGCAGAACAAAATTATACATTTCAAATGGCCTTTACCTCAGCTGACTGAAACATTTTTATAATAAAACTTGTGATGGTCTTATTCCAAGCGGTTTGGAAAAAATGACACAATTTTAATTTAATACTGAAACGTGGGTGAATTGAGGCACTAGTCCAATAAGGAAAGTTAAATCAGCAAATCTTCAGAAAACATTTAATTAGCTAATTAAAGACAGCATATTTTTTATGGTGGTAGCAGTACAAGACAATTTAGAATGCTTTTTTCATGTACTGTTAGCACATACTAGGTAAAAATATAAAAATGTCATTCTGATCTATAGCATCACTGGCTGCATCTGAGACTTTTTAAACTTGTATCTTGAACCTGAGAGTCAGACTGTATTACAGAGGTGTATCATGGTGTGCTTGCACATCATTTGCAAGTCATGACTGAATCAGTTTGTCTTCACTGTCAACTGCTCATGCTAAACAATAATAAGCCTCTGTTGCATCACAGACCTATTCATGCTGATGAACTAATACAGCTTACAATAGCATTTGACATCACTTTGTGCCTGAGCAGTAACAGTTACTAGAAAACTCAGTTTTGGCTGTAGAGTTCTTACTGCTTCTGAAAATGAAGAAGGGATCAAGCCCATTGCTCTGAGCACATTCTATATTTATCAACCCTAAGAGTAAGGAAACCCTTCGTAGAACTCAGGACTTGATATGGAAAGTAACATAAGTGCTCAAATATGAAATACAACTTTTGAGCGCTTTCAAAAATAAAACTTTGTGAAACTGATGACTTAAACCCAGGTAATTTGTTTAGCTTTTATTTATCAGTGCATCCATATTGCCTTTTCCTAGCATTAATCTATTAAATATTTATATTGGAGTAAATATTGCATGGAAGGGGAATTTTTCTGGTGTGTTTGAATTCTCCAGAGATTGCAGACACCAGAGGGAAGTCATGAAGTGTCAAAACTTACAGAGAAAATCCTTGAGCTGTTCTCATCTGGAAATTCAGATAGGACCTCACCCTACCTCCAAAAAACCCACCAAAAAACCCACCCAAAGCCCCACAAAATCAAGCATCCAGTCTTATGTGGCTGTTGGAACAGTGCTGAAATCACTCCTCCTAACATTCCTTGTGTGTGGTATTTCAGCTTCCAGGTTCTACAGATAGCCAGTCTAGAAGACTCTGACCAGAGAAGTGTAGGAATTATGTGAAAATTGAAAACTTAGTAAGAGAAATGGTGCTTTAAAAACATTGTGTAAGAAATTTGTTACCTAATTGTATGTAAATAGAATCAAATTATTTTGAGCAAGCCATGTATCGAGAGCTACAAAGGAAAATACAAAAACCACTGTTAATTAAATAAAACCTGTAGTTTCTTAATTTTTTTTTTCAAGGAATTTCAAGGTATACAGAAATGCTGTAACCTTTATTTCTCTAGTTGGGTTTCTTAAGGAGAAAAAAGCAAACAAATAGCTGTCATATGATGTCTTAAAAAAAAAAACAACAGGTTTTGTTTTAAATATTGGCTCATGCACTCTGCCCAGAAGCATAGCATTTCCCTAAGACTGAAAGAAGATCTGTTTTTATGACCGAAATGTATGTTAGTGCCAATAAAGTCTGTTAATCTGATTAAAATGTGGTTTAGTTAGGCCAAAAAAGGTTTGCTTTCAACTGTACTTGGCATTAAAGCTGACAAGAAATAAAAAGCATGTTAATGAAGACATTTAAAAATATTCTTGCAATGTAAACAGTTTTAAAACGGAAAATAATTATAATATTGTTTAGCAAATACCCATTTCTTTAATTGTATAAAATTGATGCTTCTATTAATGGGAATTGTTTTTAAAAGGTAGTATTTTCTATAATCAACCAGTCATTCATTTTCATACCTCTGGTGTTTTTCTGTTGTTGTATATGTGCCAAGAAATATTGGCTGTGTTTCTCAAATGTGTGGTGTTGTGATAGCTATATATAATTTTGGAATTCTGTGTCATGCTGAGTTCAGAAAAGCCAGGGCTTTTTGCCACTCCTAAACTAGTAGTTTATTGAGGGTCGCTCAGGGATTCATCCCTATGCCAGTCTTAATTAGGTATTGTCTGATGCCGTGTCTGATAATCTAGACAATGCTACGACCCTCTGGGTTACAGCAGGCCTTTAAAGAAGTTGAGCACAAAACATTTCTGGAGAGAGGCCAAATGCTTTTAAAACACCTCCTGGAATTTAGAAAGTCAAGACTGTTGCCATTCTATTTGTTGGTGTATTTATCTTTTAATGACAGGCTGCATGATAATCTTAAAAATAACACTGTGACCAAGGTTTTTGCTGCCTTTTCTCTCCATCTTGGGACTAAATAAAATTATCTGATGTAGCTATTATAATGTTCAATGACTTCTGCCCTTCTCTCCAATCAAGTCTCCTCCTCCTGCCCCCCCCCCCTTCCTCCCCCCAAAACACCCTAAACCAGAAAGTTTTGGAAAACTACTATTTTTTTGTAGTTTCAGTAGCTTGGAATTTAAACAGCTTATATCACTCATTTTGATACTTAATACATGAGCCATGTTGGTGCTAGTTTCCAGGAAAATTATGTTTTACTAAAATTTGTTGTTCTTGTGATGTTAATTTTGATTAACAGTTCAACTGGATGCTGGTGTGTAGATCCCATGGTGGGTTTGCAGCCTGCACATACTTCTAGAGGTGTAATTAATGGCAGCAGGAGACAACTATAAGAGCAGCAAATGCTCTGCAAGAGTAGCTGCACCTTCGATCTAAAATAATTGCATAATGCTTTAAAATTTCAGTTTGAGGGTTGAGAAGTATTAGACCTAACTGCAGGTAACTTGAATTGGGTATGGCAATTTGTCCTGTTTTCTGTGTTCTTTCACTTGGATCCTGCAGTTGTTGGAGCTGCAGTATTAGAAATATGAAAAGTGTTGTGGCTTATATTCTGTACCATTAACCAAATATGGAGATTCAATTTTTTGCTTATTTTGCAGATGGTATCCTGTACAATGTACTCATAATTGTTTAAACTTTCGATTTCTTGGCTATTGAGCTTCTGCTCGCTGATGCAGAAAAATGGAGACCACTCCTCAGTGACTCGTGAATTGGCTGTGGAATGTGCCCTATAGAGAAGGAGGAAGAAAGCAATAAAGGGAGTTTTCCTTCAGGTGTATTTATCAACAGTCAGGGCACTATGGAAACATGTTGCAGAGCTTCCTCTCTTTGCCCAAAGAAGATGAGGGTATTGATTATAGGATTCCTTACCATCTTCCATATGCTCACAAACAGAACTGCTGGTGCTTTCCTGACTTCATCTGTATCTGTAGATCACCAGCGTGTTTTTCTTGTGTCATCATGGCCATAATTTCTTTCTGCTTCAGCCCAAAGGATCCCATCAGAGCCTGCCCTTGAGGTAAACCAACAAACTGTGACTGAGAAGTGAAAAAAAATCAACTGTACAGTGACTGAGAAGAGCTGTTGGATATTCAGCTGCTTAAGCTGACTTAACATCCCATCTAGGTAGTTAGTACAAATCACTTCTGGTGATTGATATGAGGCAACAAAAGAACTTTTCTCAAAATTCCTGAAGAGGGATTCAGGTACTTTGGATGGTCTTTTCTAGACTTCTTTTTCATTCTTTAGAATTTTCATAAGTGCAATGGAGTATTCATTAACATTTCTCTTCTCAAAAGGCAGAAAGATTTAGCTGTTTCAGCCTGAAATACCTACCTCTGTGTAGGAATCAATCAGGCTAGGGCTGTTGATAACTAGAACACAAAAAATTACCAACCTCATTTATTCTTTACAGTTCAAGATGAGTCTGCTCAAGGGAAGAATTCTGTATAAAAGAATAAAAATAAAATAGTTCTTCCTTGGTTGTAAAAGGAGAGATACTGTGATGTGGATGAAAGAAAAACATCAAGTCATTCCTAGCAGCTTGCTTCAGATTGATCTTCCAGAAACCGTTCAGCTGTTTGTGTGGGAACACCAGTGGACAAAATCCTCATAATGCCTTTTATTTTCCCCTCAAATTTCACTTTGGATCTTTGTGTCTTCTGCTGAAGAAGAGACACGAATCAAATAAGACCAATTACTCCTCTCTCCTATGCTCCTGAATCTGCTATAGGTGATGTCAGACTGTTTAGTGTATTAAATGTGATCTGGAGTTTTTTCCATTAAATAGGGTCTTCCGTGTGAGACTGTTTCTTATGGAGGACCTAGACAGATTCCTGTTTGAAAGGACCCTGCAATAAGTTGGGTCATGCTGCTTTGTCTGGGCTGATCTGCTCTGATACCTTCTGTTGTTTTGAATATCTTGATACCTTCTGTTGCTGGAAAAGAATATTGACTTAGAAAGTCAGTAGTGTTTGTGGGCTTCAATGCATCATCCGAAATGAAGCTTGTAGTGCTGTGTATGGCATTGTAGTTTTGAATGATAACTAGCATTTGAGCAACTTGCAATGCCTTGAATCTCAGGAACTTATCAAATTATCTGGTTAAAAAGAGCCTTCTATTCACAAGGGAGTCTTTAAGAAGAACTAATGCTTTTAACTGCTACTGTCCTTTCATGATGTTTTTCTTAGCCAGCAGATACAGAGCAGCAGACACTTGCATCGAACATGTTCTGTTTATTGTATTTTATCTTCTTTCATTTTCTTTGTCTCCTTTACTGGAAGAGGAGAGTACAAACATCAGCCTGGAGACATCTCTTGGCCAAGTGCATTTATATTTGTGTTCATCACTTACTCTTTCTGAATAGGAAGAAACAAGAACATACATGTGGGATGAAAAGACTGAGCCTCACTCTCTAATCTTTGAAAGTTGGTCTGAAATAATGAGACCAATGTTTTGTCCAGTTGAAAGGCATAGGAACATATCTTGATCTCAAGTTGATGAAAAGTAATTAAATTACAATAAAAAAAGAACCCTATTTTTGTGAACCACTCTTTCTATTTAGGCTACAAACTCTTACCTTAGCTTGAGATACTGTAACCATATTCAGGAACAAAGAAGCAGAATATCCTTCTGCATGCCCAAGCAGTTTCTCTAGAAAGAACTTGCTGTTTTTTGTTTTAATTACTTTAGAGTATCAGGGTTTGTCCTTGGTGGCTTTATCTGTCACTTGTTTAAAAAACAAAAATGTTTCCTGTATGCAACTCTAACTGCAAAATTGCTGTGGTTTTAATGACAAAACCTTCCCACCCCCCACCACCCAATTTTCTTGTATTATTTTGAGCACAAAGAATGAAAGAAAGCTTGTAATTGAAGAACATGTGAGGTATCTAACCATATGAAGCTATTTTGCTTAGGTGTGTGCTCTAGAGGAGTGGATGAAGAAACACCACCAATTGCCCTAAAATGAATTAAGCGAAATTCTTCAAACATAATGAGCAATGTACCTCATTGGTTAACTGTTGGATCGTGCTCTACCTGATGTCTTAAGAGCCTGTCTGGTAAAGTGATGGTGCCTCATGTGCCTCGGCACAATGACTGCCCCACATGCAAATGCCTGGCACTGCTGTTGTGCAGAAGGTATTGCAGTGGATAATAACCAGTAAATGCCTATGTGAGCAGCTATCCCTGTAGCTGTTGGAAGTCCAGTGACTTCTGGTTCACTTTTGTTGTATGTGGGCTCCGTGTTATTTATACAATTTCACAGGAGTCTTAACCAGCTTTCAGGATTTGTGAAGAGGAAAATTTCAGCTCTCTTACACATTACTTTTGTTTGTTGTTCGTAATTCACAACTCCTAGGACATTTGGGTTTTCAGGAATAAAAAGAGCAGTATTTTAGAAATCCAGAAATATGATGCAGGAATTTGCATAGGTTCTTATCTTCCACAGCAATCATAATCTGCCTAGGTTAGATCAAAGGTTGTCACAACAGCATTAAGCTGCTATAAGTGTTCAATCAGCCTGATTTTGGCAAATAAAGTAGAAGACTTAAGTTTGGACTAAGACCTTTGCAGAGGAGTTGGGAGAGGTGTTAGGAAGTCATTGGTGAGGGAAACATTCAGGTAAGTATGACCATTTCTTCTCAAAAGAGATTATGGGGAGATGTTCACTGCATTGCAATAGATGCCATTTTTAATTCACTTGAGAAAAAGTGAACTGAGGAGAGATTTGGATTATTTTTCCAAGAAATGAGCACCTAAATTTCCCCCTCCCCCCCCACCTACATCTACTTGTAACAAACTGAGAGAACTTTCTGGACAAAACATCTTATGATTGATCTTATCTGTTTCTAGATGTCTTAATAGTCTTGAAAGTTCGCAGTTCAACACTTTGGGGTTGGTTTTTTTTGGCATCAGAGCATGAAAAAACTGCATGTACTAGTACTCATCTCTTGTCATCCTCCCCTATTGCAGTGACTATGTGTATGTCTCTGTGTGGCAGAAAATGAGGGAATACAGATCATTATTCAAGAAGTTACCAACTAGCACTTTTCCTTCCCCTCCAGTCTTTCTGCCTCCCTACCCTGGAAGTATGGAGTCCCTGCCTCAGCCTACGGCTTCATTCTTTTTCCAGCTGCCCACAAAAGTAAAGAACCAGTGTGAGAGTTTGAAGAAAGAATCCGCTCAGAGGACTGAGTCTCAAGCAAAAGCTCCAGGTTGCAGACTCAGAAAGAAACTTCCTTTGGGGAAGGATCTGCTTCCAGGATTTGCTCGTCTCTTTTTCCTTGGGCAAACAGTTCTTGAAGCAAACCAACAGGGTTGCAGGTAGGTAGGGCCCCTTTGAACTGCCATCCGCTGAGGTGTGAAGGATGACTTTATGCTGTTTCTCTATGCATTTTTTTTTTCGTTGATGTTGTCTTCCACCTCTCTAAGCTGAGAGAGGGAAAAAGTGTGAACATTGCAAAGAAAAAGTGTTGGGGAGAGAGAGAGGAGAAAAATGTTCTGGGCACTTGGAAAGAATGCTTCTCTGTAAGCTTCCTGTCCATGGGTCATATTTGTACTTCAGTTCTGTGAAGCAGTAATGACATTCTTGGTGTGACCCTTCTCTAGACGGGAAACTAAGTCAAGAGCAGAAACTGGTGGCTGGAGCCAAGATAAGGCCAGTGATTGTGTATGGTCCATAGCCACACAGTTTTCATCTCCTCCCTGTCTCTTTACACTCCTGCTAGGTTTGAATGTGCAGTAAGGCAGAGATCATCAAATGGGTTTGAAATCTGACGTGATTCCCAGCACTGAAAAAGTTCCCCCGTTCTAAGCATGTAAATACGTTTCTTCCTTTAGAGAAGCCTGTGGCTGCTGGGTTTGTAAAGTCCTGTTCTTTTGTCCATGTGAAGGAAATAGACTGGAATACTCTGATTAAGGGGATGTGCTGCTAATCCACATGATCAGCAATCCCTCAGGCCCAGAGAAAGGGAATCAGCTCAGGTAAATTCTGCCTTTCTCGCTTCATGCTGTGCAGAGCAACAGCCTCTTCCTTGCAAACATCGGTAGCCCACAGTTCAGACCTTTCTTTTTCCAGCTATGTCACTGCTGGCACGGGAAGTTCATTCTAAATTCCTTTTTGATTTTTAGCAAAAGAAATCACTTGAAAACTGGCAATGAAATTCTAAGGAGATTTTACCAGTTCCTCTTTAGTGCTGAGTTGAAGTCATTTGGAACTATGTTACATGCATTATTACTTTGGTGCATCTTGTGACTCTTTCTCCTTCTTCATTCCCTCCAAATTGCTTCAGGACACCTTCTAACCTTTATACTGCATCACAAGCCTTCAGCAGAAGATCTTATGCTGCTGGAAGATGACTGGGTTTGGATCTTGGCCTTCCCTAAGCAGGATCTCCTGGCAAAAAAATGGGATTGGGAAAGAAATGGCTCCTTTTTCCATCATACAGAACCACCCTAGAAATGGAGGCCTAGGCAGAAAATTACTTGTAATGCATTGTTCTTTAGGAAATGTGTTTGGCCTCCCATGGTCCTTTTGTTACAATGTCATATAGATATCCTTTATAAAACCTAAACCTGGCATCTTCCTATCTGAAGATCAAGTCAATAAATCCAAGATTAAGAGTTTACAGGTCTAATAATGTGGTCGGGTCTTGCTGTCCCTTGCATAGGAGATGCCACGTGAATCTGTGAAACAAGGTTCTGCTGTGGTTCAGACTGTTATATTTGTAAAGCCTTTTCTACTTATATTAAAATTATTAGAAATAAAAAGGTTCTTGTGAAAATGGTATTTAGACTTCTACCTTGCTGGGTTTACTTAAAAATAAATTTGAGCCAAAATGTAACAATGGGCAATATGGGAAGTAGTGCATCTTTTGAGTTTTCCTGTGGCTTTGTGTCACAAAAAAAGAGTGTTGGAACTGTTGAGAGCTATAAAAGTGGAAATCTTAGATTTTTCTTTAAGAGTGAGAAGTTGTTTGTTAGAAAGCAGAAAGCTTTTAATCGTTCCCCCTAAGGGATTCTGTAGTCAAATTTAATTAAATGTCTTCTAAGATCTCAAATAAAAACCTTCTGTTTGGCAGTAGCGAACAGCACACACATGCCTGTGCACTTGTGTTGTTCTCACTATAGGAAATCGGTTTCGAAGAATGGGGCTTAGTTCTAATGTTCAGATTAGGAAAAGAGGAAAGTTTTGTTCTGAAGCTGAGCGTGAGACTAGGAGGCAGGAGGGTGTACCGGACCCTCTGGCAGTAGGTGAAGAGCACTTTGGTTTTTCTGTTTTCTGCTTCTGGCAGTTGAAGTAAACTAGCCAGATGCTTATACTCTAATCCAATTAATTTCTTAAATCAGTTGCCACAAAACATTGTTTTTTAACTAATGCCTAGATCTTTTGTTAAATTCACCAGCTGATTTACATTACTCAATAGTCTTAACATAGCCCTGAGGCTACTGCTTCATGGCAGTTGTCACTTCTTACTATTCTGGAATGCACTGCAGTCCTAGTACATTCTAAAAATAATTGTTCAGATGGTGCTGTTTAAGTACATACTTATGTAGTGAGCCATTTTCACTGGACTTTCTGAAATTGGCTTTCTGTTGGGTGCCTTTTTAATACCTTATTTTGCTGTGATTATCAAACTTGTTTGTCTTGGTGCTTCTGTGGTTATTGAGCAAAGTGCTGAATTTATAACCTGGTATTTTTAGAGAACTGATAGTCACATGCCTGTGTTAAACTATGCAAGCACAGTAACACTTGTTAACTTTGAAATTTGAAAAGAGATCAGTTTAATGTATTAAATTCGATCCTATTATAATATGTGGAAATATGTATGTGATGAACTTAAAATTGACTAGTTGTTACAGATACAGACATGAATTGTGTACTGAACAGAAGTAATCTAGACATTAATAGCTGAAGATCTGTGGGTCTCAGAAATGAATTCTATCATCTGTGACTAGAGTTTTCTGCCAGCAGTGCTTTTAGTTGAAAATACCTGTTGTTCAAATTTCTAGTCCGTTCAAGGTCTGATAATCCTTTGTGCCTTAATAGGTATACTTACACTTGCCTCAGTCACAATTTTTGGTCATTTTGTTCTGTAGTAGGTAAATTTAGGACTGTCAAATACTTATGAAACAGGCACTGAGAACTGTTTATGTTACTGTCTCAGTTCTTAAAATGGCTTTACTCCTCCCCATCACAATTAGGAAACAAAACCACCAAAACAAAAGCAAAAACCAAACTAAAAAGCCTGTTGCAGTTCTACAGTTGGTATTTTGATATTTGTCTATCACCGTAGTGTTAGCATATTTGTCATGCTCTGAGTTTTACAGTTGGAATCCTGGGTTCTTGATACATCCTTAGAACAATAACTCGTGCCTTTGTGTTACTAAATAATAAAGATACCTGAAACAATTTTCTTCTTGTTTATATTGTACTTGCCATAAGTGTATGTATTGAGTGACTCTTCTGACAAACTCCAGAATGCCAGGAAATGTGGACAAACACTTTATGATTTCAGAGGTTTTTAATGCCTGGTACTAACAGAATTTCAAAAAACAGGCATATGATGGTCTTATTTTTCCTCTTTCGATTCTCTTAAAGATTTCTTTGAGCATTTGAGCTACCTAACTCACTTCACATAATCTTTTATGTCTTCTTGACCAGATACCAGCTCCTCCTAATTTTTTCATAGCCAGTTAATAAAATCCTGGCTTTTGACATTGTTTTGCCTGTCCCAGAAGAGTTGTCTTGTTTAACTTGAAAGTTTTGCTTTCTCCTTTTTACCTTCTGCCCACCCTTTGTGGCTTATGCTGCTGCTCTTTCTCTATTACAGGATGCTTTGAGGAAATACCCTGTAAAGATCAGGAAATTCTTGCTGATGTTGCTACTTCAGCCAGAGCTAAACTTGTCATTTGTGTGAGAGATGCTTTGTCAGTTTAGTTTCAGGAAGGGAGATGTATCAAAAAGGGTTATTTTTGTAAACCAGAAAATTATCTTGATTTTATAAACAAGAAAGTAGGAGTAAAGAGGTTCTGGGCTGATTGTATCCCCTTGCTTTACACTAAGGAGGTGGGTAACAAAACCTGAACAATTTTATGTAATTTTCTGAAAGCCAGACTTGTTCCTTCAGCAGTGGTGTTATTTAAGTTGGATTTCATTCTTTCAGTCCAGTTTGCAGGACGTGGGGATTTGAGCGGGTAACAGTGTCAAAAATATTTTTCAGATCTTTTTTTAATTGAGGAAAGTAGGTTCATACCTCGGTTTATCAGACATGAAAGTATCCCTGAGTCTCAAAAGAATGAGTATGATTTAGGGGTAAGTTTAGAAAAAGTGTTTTTAACTGAAAGCTGGAAAAAGGCATTTTCTGAAAGCAGTGGTGACTAATGGTTGAACCATTCCAGTTTTGTTGTTGCATGGACTTTGAGAAGAATTGGCGGCTGCACGGCTCCTAGGACAGGTCTGTAAGTTGATGTCAGCAACATGAGGTGAGTTGGTGGGTTGCTGCAGGAATTGCTGCTTTACTATTTAACTTGGGTTGTCAGTTTAAAGACCATATTAAGTTTGTGATTCTTTTGCTGATGACAGTGACACTTCCCTGATCACTTGCTAATTTTTTTTGCAAATATAAATTTACTGTTCTCCTGAACTGTTCTGTATTGTACTGTTTTGTTTCCTTGGTTGCTCTTACATGAGTGGCTTTGCTTTCTCCCTGGGAGAAAGTGACGTTTCTTGTTTTTTCCATGTACCGAAGAAGTGGAGGTCAGGAAAATGTGTGGGTTTTAGCCTGGTGTTAAAAAACAGTAAGTGAAGAAATTGTACCTTGCCCAGATGGGTGTCACTTTCATGGGGGCAAGATAAAATATTATCTTGAGAGAGGGTTGTAGGAGGTTGCACAGTTAAGGAGGCGTATGGCTTTTGGTGGTTTTCTTCAACAATTGTGACCATACCAGTATCTGACCTCCTCTTGCCAGATTCAGGTTAAGATATCTCCTGTAATTCTGAAGAAAATAACTTTTAAATAAATAACAATTTGTATGCTTATAAATGGATTTAATGAGATCATAATTGGCCTTCAAAGATAGAAATGTGATTTATATAGATTTTCCCCAACTCTAACTTTGTCCTGACTTAAACTGAAGTTTCATTATTGAATGGAATTACTTTAGAGCTCACATTAAAGTGTCCTTATCCCTTTGAATGTTTCACAGGAATTTCTACATACTTGCTGCTAATGTGTTTAAAATTTTTCAGAATAGTAAAATTTGAACTATTTTTTAAAATGGTTTCCTGGTCTCTGGTAGTGCTTTGTATTAGATAAGAAAGCATGAAAAATTGATTTGCAAAATCTTTGTGTGCATATATAAACAATGGAGAGATGAAATCAGACGGAAGTGTGTAAGAGTAAATGAAGAACAGCTGACATCAGCACAGCTGCTATGTACAGATGGAATGTTCCTTGGTGACTTCAGGATTACAGTGAAATTGAAGCTTAGTTGGATACTGGAACAGCACAGGGACTGGACCCACAAGCAGCTAGCTAATGTAGAAACTCTCCCTTAACAGGCAGTAGACTTAAAAGAAAATCACTTGAAGCAGCTAAGTAGTTTTTCCCCCTATAGGTAACAATAGAAAAGTCTGGACTGACAGAATTATAGCTTGTGTGGCTAGGTTCTCTGGTATATAATAGAGTATAAGTGCTGATTTGAAGCTTTATTATGCCTCGGGCACTAGTTGTGTTTATCACCTAGTGGTGTCTGAAACCTGAGTTAATGCTGCAGCTTTTTTTAAGGGGAAGAAAGCAGGGATGAGTTAAAGGGCTTCTGGACTTGTACATTTATTCTTATGTAACTTTTTAGGACCTTTTATATCTTTGGCAGCTGCAACACTTGCAGCTGCTTGAAATAAGGAACAGGTTAAAAAATTGATGAGAATACAGGAGTAAGGATATTCAAAGAAAGAACTTACATTAGTTTCTTTCCTAATAAGTTAAGAGTGGTGATAGAAACGAGAATATGTTATACATCAAAAGAAAGTATCTGTTCCCTTGTATTAGTCCTAAATTTCATCATAAATTTTTAGCTTTTCTTCTCTATGCTTGCATCTGTTCTGGAGATTTCTTCCATTTATCCTTTTTCAATGAGTACACTAGTCAGGTCTTTGATACTTCATTTTTAACTGTCTCGGAACTGTAGGGTTTTTTAATAAAGCCGCTTGCAAATGAGAACAATTAACAGTAATGCTATTTGTTCAGAGAATAAAAACTTCTATACCCATGTCAGTCTTCACATCATTATCCAAAAAGACATGCTAGTTGGAAGACCTGACTGTATCTCCAGTACTAGCAGTCAAACCAGTGCTTCCAGTGTCGCAGTACTGAAGCTACAGGGCATTTTACTTGTCTCTCCAGGCAACATTAACACCCAAATTCCTGCTTGTAGTTGAACTCAAGTTACTGTTTCAGATTAATTTTCTGCCTCCTTCAAAGACTTTTTAAAAACTGTAATTTTGATGATAGTGTGATAATGATACAAAAGGCTGTCTGTGCTCCTTGCTCATTCTATACAAATTTGCCAGTTCAGCATTTTTCTTCAGCCTTTAGCACCACATATGAATGGATGAGATAAATCTCGGATCCTCGCTTGCCATTGCTCTTAAGCAGTGAATGGTTTGTATTGCCACATTTTGTCACCCTGAACTGCCATCTGTTTTGTGTCCTTCCTTAAGCGCCTGCTGTTTCAAAATCTGGCCTGCTTTTTTGAATCTGTGTACATTTTTCCTAAAGAAATTCTCCTCTCTGCCGTTCTGTGAATACCAAAGTATATGCAAGATGTTATGGCTTGACTAGCTGTTCCCATTTGGTTTTTAGCACAGAATGCAGAATTAGATTGGAGATGTTTGAGAACCACATTGTGTAATCCTTTGGTTTAGTGAATAGTCTCATCAGTTTGATTGACTTATGACATTCACTTATTCTCAGGTTGCTACTTTTTGGAATTTTGTTTTTATGCGGACTTCACTGGAATAAATCATGTAGTGACTGGCTTTCTGTGAGACAGGTATTCTTGTTGCCTGAATAATTTTTTTTTTCTGCACTACCCAAAAGAAAATACAATAAATCTGCTAAAGCCCTGTATTTATTCCCCCTTCTTTGCTCCTGTGTTTGCTTATTAATTTCTAACACAATTAAGAGGTTTATTTACTTAGCAAACTCCATCCACCATTCAGAGAATCCATGCAGGTTAGATAAACCTGGAAAATTCATTGCTTTCAATATGATCCATTTCTTCATTTGCAAAGTACATTAATATCAATAAAGCCTCACCCTGTATCCAAATATAGGAATTTACCTTTCACCCTAAAATTACAGTGACTGTAACAGATATAAATGCTTTTTCCACCTACTCCCTCAAACCTGAACTTCAGCTTAGTCTGTATAAAATTCAAGATGTAATTATTTTCTCCTTTTTCTCTCTATGCCAAGGAGACTTTGCTTATTACATGAGACCATTGGATAGTGTCTCAGTACAAACAAAACTAATTTGTTTTATAAGGCAAGGGATTTTATTTACACCCCAAATTAATGTAAATTCCTCATTTGCAGCTAAAGTTAAAGATTGTTCCCTCAAAATTCTGACTTAAACATACTGTCTGTCATACAAGGATTTTGCTATGGTAGAAATGTAGAAATCCCCCTAAGGTAGAGTTTTTGGACCTGTAGTATAAAGTATGGTATAATATGTGATACAATATCTCTTCTTAACATGACATAAAAATAATTACCTTCAGAGACTGGGAACTGCACCCTGTTGGGTTTTTTTCCTCACAGTTTGGGGTGTTTTAGAAAGGAATAATTTGTACCTGTGAACGGTGTGAAGCTTTGTTAGTGAAGGCTGTCATTTTTTAATAAGCCCTCTGCCCTTGTTGCCTAGTTGCTGTCTTACTTAGCACACTAACCTTATCTTTTTTTTTTTTTGACTATGTTTGTAGTAGTGTCTTCATCTAAAGACAGTAGGAAGATTTTTTTTGTTAAATATTTGAATGTTTATGTGTTGTTTTTTTACTGTGCTGTTAGTGACAGCTTCACCTGTGAGTTTGTTAGTTTTTTGCTAAATGAAAACATTCTTACAGATGTGGGAACTAGGTATATATTTTTGGTGGTTTTTTAATAAACATTGTGCTCTTGTATATAGCAGTGGTCAATTAAATACAGATATCTTATTAAAGAACTGCTTCATGGCACTATGCATTCATACTGACCTTTAAAATGAAAGCTAAACCCCAAGAAGCTCAAACTAAAGCAGCTAACCTGACTGCCTGCAAAAAAAACCACACTAAGATAATGAGTTCTCTGAGTATTCTGGGAGAAGCAATTCCAGTGGTCATAAGGAGGTTGGGTTAAAGATGCAGATGATTACTTTTAAAGTCAGGTCATTTAGTGAGAGAGGATATTGTTTTCTTCAGCTCCAAACCCATTACTTTTGGTATCTTTTTAAGTGCTTAGTAAATTTAAAAAATGAATTTGTGTCAACTCCAAGCTCCTGCAGCTTGTAAGAGTAAGTTGGAGTGTTGGATCTATTTTGTCTGTGGAAATGGGATTATATGTCTGTATATAAACAGATCCATAGCTATGTCTATTTTTACAGCTAGAGCAAGTTGGTGGGGAATATAATTGTTGTAAACAGCTTTGGGAATTTAGAATTTTTATTTCTTCCATTTGTTCTTAAAGACTATCAAACCCAGCCTCTACTAATTAAGTACTAAGGGCTTTAAAGTAACTTTCCCCCAGCTTTTCAAAGCAGTGTTGTTATACTGCAATTATCTAGTTTTTGATGATTCAGCACTAATGTTTTATCAAAGGGGTTTGTCCCCACAAGAAGCAATGATCACCCTGTGCAGCAGTGGTGTCCCTCTGTCACTTCATAGGGCTGTCGAAGCTTTTTTTGCCATCTGTTACTCCTATGTGGTGATTTTTTGACTTGACCTGAATGCTCTTGACCTGTAAGGGTGTTGAGGTTTAAATACTGAGCACAGACTGATTAACAAGGCATTAAGTCAGTTAATTCTTTCATTTTTAAATAAAGTATTAATGTGGTTTTGGTGGTCACTGATGTGCATTACAAGTTAAAGAGATAGCTTATGTAAGCAGTGTGGATTTCTAAACCATTTGAAGTTTTTTGTGGTTTTAGTTCCCAGTCTTAAACTGTGGCATTCACAGAAATCAAGTTGCTGAACTTGCTTGCTCATGGTGGCTGTTGCAGTATTGAACAACAGGTATGTTACTAACTTGTTTAAAGAGGAAGGTTTTAAATGAGTTTATTTAAGCCTCACTCTGTAAATGTGGTTTTTAGAAGGGATTTTCCTGTTTTATAAAACAACGCTAGATTTACTAGGCAAGAGGTGGCTTTGCCACTCCTGTGGTTTAGTACCTGAGTGCTAGTTCAGTGAAACTTGAAATAAAGTGGGCTAGGGCTTGAGGAAGGTGGGAGTCATTTCCTCTAGATGGTACTGAAATAACATGACCTACAATCTATTTTTTCTATGCTTTCTAAACTTCAGATATGGTGGACTTTGAGTATTTCTCAGCTACAACCTTAATGGTGTATAAGATTAGGACCAAAAGTCCCACTAGAGGGGAAAATAAATTTAAATCCATATGCTTTAGAAGTAGTTTCAAATGCTGAAGAGCATGAACTAAAGATTTCTCTTTTGAGAAATCTTCTCTTCAGTCCTGAGGCCATCTGTACAAAGATTTTTCATAAAAAGATCTTATATTCATCGAAGAATTCAAGAGGATTCATTAATACCACTCTTAATTTCATGGAATTGTAGAATGTTCCAAGTAGGAAGTAACCCCCAAGGATCATTGAATGCTCTGTGGGGAAGACATAAGAATTCCGTATGGCTTTAACAGAGGACCTGTTACTGCAGGGCAGCCTCCTTGAGAGGTGGCTGCTGAATTTTTGTGGATATACTGTGGTGCTTATGGATAGACAGATACCATCCAACACTGTTACCAACTTGTGGCATCTTAACCTCTTAGGACTCCTTTTGATTTATGCTGTTGTGAGTTGATGTACCCTTGAAGGACATGCTGGCATTTCTGGATGACCCAGTCGCCTGTTGTATGCCTTGCAAATTATGGGGTACCTTCTGACTCTAACCATGTGCCTAATTAGTGTTGCTGTTGCTTGGAAGGTTGGCAGTGCATAGGGAGTGCTTTTTCCCCAGATGCTGTGTTGAGCAGTCCTGCTTGTGCTGTTAACTGGGTCTGTTCTAACATCTCACCTGGAGATCTGGGGCATAATAACAGATTTTGGATTATACTAAAGCTATTTGTTACAGCATGTTAGAATAGATGTTGTAGTTGGGGTGTGTGTAGGGAGAAGACACAGACTTCAGGAGAGGCTAAGAGGTCCTGGGAACTCTTAACAATTGTGTAAGACTTTGTACAATAAACACAAGTACTCCAGGTTTATCTTGGCACCCTTTCCAGCTGTGTATCTTTTGTGTGAAAGGCCATTAGTCATGTTTCTGGATGCCAGAATAAGATAAGTTTATTGCTTGCAGATGGTGCTTCACATGCAGAAATAAATGATTTCTCCTCATGCAGTTATGCGACGTTACACAGCTTGGTTGTGACTTTTGAATTGTGCTAACACAGATCTGAGCCTGGAGTTCTTGGGTTTGACCAGTCCTTTTCCTAAAGCTTATTCTGATATTATGTGGACCAACTAAAAGTTCTTAACAGGTTAGTTGTTACAACAAAGGAATCACAATTTACTGAAGAAATCTACTGCTGTCTTGCTGACGGCCTTTTAAAGTAGGATTGAAAGTGTAAGTCAGTATAGGAAATGGCCTCTGAGCCATAAAGACTTTTTTTTCCTTCCATCATACATATACTTTGAACCAAATACCATACTCATGATTTTACATGAAAGGAGAGTCTGCAGGAAGAGTAATTAAAAAATGCTGATGTAACAGACTCTTGGTGGTCAGTCATTTCCTCTGTAATCTGAGTGCTGAAATCTCAGCAGTTTGACAGTTTTAAAGTTTGTGTTTCTCTGATCATCATCATCACAGAAATTGATAACATTCTCTTTTTTCAGTAATATTTCCCTCTGAGGATTTTAGGCCATGCATAACTACTGCATCTATCAAAAGATAATTTCATGAAAGGCCTCTTCTCATGCCTTCATGTTATCATAGTGATACTCAAGTTTCAGCATAATTGGATGTGTCAGGACTTAGCATTAATTTTGGTCCAACTTGTTATTTTGATAATGGCATTAAAGTCGTACAAATTTGATGCTATCACATTCAAATTCTAAAGGTATCCTATCAGTATATGAGTAGTTCTCCATTGACACTGATGGTGGGAGCTTTGTTTCCATTCTCTTTTATTGTTGTATTGAAATATAATGTAGGTTTATGATATGATTTAAAACCCCATGACTGTTAATCTGAGTAAGCATATATAATGTACCTAAAAGCTTCTGCCTGTCTTGTATCACTTCCTTCTGACTCTCCCTGGAAAAAGATTCAAATATTCAAAGTAGTAGTCTCTAGAATATCTTACATTTTAACCTGGAAACAGAATTGATGTATAGTCCATTATCCACAGAGACTTCAGATCTGTTTGATGCCAGGTAATGCCATTATATACATATTAAATGTGTACTGTTTTATAAAAGTATTTAACCTGAAGAAGCTATTATTCTGCTTGGAATGTGTTTTTGTTAATGTGCAGTGCATGTTAAGTAGACATTGTAGGGCTGGAGAGGTAGGGATTTGTCCTTTCTCTTCAGCCTTACTCTTTCTGCTTCTGATTATTGCTGATAGCCAAAAATTTAAGAGCATTGCCCTGGAAGTTTTTTCCTTTTTTAAAAAGGTAGTAAAATTCTTCTGTTTTGGCAGCCCACTTCAACTTGGTGGGTAGGACATGGTTCTTGTCACTTCTTCCTCCCTCTGCTCCAGCTGTTTTATTGTTGACTTAGCAAGCAAACTGAAACTTCCTCTCTCATGTTTAATATAGAAAGGAGATTCTCTGTCCTAGGACCTTCCCAAACCTTCCCAAGAGGTCAATGTTTTTGCAAAAGCAGCTTAAATCTGTTATCCTCTTGGGTGAGGTTTCTTGCGCTTATGTCTGTGTTGAGCTTTAGGCTGCAAACAGTGATGCTACAGCTTCCCTGGTAAGAGTACAGGTGGGAAATTAATAATCATGAGGGAAAGATCAAAGCAAAAAATAAGGCAGTTAGTTAGGAATGTCTGGTATAACCTAAGCATATGGCTGTGTGGGTGGCCATAGACTTTTTTGGAGCTCCATGTTTAGAAAACCTGCCTAACTAATATTTGGATGATTCTCTAGCTAGTAGAGCATTCAATTCTAGACACTTGGTAATCAGAATTTTTGTAGTCATTCCCACTGCTCCAAATTCCTGTCATTCATCTGTCTATTTTAATGTGTCTCTTGTGGAGTAGTTGTAAAATTACCCACTGTTTTGACCTGACAAATGGAAATATGTGAGCTGCTCCTGCTGCTGTTCAGCTGGTATGTGGCTGCTTACACCATTGAAGTGAGATGATGCTTCTGCATGGAAGAATGGGGCATGTAAAACTATATGCTGACTTGCTATATGCTTGACCTTTCCACAGCAGTGACAGACAGAGTTTCAGCTCATCACTGCAGTGTTGAGAGTGTGTTTTGTTTATTCAGTCAGATTTTCAGAGCCCCTCACTGAAGTTCAGCTTTTACAAACTTGCTCCCTGTTTTGCTCGCCCTTAGTGGGCTTGCCCAGCCATGCTTCCTCCCTCAGCTTGTCTGTCCAAGCTCATTGCTCCCTCAGAATGTGAATTTCTGCAGAATGTTTTGCACAAGGCAACGAGCCATGTAACAGTGAGACTTGGGAAATGGGATGTTAGAAGTAATCAGTAATAGTAGCTTTTTTGCGAGACTGTACATTATGTCACTGAGGTCAAATAGTTCGGAAATAGTGAGGTTTTGATTCAAATAAAACATGTGCTTTTCAGAGAAAATGGATAGGAAGAATAATCTGAAAGAGCTATCACTCTGGTACTGGTGAAGGAGAGCACAGGCTTACTGGAGAAGGCAATATGTAGGAGGGAGTGGAAGGGGACAGCTTTTTACTCGTAACATAAAAACCCAGCCCCGCTTCCTCTTTGTCTGTTCCTCTTCCATTTTCTAATTAATTCTTTTTCTTCTGACTAACTCTCTTTTTCTGTACATGAACAGATTTGCATTTTGCAGCTACTGTAACCACTAGGTAAAAAGTGATGAGTTCTCTCACCTTCTAAGCATAAAATGGTGTTTCATGAATTCCAGATGATGTCTGCAGTTCTAGTTCTGCCTTGCTGAGCTGCTGTCTAATTAAAACTTCAGCTTTCCTCTTATCTCCTATACAACCCAAGCCTCCCATATTTTTTAATCTCTTTACAGTTCAAATTTCTTAAATACTGGTGGCGAATGAGTTTTTGTCATCCAGTGATTTGGATAATATATCATAAGTTTTAAAAAACCTGTTCAGTGTTAGTTAGGTGTGTAATTCTGTGAATTGTGAACTAAAAGAGTTGAAAGTCATTTATTTGCTGATAGACAGTGCTATGCAAATACTGTATGGGAGATCATCCAGTTGCTTAGCAATAACATTAACAGTCATGAGTGTTTATAAAGCAAATATAATACGATATGGTCAACAAGGTATGTGGTGCTTTTTGTATTACTTAAGTGTCCTGATAACTGTTGGAAAATGTTTATTAGGATTACACATGAGCCAGCCCCTGACACTTAAGAGCAACAACTTGAATAAGTAAATTTGATAAATTATATGCCTGTGTTTTTTAATCTAAACCCCCACAACTTGAAACAAGTGGTGAACACGATAATTTTCCAAATACACTAGCTTTGAACTTTGAAATGTTATTTTCATGGCTTTGATAAATACTCTTGTAAAGGCTTTGGATGTTCAGCCTGGAAATGCTAAGGGTGATAGGTTATGTGATTAAATGGCTTGTCTCCGTGTGCACAGCAAAGCCCTGAGGCACAGCAGCGGGTGGGGGAACCCGGTAACCTCGTCAGAGAAATGAGCCCCCTGACCTGGCTCCTGCCAGGGCTGTCACGGGAGATTATCAGCCCTTGGGGACCTGGTGGCAGACACTTGAGTTAACGGAGGTCAGCTTGCAGACTGGAAAGGGGTAGATGCAGGTAAGAACATTCTGGAATTGTACCCAGCTCAGAATGGGATGTCTGGGGAAAGGACAAGGCTGGGGAAAGGAGGGATTGGTGACTTTGTGGGGAATGAATCATGGGTAAAATAGAGGAGCAAAGGGAGCTGCTTGTGTGTAAGCAGGTGGCTGGTCAGGATGTTTGTGAGGCCATGCCCTGGCCTCATCAGTGCAGTCTCATTAAACTCTAATTGTTTGATTGTGTGAGGGGCTCAATACTGTGTGTGTGCCTTTAGGGGATCTCACTGCCAGCAGCTCGAGTCTGACCGTGGGTCACGGGCCCACGTGGCCGGGTCAGGTGAAGGGGGTGTGATCACTGAGGACAATGAAGCTGGAGAGGTGACTTGGGAATGGCCATGAAGTCCAGAAAAAAAACTGTGTGCATCTGTATGATGGAGCTGCAGGAGCTGGGAGCCCAGGCCAAGTGCTGCAGAGACTCTGGGGTCTGGCTGAGACCCCCGTTAGTGTGCGTATTTGTGCATGAAGTAACGGGAGCCTCTGGGGGCCAGCTGCTGGGTAGAGAGGGTCCAGGGCCACATCCCAGAGGGCTCTGTAATGAGCATCTGTCTGTTTGTGGGGGGGTCTCAGTACCAGCACCTGGAGTGGGGCCATGGGACTGGTGTGCCCTGTGCTGCTAGCTGGGCAGACCCAGGCTGCTGGCGAGCGAGCCCAAGGCCAGGTACAGGGCCGGTTATTCTCTGAGTGCTGTGCACATGTGTACGTTGTCTCTTGATGGACTTTCACCCCAGCAGCGAGGAGCGGGAAGAGGATGTTGGTGCCGGCTCTATTTACCAAAGTGCTGAGTTTGCAGTGACCTGTGTTGCCAGACGTGTGTGTGCTGTGCACGTGTTTTGTGTGTGCCTGTGGGGAACTGTGCTCAGCCTCACTGCCAGGCCAGACCTTGGGGTGGGGAGCTGGGGCTGTGGCGCCTCTGTTGGGCTGCTGGATTCGGTAGCTGCTACTCAAGGGCTGTGGGTCTGAGAAAAGGTGCTGAGGCTCTTTGAGAAACCTCTCCTTATCAAAACTCAAAATGATCATCTGAGATAATTTACTTCAGGAGATACTGATTCCAGTTTTCAAATATACTGTGCTGGTCAAACACATAAGAGAAATTTTAGTATAATGGGAAATAATTTCAATGTAAAGACTTACAGATGCTGGGGCTTACACAAAGTCAGAAGTCTGAGCATACACCATTTATAAGTAATTTAGAACAGATATACAATTTAGAATATAAAATGTGGTTTAAAATACAGCTTTTAAGTATGTCATATGGTGTTGGACAGCATTGTTCCCCTGCTAGATCTCTACTTTTCAGACTGTAAATGAAATCTTTTTGGTAGTATGTTGTCATTTATTTATTACTGTTGCACTTTGTTTTAGGCAGCTCAGACAAATTCAGATCTGACCTTGAAACCTTTTCTATGGGTCCTAGATCTGACCTTGAAACCTTTTCTATGCATGTGTACCCTAAAGCAAAATCCATACAAGCAGCACATATTTAAGTATCTCCCTTTTCTGGGATAGTTTTCTATTTTTATTTAGCAGAGGTTGCAAATCGTATTAAGCCTACAATAAGTTTCTTTGGAATGATATAAGAAACTTCATCTGAAGGGAAGCTATCATTCATAAAACCCTCTAGATACTTAAGCTGTTACTTAGTAATATCATCTAAACTTATGTAAGTTGGCAAGTTTTAAAAAGTACTTTGGTGAATTCTCTCAGCCGCCTGCTTGGCTGGAGGAAATAGCTATCAGTAAAAAAACAAACAAACAAACACAAACAAACAAACAAAAAACCAAAAAAACCCCACCTCCTCAACCTTGATACAGAAAACCAGGAAAACTGAAAAGCTGAAAAGCTCCTTGAAGCAATCATAAGAATAAACATTTGATGTTGTTGTGCTCTGTGAAGCTTCAGATATTGTGCTGCAAGTCTGTTTCAAAATGTCACAGGCACTGTGTAAATAGGTTGCTAGTATATTCAGAAATATTCTTGTACCCTGATACACCTGTCCCCTTTTTTATTTATTTTGTTCTTAAAATGAGCTCAGACCTCTAAAGAGACATTTGGCATCATCCTAATGTCTCATCTCTTTTAAAGCAGCTGATGTAGGGGGAAAATGAGGAATGGTTTGCTTCATACAAAGTACATACTGGTAAAAAATCAGAATGGCTTGTGCTGTTTGGGATGTAACCCAGTGGCTGAAGACTGATGTAACACAGTAGAAAAGAGAGTTGAAGTAGTTAAAGGTCTCTGATATCTTAATGTGGAGTAAGTTAATGCAATATATAAAAGCTGAGGGAGTTGCTGAATCTGGAAAGAATGAGTTCATTCAAAATATGTGGGTTGGAATGTCTGCATCATGAAGATGGAAGGAAGGGTCCTCTGCTGAACTTAAAATAAAAGAATTTAGATGAGTTTTTGAAAACTAGAAGTGCCTTATCTTTAAGTAAAAAAGCCAAACAAACAGATACTAATTTCAGCAGAGGAATATTTCTGAAAGAACATGTTATGCAAACCAAGTTTCGAAGGAGTCTGCAGGCAAAACAGAGTTTAAGACCTGATACACAAAATGATTCGTGTTCTACTGCAATTAATTATTGGAGGTCTGTGTATTATCAGTTATCTAGTGTCAAGGATTATATTTATCCTTGAACAGATCATTGTGTGAGAGTTTAGAAAGACTGACATTCAGCCTTGTGTGACACCAGTGTATTGGAAACAAGATTTTGCAGTTCGGATAACGTGTAATGTTCTGGCTCTGGCTGTTAAATATGGGTCAGATCTTCGAGAGCTGTGGGAAGGTCTGAGTTCTGGACAACAAAGAACTGATGAAATAATTGTGGTGCCTGATTTTGGTTTTTGTTTGTTTGCTGAGGATTATAATGGGCACATGTTCTTTCAGCCTTTGTACATTCCTCCACTATGGGTCCACGGTGCTTTTGTTTCATTTCCTGGCTCTCTTAGCAGGTGACTTCCTGAGAAGTCACTAGCAACTGAATACTGTGGCTCCGTTATAGGATTAAAACTTTGATTCAGAAGTCATTAGCTTCATCCTCTTTGACCACTAAGTACTGAAATAAATGTTTTCCATATTATGTTCTGTGAGCTTCTACAAGATACAGCTTGTCTTCTAACGTGTGTTAGTATTTAATCATAATTAAAAAAGGGTAGGTCACTTACCTGAATACTTAGATAAGGACTTTTTTCTTGTCTATGTAGTGTCTGCTTTCTGATTAGTCACTTTAAAATGCAAAACACTGGGGTATGGGAACAAATGTCTGCAGTGATTCTGGATTCAGTTTCATGATAATATTTTCCCTTCTACTTGTTAACATAGTTGCATGTCTATTCCTGCCTTCACTGATCTTATAAAGCTATTGGTTCTTTCCTATTCTTGTTTGCCAAAAAGTCTTAGGCTAAATTAGTTGATGAAAATGTCTCTATTTTGCTGATGCTGAGTCAGAAGTGTTTATTTAAAGATGATGAATTTAGTAATCATCAAACCATGTTTAAATCATCAGGAATGCTAATTATAGATCATCCAACCTATATTTCTGAAATCCTTAATGACTTCAAGTCCAAATCCTCCTTGCTTAAGTTAATAATAAATGCATTGGTTTCAGCTGGAAATAGGTGACTGTAGTTCACAAAAGATAAAAAGTAGTAATTACAAAGATGAAAACATAAAACTTCTTTCCCATGACATGGAGGGGAGAGAAGATAAAGTTCTCTTTTTCTATGTCCTTTATGGTATGAAAGGAATAAAAATATTATGAGATTTTTCAAGCGATATATATATTTTTTGTGTGTGTTTATGATGCTTTCCTGTGTTGTGGTTTGAATATTTTGAAGATTTATTTTTCCTGTTTGGTAAGTTTTTTTTCTTAATTTTGGTGGCTTCTGTTAGCATTTTTATTAGCTAATATTTGAGGATCATACTGTTGATTATGGCTCGTTTGAGAGACAATCCGAGGAAGAAAACAAATCTT
The DNA here is from genome assembly GCF_015832195.1 of Motacilla alba alba. Classification (NCBI taxonomy): domain Eukaryota; kingdom Metazoa; phylum Chordata; class Aves; order Passeriformes; family Motacillidae; genus Motacilla; species Motacilla alba. The sequence goes on from NC_052016.1 coordinate 64,036,180, forward strand.
CCCTTAAGTCTTCACAATTTATTTAACACTTTATTTCCAGTAAGTGCTTATAGTGGTAGTATGCTTTAATAGGTAGGGGAACCTTCCATGGAAAGCTAATTCTGGGACAAAGCTATTTTAGAGAAGAATGAAAAAGCTGACTTCTGTACACAGACAAGGGGATGGTTACTGATGTAAAGTTTGAGTCTAAATTGTTATCATATAATTTTTGTCCATTACATGTGATGAGGAAATATCCAGATTGTTGTGCCTATCATTTTTTTTAATCTGGAAATTCCATTTTCTTAGTGATTGTGAAATGTAATGACGTTGCAATGGTTCTGCACGCTGTTGTGAAGCAGTGCTGTTTTACTGAATGTAGACATCTCTTACATTTTCAGGGACCAAAATACCATTGTTTCTGGTTTTGCTTTTAAAATGGATGGAGATCTGGGTACTTCCTAGTAAGAATCTGTGATGAAAAGAAAGAATATGAAATATTTTAACGTCTGATTAATTTAGATGAAGAATCTGTCCATAATTGTGCCTTATCTGTTTTCAGAAACTGATGGCCAGTTTTAGGGAAAAGTTTTGTTGAGTTAAAATTGGCTGAAAAATGATTCAGTGTAGCTTCCTATTAGGGCATCATTTGAACTTAATGGACCCTTACATGTTATGCTAACTGGTGTTAAATAAAATTAACCCAGAGCGGGCAGGTACAATTTACTGAAGTTACTGTTAGTGTGTCTGAATTCAAGGTCTTTATGAGTGTTATTCAATCAAAATTTAAATTGAAATAGTGAGTCTGATGGGCTCTACTGGTATAAAACAAGGCATTCAATAGTCTTTATTTTCCAAAGTGGAATATTTAAAAAAAAAAACCCACAAACCTAAAAAACATGTTTCACTGTAGACGACAAGATGGCTGTGTTTTAGGGACTGGGAGAATTATTGCTGCTATGACTTTATTTTTTCAGTATGTGAAGCCACTGAAGATGGTGGCTTCAGGAGAAATTGTGCAGAATGCATGTGAGATCAAATAATGCTAAGTTTGCAAAATTTATAATTCTGACAAATACGGGAAATTCTATGCTGTTAATGAAGGCAGATTTAATATGGCAGTATTGCTGATGAAAGGCAGACTTAATTGCCATGGATAACATTACATGCTTTGTTAACTCTCCCTTCTGCACTAGCCTACTCCTTCAAGTTTAGTTTTACGTGGATGCATATAAAGGTAAGACTACCTTAAGATGTTTCAGGTTTCTGAAAGCTTTGGGGAAGAAATGACTGTGACTCCCCTGAAAAGAATGTTTTATCAGAGGTTTTCTTTAAATTCTCCCCAAGATTCAGAGATCAAATATACACACATTTTCTGATACCAAGTGTGAGCTTCTCATTTAGTGTTGGGAAGAAAATAAGATTTTTATCTTGACGATGGGAAAAACCCAAGTCCCAGCACCTATTATCTAATTCTCTTCAGTGAGTTCCTGTTGTGTCAAATTACCCATGGTTTGTTCCTTTTTTTTTTTTTTTTTTTCCCTGTGACCTGAATCTCTCAAAACTTTTTGACAGCAGGGGATTGTCACCTCATTAAACTTTTGTATGGCTTTGGAGCCAGGACAGTCAGTGTTTGAGAACAAATGAGTCTGAGCATCAGAAGAATGTTTTGTGCCTGTGTAGAGTCCCAGTTCATAACTGCCAAGTTTAGGCAACTGCTTATCTTTGGGCTATTCTTAACCTCAGCAAACATGTATTGCAAACATTTCCAGCATGTCTAACCTTGCTGTTAGAGCTCAGTCTAGAGTACAACTTCTGGGGAAAAAAAAAAAAAAAAAAGGAAAATTCCATCATAACTTTGTGACCATCAAGCTTTTGGAACACGAAAAATATCAGTTTTTAACTGTTGGAAGCTGTAGTATAGAAAGGTGTGTTTAGTATTGGCAGTGAGTGCAGAAAAAAAGTAACTGGTCTTAATGGGCTTCAAAATCACTTACTATTGTACTTATGTAACACAGACATCTTGAGAATAATGTTAAATGGGATGATGTAAGGCTAAGATACATCTCCAGTTCACTTACAGTCTTCATGTAACCTGCTTGCTTTTTTTTTTCTCTTGTAGCAATAGCAGTGTTGATTTCTACATCTCTAATGTTTCTGTCCTTATTTTATGCTTTTTTTTGCTTTTGACTTGTGATTGTACGCAGCCGTACCCACTGAGTTACTAATTAAATATATATCTTTGAACTTTAACAAACTGCTAATAGTGGTTTAATTCAGGCAGCATTCATCTAAACACTTGGACTGAAACAGCAGTTCAGAGTGATAAATTAGAAAGCAGTCCCAAGCTACACAGATGATGAGCTTTGTGAAGCTAGTCATTTGAGTATTACAGAACAGCACCACAGCATTTAAAACATGTGCAGATTCATAGGCGTGTTTTTAACTTAAGACCAAAGTATCTAATCCTTGCCTTTGTTTTAAGTGGTTTTTTGTGATATTATATATATGTATGTATTACAGATGTGGCATTTTTTAAATGAATTGTACTTGGCATGAATGTTTTGGATCAGTCTCTGGGGTTATTTTTTCGATAGCATCTCTTGTCAGTTTGGACACGGCCTTATTTCAATGCTGTCTGCAGCCTGGATCATGATATCATACCTAATTACAACATAACTGTTTGTGACTTGTTTTTAAATATGTAATTGGATCTAATTAGCACAATCTACTGGTACAGTTACTGTGTTGAATTCCTGAGGTTTCAGGGTGCTTCAGAGCTAGGACCTAGCTCTATTTACATTTGCAAGGCAAGAGAGCGAGGCTTCATCTAGGACAGTACTACAAAACCTGTTGCCTTCTGTGTGATGTGTTTGGTGGCGTTTTTGCTGTCATTTCTGCCTTTGATACCCCTCCTGCCCTAGTTCAAATGCAATTTGGGCATTTATGAAAAGGTTTCATGTACTGAGTTTCTTGCTGTCTTTGGCTGTTGCCTTAATCACCTTTGCCAGTAGAAGTCTGAGGGTATGAGACCTTAAAAACATCCATGAGGGAGGAGAGTTATACTTTTTATTTTTCAGGCTAGTGTGCTCTCTTACCTTAAACTGTCACAAGAAAATAAATATGACATACTAAAGGTTACTGCTGAAATTCTGGTTTGCTCTCCAACCAGGAGTGCAGAAACCAAATAGCTGAAGTAATTTTTTGAACACAGCTTAATATAAGGTATGGTCTGATGAGTTGCCTGCTGTACTTTTGTAACTGTACTTTTGATGAGCCATACAGTTTTTCCTGGTTCTCATATCCTAGAGCTGTAATATTTTGGAAATTGATTACTCATTCTTTGGATACTCTATTCTTTTCCTTTTTGCTGTTCCAGAAAATAACTTGTGTTGTTTTAGTTGAGGGTGGGGGGGATCACAGATGTGTGGCTTTTGCTGGTCTGAATTGCAAGGTCCAGATGAAGTTTGTGCCATTTCTGTTCACTGCTCTTCAGCATTCCTGAAGCTGAGTCTTTTGGATGGCACCTTCCAGCTTGTGGTGGTCTGTCAGGATGGTAATGCTCAGCAGCTTTGGGCTCTGTCTATTCGTGTACCATTGCTTCAGAAGGCAGCCTCATGTAATTTTGAAGCTCACCTTCATTTGAGCAGGAGGTTGGACAAGATGGAAGCCAAAGGACCCTTCCAGTCTAATTTTCTTTTCTGTTATTTTGTGGTTGGTAACACCTGTATTATACTTAACTAAGTGGTTTTGAAGTCTTACATTTTATCTACTTATTTTCATTCCTTTTTAATTTTATTGGACTTGCAGTGTTATTATTTGTTCCCATATGTTGAAGGCAGAAACTTTCAATTCTTTGACTTGTTAAACCTATAATAAGAGACATTTGGTCAAATAAGAATTGCCCATCAGTATTCTTCCCTGGGCATCCTGGCAAAGGTCCATTTTCAGAGATTTTTCTCATGAAGAAAACTCACAGCTTGCCTCACTTTTTTGTGAAGTAGAGAGTAGAAAGAACTTGACTACTTCAGGAAAGCTAAGATGATTCAGTGAAATAATTGAATAAAACATTGCTTTGATAATTTAAAAGTATACATTTGGGTTTGATCAGATGACTTGTGGAGTCTACGTGCTGTATTGAAACTACCATAGTAGACAAAACTCCAGGTTGGCACAGTAACAAAAGATTCAGACTCTTGTATCAAATCCTGTTATGACAGTTAATTCAATACTAAATTTGGAAGAGTGGGTTACATAAAGTACCTGTTTTTCATTGAGTTCACAATATTGCAGGCACATCTTTTTCTGTGAAATACTATGTTCCTGTGCAGGTGTAGGTAAGTCAGTGAGGGAGAAGGTGAAGTGGAGGAGTGCAAAAAAATCAAGGCTTGATCCCTTTTTTTTTTGTGTTTACCTTTGCGGTTTCTTCAGTCACTTGAGTTTCTGAACATATGGATCTTCATGTGAGTTGGAGTGATTGTTTGAGGTGAATCCAGATTTTTGTGATGATGTTGTTTTGTCTTACAAGCTTTCACGCTGCTGGGCTAAGAAAACTAACAATAGTTTCCATTAATGCTTGACCTGGCAATGTGTATGTTCTGCCTGTTCAGAAGGAAGGCCAGTGTTACTAACAAAACAGTGCTGACATCACTTTTATACTAGTGATGCTTTTGGCAGTTGAAGAACAAGTCTGTGCCATGTTGGCTGATGCTCTGTTAAAACAAACAAACAGTAAAAAAACAAGGAAGGAAAAAACCAAACAACAATACCTTCAAGTGTTTTGTGTGTTCATAAAAAGGAAAAACACTAAGCTGCATGTTCACCAGCACTGAAAATGGTTGCACGGGAGAGTACACTCTCTTTAGGCTTCACATTTTTCATAAAGAAATGCTAAAAAAACCCCATAAAACCCGATTTTTAAATGTACTCTAGCAGTAAAACTTGAATATTAAGACTCTAAAATCTGTGTTCTGAAATAAAGCCTCACTTGTTTGCACTGTGTACATACCCACACTTGTGTGTATTTTCTTAAATCTAGGTTCAGCAAGGGCTTGTTTCTTGTGGTATCCCTGGGAACAGTGGCAGGAATTGAGTGCACAGCATCTCACTGATTTAGTGTTTGCTCACAGGTAACCACCAGCTACCAAAGTTGGACTGGGTTGGAGGTGAGAGTGCGATGACCCTTTGGCAGCTTCTGCTAAAACAACTCTTTGGATTGTTTTTATTTCCTGTCATATGCTGTGAGGCTGGCCCAAAGGATAAGAGTCCGTTCTCAGTAAAGCTGCAATGCTGTGGGCATGCATTTTTTGTGGACTGGCTAATGACCTCCTAGCAATAGAAAGGACTAAATTTAGGGGAGTTTTCAGGAAAACATAAGAGGAAGTCTGGTAATCCGATTGATAAAAGGATTGCTTCAGTCTGAGAAATGACAATGGCTTTACAGTGGGGGAAAAGAGGATGTTTCTTAAATATAAAGTCAATTCAGTGTTTGGAAAGGAAAACAAAAAAAAATAGGTCTCTTATCCATTATGCCACCATAAATTGAAATTGTCATTTTCCCCCTTTCTTATGAAGTGTGGATTTTCTGGTGTGACACCAGTATCTTGCTACCCTTGCCTGTGGCTTTTTTGCTGATGAGAGCACTGACGGGAGGAGAGCGTGTTACTTTAGCTTGATTTGAATTGGCAAGCATGGTATACTGCAGCCTGTCTGCTGTGGCGTTCTGCAGGTTACTCTCCCAAGAAAAACATGGTGTGCTCAGTCTGATTCAGATCACTGTCTCCTTCTGCCTCCATTCACCAGCAGGCTCCAGCAATCAAAGCTGTGCTGGCTTTCTGTATGTGCAGCACCAGGGAGATTTTTCTGGGCTTCTCCTATGTGCGCGCAGTCTTAAATATTTGGTTAGAGGGAAAAACCAACAGAGGTTTTGGTTCCAAGGTCTTTTTAGACCTGAAAGTATAGTAGTGAGTGACTGGTGGATGCCCTGGGGGAGAGGCTGGTAGTGGTAGTGGGGTTGATATAGTGTCCCGGAGGCACCTCCTTCTCAGGGCAGTCAGAAATGAGTCGCTGGTGGGAACGTGTCCCATGGTAAAGGCTCCCTTTCTCAGAATTCCGGTAGGACTCTGTCCCTGTGAGTTTTCCCGTGGCACTCTCTCTATGCAGTGGGACTGTAGGAACAGAAGGCTGCTAGTGGGGATGTGTAAACGGCGTGTGGCCCAGGCCTAGGGTGATGCACAGTGGCTGGGGACAGATGTGACCAGCAAGCCGCGGTTTCCCATATTCGGCTGTGTTCCACCGACATCCACAGAATTGCCTTTCGCTGTCAGTCGGGTTTTGTCTGCTCTGATGCTCTTATTTATATACCCGGTCTCTGTGTAAAGCCCAGATATTCCTGTGCCAGCGCGCTTAGCCGTTATCGCTGCGGGTGAACGCCAGATAAGTTGAGTCGTTGTGCCTCTGTTCTCAGGCTGTTTTCCGGGAGATAAAGCCGTTTTCTGTAGGGAGGAAGGAGGGGGAGCCTGGACCGCTGCGAGCAGTTCAGTGTGCGTGTCTCGCGGTTTATGTGTGGTTATTTATCTGCAGCAGGTGTGCGGTGGCGCCGAGCGCGGCTCGGGGCCCGCACGGGGAGGGTCTCTGCGCCGGGCCCTGCGGCGGCGGCGCCCGGGCCCGCAGCGCTCCCTGGCGGCCGCAGCGGGGCGGTGCCGCCTTACAGGCGGCCGTGAGCGTTCCGCCGGCGGCTCCACGGCTCCGGGCGGGATGGGATGGTTCCCTCCCCAGCCGCGTCCTGTGCGGGTGGGCGGGAGGGCCGCCTAGCAGGACACGGCGGAGCGAGGCGGCGAGAGCGCGGCTGCGGTGGCGTGTCGCGCTCGCAGCGGCGGCGCGGGCGCGGCCGGCAGGTGGCGCGGCTGAGCCACCGCCGCCTCCTCTCCATCCGCGGTGTCCTGAAATGACCGATCCCAGCGGCACGGGCACCTGCGGGGAGCGGCCTCTGCTGCTCCGAGCTGTGCCCTGCTCGTTCCTGAAATGACCGATCCCAGCGGCACGGGCACCTGCGGGGAGCGGCCTCTGCTGCTCCGAGCTGTGCCGAGTTAATGTGCACGGGGGAAACGACCCCAGTGTGTGAGTCGGAAGGGAAGCTGAATCCACAACTGGGCAAACTAGAGGTAGTTAAGATTAGTGGGGAGCGGGTCCTGCAAGGGACAGTGATGGCCCACAGGAATGCAGATTCTGTTTGTACATGCCAGTTGTGAAATGAACTCAGTAAGTTAGGCAGAGCTTTATACTGACCTTATATATGGGTTTCTTGGGAGGACTGGGTTGATGGAAGTAGTTAATAGCATTAAGGTTGCTTTTTGCATGTATGTGTCATGGTGACTGTTCCATTTTCTTCCAGACTGATTCTGCAGAGGCCTGGTCTGGTATTTCCTATTTAAATTTCACCTCGATTCAGTTTTTAACTTTAAAGATGTTTAGAGCTAGACTCCTGGGGCAAAGTTGTCAGTAGGGGCTTGCTGACCTTTGCAAGACAGCTCTGTGTCTGACCAGAGAAGCATCTGCTTCTCCAAGTCTATGGACCCCAAAAGGAAGGAAACATCGAGGGAAGGAAAGGCAATAAAAGCTTTAAAGCTCCCAGGGCAGGGTGGTGTTCAGCTGAGTCTGCAGTGTCAGCAGTGTGGTGTGTTAGAATAAATTTTGCTCGGGCAGGATATTCTCAAGATATCCCTAATTATTGCAGTGGTTGAATAACTCCCAAATAGGATGAAGCTTGTGAAAAAAACAATGAATGGTCTAGACCTGTATTTACACTTTACAGCTTTCTTGTTTGAGTTCCCAGTAATAAACAAGGGAGGCTTTTCTGTCCTAGCGTGACTGTTACAGATAATTCCTCTTATAAAGAGCTCTCTGGGGGCAAGGTTGGTGCTGATAACACTGAGCCTTTCTGCACTGAGAGTGAGGAGTTTCTGGTTATGCAAGCATTATGCATTTTTAATTCCTATTTTTGGGCACAGTGTGCTGTATGGGAAGTTTAAGAATCTGTGTGACTTTGCTTTTCTCCAAGCATTACATTATGCATGTGGTCACAGGATGGCTTCTCCTTGTTTTGGGGGATTTGTTTGGTTTTGTTTTTTTAAAGCTGCATTTGTATTTTAGATACCTACTTGCAGTGCTGATATTAGTGGCAGCTCCATCTTGCTCTGTTGGTGCAAAAGAGAAGTGTTTGTTGAAAAAATGGATTATTTGTGTTTTATGCTTGTTGCATGGAAATAAGTGTTTTGTAGGCCGTTGAATTATTATATAACAGGGGCTTTGAGGAAAAAAATAGGCCTCTAACTGGTGAAGGGAGTTTCAAATCAGTCTGAGTAACCACTTGCTTTAAAAACAAAATCTGGAATACTTTTTAATCCTAGTAAAGACTTTCTTTTACAGACAAGTGGCAATTTGAGACTGACAACTGTCTAATTTTCTCTTAACTTAGGGTGAAAAGAAAATTATTGGGATAAATGCTAAAACAGCAATAAGATGGTAAAGGTTTCTTAAGGTACCTTCTGCTGTGTAACTGAGCAAAGGTTCAAATCTTAATTTTTTTCATTGGAAGTTGCTCGATATTGAGCAGTCTTTTTGAGTTGTTGAAATAAATGTAAAAATATCTGAAGCTGAAATTATTTTAAGGTTAGTCTGTGCAGTGTAGGATAATGTATAATGATTTCTCCTTGGAGTTATTTTTTTTCTTTAAATCTTATTATCTCTGGCTTTCCTAAAAGTGCCAGATTGACCTTTTTGTGTGTGCCATGGATCTCAGCTTTCCTTACAGTATGGTGTGCTAGAAGACTCTGCATTCTCTACTGAGACATCTGCAGCTCAGATTAATTCTGTATGCATTGCCTTCACCTTCTACCCATCTTCTTACGCTTCCCTCATGCTTGGAACTTCTTTGCTAACTGTGTCTTCTGGGAATAGGGGAAAGGAGAACACCTGGAAGGTTTACTATGTGACAGTTTGGTAAAACAAAGGGAAAAGTACCTGAAAGAATAGAGAAAAGAGTACAGGAGAGGTGGGAACAGAGAAATGTATGGGCTCAGAAGCCAGCACAAAGCACAGGAACACCAAAGGTGCTACTAAAATCCTTTCCAGTAAGGGTCTCAGTTTGAGTAGCCTTGTAAAGTCATAGTACAGGTAGTTGCTGTGCATAGTAGATTTTAGCTACCAGAATTCTTTTATAATTTGGGGGGCTTGTGTTCTTGTGTTCTCGTGTTTTGTTTGTTTTATGAGCTTTCATTTTGGCTTATGCTGGCCACTGGAAAGTCTGCTTTATAGGAGGGAAGGATATTTATAGATGCTAACCTTAGTTCAGGATATTCATTCTGCTATTTCTGTGATTAGTGGAGAAAAGGCAGTGACCCCGGGTGTTATCCTCTAGACATCTAACCTTGTCTATGCTAAAGTGAGCTTTAGAAGCACCACTTGATATCCAAAATGTGAATTACTTCTTCTAAGCTTGTGAGCAGACCTTTTTTTAACTGTGCACTTACCTTGCAGGGTGCCTTTGAATGGTTCACACAGTTTCATGTGAAAATGACTCTAATAATACTTTTGAATAAAATAATTGGATAATGTTGTATCTGTGTCAATGCCTCTCTCTTGCTAGGCACAAGCGACTCAGTCAGTTCTTGAGTGACCCTGAAATAACAGGTTTAATGTTAATTGTACTTGCTGTTGCATGTCTCTTAATATGATAACTTTGATTATAACTGAGATTTTTTTTCTTTTTTCTGCTGTCATTTCTGCCTGCCTGTTTATCTTCATTGGAATGTTGGTTCTTCAATTGTTCTGATAAACTTCTGACACAGGTAAATACCAGTCTGTTTGTATCTGTATTTACTGAGTATGCCCTTTGCTTGGCAGTGTGCAATGAATCTTGGATCAGATATGCCACACAGCCGTAGACTTGGAAAGGGAAATGCTACTGCCATGATGTGCATCTTTAGAAAAGATAATTATTAGCAAGGAATATTTATTTCCTTATCTGCTCTTTCTTATTTCTCTCTCACTTTTAGCAACAGTAAAATAGATATCCGGATAGGAAATAACAAAATTTTGTATTTGCTTTTTGGTGGTAGTATATCCTGCCTGGTGTTTCCTGGGAGACCTTTTGCTGGTAATGGAGTGGGCATGTGTGTAAGGAGGGGGAAAGCAGCCTAGAAAGGAAAACATTTATACAGTCTCACTCTTCCCATTCTGCCAGTCACTCATTTTTCTGCCTTCACTTTTATATTGTTCACATGGAGTAGCAGGTGGTAATTTTTGGTTTTCCTTCGGATCCAATGAAAAGGAGGAGGCAAAAACATGTGGGCAGGATGAAGTAGGCAAACCTTTCATGGCAGTTGGTTGGAGCCCATTGTGAAATACAATAGTGGAATATGTGTAATGGAGTGAGAGTAAAGGAATGTTATTCAACTTGTCTTGTTAGCTGCATTCGTGCCTTTTATTAAAACACGTAAAGTTCAGCCTTTGTCAATGGAAGGCCTGTTGCCATGAATGCTGAGCAGGTCACTTACATCTTTGGACTTAGCTCAGTATGTATGTACTGATAAGGATCACTGCAAAGGTTTAATGGGATATTGAACTGTTCACCAAAGGGGAAAGTAATAAACTTTGATTGGTTTGGGTTTTTTTTTTTTTTTTTTCCTTCCCCCAACTGCCTTGGAAACAAAACTCCTCATTCTTTTAACTTGATAAATTGATATTCAGAAGCCAGAAGTACAGAGAGTTTTAGGAATACATTTAGAACCCATCATCCTTGCCACTTCTGGTGCATTTTTCAGTGAACAATATGAAGTGCTAGGCATTATTAACTAGAGCTGAAATGCACATAGGTCAATAAAGTGGTATTGCATCCATCCATCTGTCCTGCCAACTCAAAATGGCTGTGCTCCGAAGAGGAGTGAAAACAGCAGCATATTGTTCAGAGCTCACACGGGAATGCTGCTCTCCTAAAAAATCCTTGCACGTGCGGTGACCGAATCAGTTGTGATTGTGCAAAGATGGATGCAGTTTGTAGGCTGGGTTTTTGCTTTGAATGGTGCTTAACCAACCTGCACTGAAGGGCAGCTGCTGTGCTGGCTACAGGGGCTGCTGCTGCATTGCTGAGCTGCAGTGCCCCTGGCAGCACATCCTGCGTGCTGGAGGAGCTTTGGTGCGTGGCTGCAAAAGGCAGGACAGCACAGTTCAGGGCTGGATGTGTCATTTTGGAAGGAGCTACCCTAGCATTGTCACCTTAGCCCTTTCCAGAGGGGTAAGACGAGCCATGTAGAGGTCTTAGCTAATATAACTGATTTACTTCTGGTACTTTAACCTAAAGCGTTTCTCTAGTACACTGTATTTGGAGCATGAACTAAAGAGAGCATCGTCACAGGCTGGATGTTTTTGCTCATGTACGTGGAAAAGGGAGCTTGAGAGTGAAACTTTTAAATTTTTTCCCTTTTTTCTTCCTCTTCTAGAAGTTGTCATCATAAGACAGTGATCCCATGGCATTGATTTATCAGTGGAAGTGCTGTTCTGCCAAGAGAAACTGCAGGGCTTTGACGGCTGCTTGCTGTAGATTTAACTTTTCGATTCTTCCCTTCCTAGGTTTCTTTTTTTTTTCCCCTTGAAAAGTATGGCATTTCCAGAAATGCTCTTTCTGTTTTTCAGATGTTATATTAAATGTACCAAAAAAAAAAAACATCTGCTGTTACCTTTCTTTTGGGTATTTTTAGCCAATAATTCCTTTATCCTCTTCACTCCCTCGTGCAGTTCCTGACCCTTCTCTCTTTAATGCTTTGCTCTCCTAACTGTTTGGCTTGCCCTGATTACTTTTTTTCCCCTCTTTCTTCCCTGCTTCCACTTGACTTTTTATTTTGAATCTTTGCTTCTTACTGTTACAGCTCTCTTTAGTTCACTGACATGTTTTTCTAGTTTCCAAATCTGTAGTTTGATGGTTTTCCTGTGGTTCTGTTATTTAATATTTAATTTCATTATAAATACATTTTTTTTGGTCTCAATTGTAGTGTATATAAAAATTATCTGTCTTCCTCTGAGATGCAGTGATACTCTTCCAAGCGCTTATTTTGGTCTCCCAAATATCCTTCATAGCTTTTTTGCTCACCTGATTACAGCAATTCAATTCAAGAAAACCACTGATAATTACTGGCTTTGGAACTGACGTCCCAGTTTCTGGCTTGAGGGGCATTTCAGTACATCTGAAATGTTGTCACATACTGTGCTTCTTACTAATAAGGGAAGAAGTGAAAATATTGTCAGAAGGTCTCTGAAGAAAATGCTTTGTCAGAAGCAGCTAATTTCAGAATTGCTGGCTGTTGTTACATAGCCAGATAAGAAAATTGAAGGTGATGACTTTCAGGCTTTTCTGAAATAAATATTGGCAAAGGCAGTCAGTTTAGAAGTATACCAAAAGAGACACAGCATAAAAGTTAAATGTTCATAATAAAAATAATGAAGTATCGGACTAGTGCTGTCTTCCAATGCCTGCTAAAGGAGCTAATGCTTAATGTTAGGGTGTTGTTGACACTAGAGCTAATGTAGCTTAATCATTCCTGGTGGGCCACTGATGGGTTTCATTACAGGAAAAGACCTGTGTGGTATCAGTGTCTCAAAGTGGCAAGGTATTTAGTTTGCCACCTGTGGTGTTACTTTGTTGACGCTGTTTTCCTGTCAAAGCATTTCAGTAGGTTTCACAGCATGATGGAATTGATTTGTACAAGAACAGGTAACATGCAGAACACTTGTCAGACTGTGAAGTTTCAGTTTCAGCAGCAAGCTACACCTCCCTTTCTTCTGCATGCACAGCACTTGCCTTGTGCTGCTCATCAGAGGTCCTGGGGTGGTCCAGGAGCCAAATGCTTGGGCCTAGTGGAGTGGCCTTCTCTTGGGAAGCAATGTGTTAATGGAGGGTTTTATTCTGGTTTAAACATCAGAAAATCACTTTTTAGCTAGATGTTGACTTGCAGAATTTCTAGCCTAATTGAAGGAAGAGAGGCAGGATAACAAAGTGGTTTTCCTACTGTGGAAAAATAGTTGGCATGCCAGAGAGAACCCCAGTCCATCTGGTCTCTGCAGCTTGCTTGGAGCAGTGAGGGTTGTGTTAAAACTGCTGTGCCCACGATACCAAAAGGGCTTGGTTGCTCCTGTATGCATTGGTGCTTTTGTAGTGTCTCCGAGGTGATGTTCTGCTTGCCTCCTTTTGTAATCAGGTTGACTTGTTAAAAATAAGACAGTAGCTTTATGGCTCCCAAAGCTTATTGGGCCGGAACTGCTGCTTCAGTACAGGCTGCTCTCTGAAACCTGAAATAAAGGAAGAATTTTTAACTCTACAGCTGTCTTCCCCCAGATTTTCCTATCTTGGTAATGGTTAGAACTACATTATTCTAAGTCTTTGATTTACTCCTTTAATATGGATGCCACCAAATGCTCAAGGCATGTCTGTTATAATATAGTTTCATAAAGCTACAGTATTACTTAGGAAGAATATCATAAGCATAGCTTTAACTGGTTCCTGTTAGCTCACACCTAGTAATGAGTCTCAATTTGGAGGTTTAGGCAGGACAGAGATTTAGTCTGAAATTTTCCTGTGGAGGTTTTGGATGGCCCTTTTCAGTAGGAAGCTCTGAGTCTTTCTTCATGGTGTGTTTGTCTGTCAAAACTGTGAGGCTCCATTTCATGGATTGTATGACTAGCAACTACAACTTCAGAGTATTCTCAACTTCCCTCTAGTATGCTTATGTTAAATGCTGACATGTTTTGGGGAGCAGGGTTCCTTCCCCTCCAGTCTGTCTGAATTTCCGCAAATCCTTCACTTTTAATTGTGTATTCAGCTGATGTAACGTGCAAGATAAATTGTCAATCCCTTGCAGCAAAAAATGCTGAGCTGTTGTTAGGTGCTGTGCCAGTTCATGTTCATCAGGCTTCTTGTTAATCAGAGATTCTGCTGGTTTGTGTTTCACAGGTGCTACAGCAAAGGAAAGGAGCACTCACTTTAGGCTAACAAAGCATGGCCAGGGTAGAGACATGCCTTACTTGTAGAAGTGGAAGAGATACTGGGCTTGTCCCCTGTAGGCTTAGTCTGATTTTACTCATCTCCACAGTACAAAAAGCAGTAACCAGTAACTGTTCTAATTGGCAGTTTTGTTCAGTATCAGTGCTAACAGAGTTGCACAGTTCGAATATGCTTTGATGACATTTGCTCTTCTGTATGATTAAATGACAGAAGTTCAGTGACTCTCAGTGGAATGTAAAGCCCTTACTTGCAGATGCCTCACTGTAGTCTTGGTGGAGAAAACTGACTCCTGCAGCTGCTGCTTCATGCTTGTGCTGGCTTCCAGGTGTTTCTAATGTGTGTTCTTAAATCAGGACTGCTCTTGAGATTCAAAATCATATCTCTTTGGAAGCCAGGGTGATTGATGCTTCATATTTGATAATTTTAAAAATGTCTCTTGCCTGGGTAATTAACTCCAAGTTAACCAGCCAGAATTTTACAAAAACTTGAGACCTATGTGATGTAAGTAATTTCTTGAAAGGAAAATAAATGGACCAGTTCTTGGAAAAAGGTTCTCTTGCATCATTGAACACTAACTTAATTCTTGTTATGCAGGAACTCCTCAAGCTGCTGATTGCTGGCAGGTTGGAGGATACTGTAGGAAAGTTGCATTTATCTGCTTGCCTTTTTGGGTTCTCACCTAAATAGCTGCCTCTGGCTATGCCTAGAATGGCTCCCAGGTGAAATGGATGTTTCAATCCAGTGAGATCTTCCCCATATGTGTTTCTTGCTCTTTCACACAGGGAGGATTTGCTTTTCAGCAGTATATGTAGGGGTACCAAGATGAAAATAAAAATTGAGTGTAAACTAACAGGCTAAACATATGCAATTGTAGTGCTTATTTCTGTGTAACTGAAACCCATACCCTTGGTATCACTTGGTGATGACTGTGAGGGATGTATAAGAAAATTACTCAGATGTTCAATTAGGATATTAATAGCTAAAGACTTCTTTTTAATTGCTTAATGGTGGACTGAAAGCTATCTTCTCTAACTGCACTTCATTATAGTCATTCAAAATACGAAGATAGCAAAAATACAGCAGTGATTTTTGCTGCTAGCATTTGGGAATGAGATACTTCCCAGTTTGTTGTCCATGTTCTTGCCTTTCACTTCAGTGCTTTGGTTTTCACTACAGTGCAGATGTTTTTTTACAGGGTTTTTTTTTTGTGCTTTTTACCTTTTCTTGTCATCAAAACTATTTCCTTTGATAATCTGGCATGCATTGCTTTACTCATGGGTTCTAATATTTTCTGAAGTCAATTTTAGTTTTTGTGTGCTGCTGTTGCTGACTAGCAGCTGTGCAAAACCCTGTGTCAAAGCACTCCATAAAGACTGATTTAAAATAGGAGGGCGCTAGGTAACAGGGCATTAAAAATCCTAGGTTAGGATGCAATTGATGTATGGGATATCTCCCCTAACAGTAAGCACTGTAACTTCATATAAAGGTTTCTTTGCTGTATTGGTAAAGTATTTTTTAACCTCTAAATATTATAAGGATTGCATGTTTGTAACTTTAAAGTCTCCAGAAGAGTTTGAATTTTATGAATTTTATGCTTTATCAAGCATTCATAGGCACATCCAAATTTTAAATTTATTCTTTGTTTGTTGCATCATGTCAAAATTGATGCTTGTTACCGTAGGGCACTTTATGCTGTAGTCTAAAGGTTGGCTTTATTTTCTGCTTTGTCATATGGTGAAGTCTGCATTATTCAAACAGTGTCTCAAGTCCTCTATAGAACGTGGAAAGTGAACCTACTAAATGTTTACCCCGTGAAGGTATGGCAGCTCAATCAGTGATGTGTAACATGCTGAGGAATGTGGGCTGAAGTGCTACACTTTATTCAGACTGACATTAACAGTAAATTCTGCTGGATGAATGCCAGATTCATTCACTTACAGGTTAGATTTAAACTTGGGCTGATGCATTTTTTTAATCTAATTTTTTTTAAAGCAAAACTGTCAAGGAGTACCACAAATCAAGAATCTTAAAATAGGCTCCCTCTTCCCCTTTGGACATAAGAGCTCAGGGTGGGGGAGAACCTAGGTACCCTGATGCTCTCATGCATGAAATCTTGTTTTTTGTTTCATTAAATGTTAAAATTTGCCTGTATCTGACATTCTCATGTACCCAGAGTGATAATTCATCTGTGTGCAATCTGTCACTTTATATAAGAGCCAGGATAGTTCAGGACAAAGGAAGGAAAGCATAGCTTGATTCTGAATTCTTGAATGTGACAGCAGAAGAACGAAGATCCTTTTACTTCAGGCATTTTTCAGTTGCAGCTAGAGGCTATTTTTCGACGCAACAAAAATATTCAATCTCTTAGATAATCCAGTTGTTTTACGATTTATTTGTGGTTTCTATTACCTGTAAGTTGTTGACTTAGACATAACTGAATAATGCTTTTAATTACTTGAATGCACTAGAAACAACTTTGTCAAATTTATGGGAAATGCTTACCAAAAAAACTACATAGTTGTCAGAATACCTGCCTCTGAAGCAGTTGTGTTTTCACTTTAATTTGTTTTCAATCTGGTAACTGACAGAGCATATCCTTTGCTGCCTTTTGTGAAGGTGAGAAATGGAATTGATATAGATTCCTCAGGCACACAACCATCCCCCAAATAAAAAGTGGATTAATTTGAATCAGGTGCTTCTAGATCAGTGGTATAGAAATAATTTTCCTTGACACAGCTAAAGAAGTGTCATCAAATGAAGTCTGTGAGTGTTGCCTTAATGTAAAGTCCTCCCCAAACTGGGGCTGAAGCATGAGGAAAGGTGATCAGTGTTACCAGAGATGGAGCTAGCTGTGGCTTTTCTTTGTGGGTGAAGTAGTGAACTTGCTGCTTTGCAGAATGAAGCAGCTGCTATATGCTGCAGTCCTGCATCATCCATGCTTGGGTGTGTATATATTTGCTTTTCACTTTCAAACTGGCTCTGATGTGGCTTCTTTTAACAAGCAGAGCAAATTACAAGAATTTTAGCAGAAATTAATGAGAAGGATGCCGCTAAAATAATATTTGCAGTAGTATCTTTTTGTTTGTGTGTGGATGTGAGTTGATAATACAGTTATTAATCTTTCATAAATTTTATTGAGTGCTTAGACTTGTGTCTCTTAAGAAATTCCTTTCCCCCTCCATGTAATCTAACATTTAGTGATCTTTCTGGCTATATAGGAAACCCAGATTTGAGTCAAAACAGCTTTGGAGCTGAGCAGTGTATTAGTCAGATGTGCACAACTTACTGGACTGTGTTTTTAACTCTCATGGCATAGCTGCTAGCATAATGGAGCTCCTGTTCAGAGGGCATCTCAGAATAGTAAAGGAGAAAGTAAAGACTGGAAAGGTTAATGTCACTGCTTTCATCCCTTTCCCACCCCAGCATATGTCAGTGTGTATTCATAGTGTCAGGCATCCTGGAAAACACCTGTGCCCAGTGCATGTACTGTGTGCACAGTAGGTGTGGAGAAAGATGGTTCTCCTACCTGTGCAGCTTTACAGGCAACAGAGATGGCAAGAAGGATGTTAAACAGCATTAGGGGAATGGCATCTTGAAATCTATCCTCTCTCTTGGTGCAGTTGCGTGCGACACAGACTTAGCTGAGCCTGTCTGCCTCTGCTCAGCTGTGCAGAATGTCTGACAGAGGCTGTAGCATATCTGATATATGGGATTGTGTAACCAGAAGGATTCATTAGGAGTTACTGCTGTACCAAGTCTCCAACTCTGGAAGGATATTTAAGGATGCCACTCAAAGTAAAATTTCTGTTTTGGTTCAGCTTTTTGGAATTGGTTTTGAGCATTCTTCTAGTCAGCTTGATGCTTCAGCTCTATAAACAAGATTCCATGCTATAAGTAATATTTCATTTTGAATACTGAAGTTACTCAATAATACTGGGTCAGACTTTCTCAGTAGTTGTTTATTGGTGTTTCCTTTGTTCCTTGTTTATTTTCCATTGAAGCCTGTTGACTTTGATTCACCTCCCTCTTTTATGTGGTTGTATCCACTTGAAGCTTTCAAGAGTGTCTCTGATTTCAGGGTAAACATCCCTCTTTTAGGGCTGTTATATCAGTCTGCCTCTTCTTCAAGGACTAAAATCCAGGAATACAACTGCTCCACCATCTGAGTGGTCCCACCTCTGTGCCTTTTCAGTGGGAGTGAGAGGAGAATGCTAAAATCAGCCTTGACTGTTACCCATTCCCATGCTGTGCTGAGAGAGATGGACTTGATATAATAAGAGAAACTTTTATTGTAAAGTGTAGCTTGTCAGCTTCAACTCCTTGGTGTGCCTTAAAAGGAACATTATGCTCTGTCCTTGTAAGACAGACGTACAAGGATCCAGGAAGACTGTTTAGAAGTATTCTGCCCTCCTTCACAGTTAGTACATCTGAATCTCCATTTAAATTAGCTGAATTCCCTCCAGGCTTTGGGAATGGGGAACTAATCCCACTGGACCCCTCATTTCCAACAATTTGCATACTTTCTTTGCTTTGCTTCCTCATTAGCTCCTAAAGAAAATATTCCTTGTGTGAGATGACAGACTTTTTGGTTCTAAGTAGAGCTGGTTTTAACTCTCCCCTCCTCACTCAAGCCAGACCCCTTTCTTTTTCATTGTATAATATCTACTTCTCTTGCTGTCAATCACCTCTTCACCGCCTTGGCAAGGTACAACAGAAGTGCAGGTAAATAATACATGGCCATGCTCTGAGCCAGCTGACAGAGAGCAGGTTTAGATCAGATAACAGGAAGCAATTCTTTACTGTGAGAATGGTGAGACACTGGCACAGGAGGCACAGAGAAGCTGTGCATGCCCTATCCCTGGCAGTGTCCAACGTCAGGTTGGATGGGGTTTTGAACAACCTGGTCTAGTGGAAGGTGTCCCTGCCCATGGCAGGGGGGTTGGAACTAGATGGTCTTTTAAGATCCCTTCCAACCCAAATCATTCTATGATTCTAAGAACTTGTTCAACCCTTCCATTGGTTTATTTCCAATGCATTCTTGCAAGGCAAATCTACTTGAGGAGACACATCTGACATCACTTTAGCAGTCAGCAGTAAACCCAAGTAACATTTGCTAGGCTGGGTTTCTGGTTTTGTCTCTGCATTTGTGTGGTCTTGGTCTGATGGAAGGGTGTAACCATTGTAGTCAATGCCCATGCTCTCTGGTGCGGTGGGAGTTCCTGCACACATACTGCAAGTGGCTGGCTGTTTCCTTGGTGAGGGTTCTCTCTCACTCTGCAGCTTGCCTGTGGAGTAAGGAAATGAATCTTCTTTGCTTCTCTACAATGTACTGTGGACAGTCAACTTCTCTTCCCACTGAAAAGCATTCAACAGGGTCAAGGAAGGAAAATGCTTACATTGAAGCAATGTTGGATAATGGTATCTGTGTATGTAGGCTCATAGTTACATGGCAGAGAGTTGCTATAATGCACCAGAACCTCCTCATGGCAATCTGTGTTTCTGTGAGGAAGAATATGCAGTATTTGATTGTATTTTGGCTTGATACATGATGAGTTGCTATCTTTATCTGGCTAACTAGATACATGTCTCCAACTCTCATCACTGGCTCTTTTTAAAGTAGCAGTGACGGACAGGACTTGTCTGTGTAAATATTTTCTGGCAAACAGGCTACTGTCACTTTTGTGTCTAATTAGAATTGTCATTAAGCCTTAGAACTTTGATTTGAGAAACAGCACAACTTGTACTGCCTTTCTCTAAGCAGAATTAGCTACCTGTAGTGATTAATACATGCTTCACAAAAAGTGGGAGTTGAATCAGCTTCAGAGTTGACAAATTTGGCACTGCTGAGAGAAGATGCATTTGTTTGAGATTTGAAAATGTAATCATGAAGATTTTAATCTCTTTTGATGCTTTATGTAACAGAACACCATGTGACCTCAGGATCTGTGGTGTCACTGTTTGCCCTTCTTGTTTTTCTTGATCATGACCAACCAGTATTAAACTCAGCAAACTTTGAATTGAAGCAAGTGGATAATCTTTAACGGGCAAGGCTTTGCGATTCTTAAAGTGCTGCAGAATTCAGGACCTGTAGGTAATAGTGGAATGCTAATGCTAATCTTACAGCCACCAAGGACTGAGAGGTATTTCTTCTGACCCTCTATCTGGGGGAAACTAATCAGCAGGTACTAAAAAGATACATCAATGAAAGTGGGACTTCTCCAGAAACAAGTCCCTGACCAAATAATCATGAAAGTGTTATTCTTGGAACTGGAACGGCATCTGAAGAGGTATTTGTGAAGTTTTTAATACGTAGATGCTTGATTTATTTGTTTTAATTTTGGGGGGTGGTTCCTTTATTTTGTTTGCGCAAGTATTTTATACTTCTAAATCAAGGTGCTTGGCACTTGTTAAAGCTATTTCAGGCTAGGAACATCATACTGGTTGAGAGTACTGTCATGCAGAGTTGATTACTTATTCGGTGGAAATCTACATGCCTTGAAATATCTTTACTGCAGTATTTAAAGTAATCCGTATTATAAAACATTTGCTCTTACAGTGATTTTATTTCTTTTTTCAAAAAACGTTATTCCAGTTATTACAAATCTTTAGTAATGTAATATTAAACCAAAAAAAGAGAACTTGAAAAAAAACAGGATTTGAGAAACTCATTATCAAGTAAGTTTGTATCCATTCAAATACTTTTAAATACCTTTCATATATAACATGCACTATCTTCTGTACTGTCAAATGATTAAATGAAAGTTTAGTTAATCAGTCTTGTTAAATGTTTGGAGAGCACTGAAATACAGCTTAGTCTTCTGCAACCTCCTTTTCCATATTTACAGTGAAATAGGAACTGCATGTTTTTGATGTGGTTCTTTCTTGTGTTTAAAATAAATACCAAGTAACTTGGTGAATGGGAAGAATTATTTTACTGAGTTAAAAATTCATGACAGTGAAGGGAAAAAATGCCCTGACTCTTCATGTAGCAAAGTTGTTTTTCTGTGTGCAGAAGGAAAATACCCATCTGTGGGAGGGAGCATGGAATTTGTTCCTAACTTCTGATCTCTGAACTGGTGCTTTTGTTATGCCACACCCTGAAAATCTAAACCCCTTGATCTTATATAAATGTTTACATATATCAACTAATACGTTCAACTTCATATTTTTGTCACGTTATGTTTGTGGTATTGCCTGTGGAGAACAGCTTTCCTCTGCGAATGGTGTTGCTTTAAAGACTATAAAATTGTACATTGGAAAACTTTTTTTAAAAGCTCAATTTTAATTTTTTCAGTAGTTGATGGTTTCTGAAAACATGTTGAACTTTCAAATGAACAGTAGAACTGTAGTAAATTAATCTGAATGCTTAAGGATAAGTATAATATTCTATAACAGCAATTGATGTGTAATGGGAACAGTTATGTGTGAGCAGCACGTGTATACAGCAGTGATTAGTATCATGTATTACTGAACAAGGGAGGTAGTATTGAGGAGGTTGTTTCCTGCCATCAACCAAGCTATTCCACAGAATGTGTAATGAAAAAGGTGTGGTGGAGTAAACATGTAATTTTTTTTAACCTTTTTGTGTTATTAAAAGGTTTTGTTGTGACTGACTTACTGATACACACAGGAGCATGATGTAGCACCTCTAGTCATAAACCAAAGTCTGCATCTGCTAGCATTATACAGAAAATGTGGACAGTTTCTCCTGTAGTCCTACTCTGCAAGCTACTTTCTATTTAGTTTTCATTTGCCTTTGTTTCCTCTAGTTTCTCTTGCAGAGATGCTGGTTTTCTCCTGGTTATTGTTCAGTGAATTCAAGTTGGCTGGTTGTACTGTCACCATAAATAGCAAATGCTAAATGGCAATTGCAAATGGCAGCCTTTCTTGGCTAATACTGCGTGTCACTAAATGTTTTTTCTCAGAACTGACCCTGCTGGATGCATGGGTCAAATACAAAGAAGCGTTTAGGTTTTTCTGGTGTAGATGCAGAATTCGAGAGTGGGTGCAGTTGTGTGTGGCTTTCTGGAGGAAAGAGAAGCAATTCTAGGGTCAGACATCTAATTTAAAACTTAGAGAATATGGATACAGTTGGTGAAATTTTTCCTTCTTGCAGTCCTTGGTCAAGGGCAGTTTGCAGGGTACTGAGAAGGACTTGTACTCTTAATAAAATTAAATACTTTATGCATATTTTGCATTTTAAGTTTGGCTGCCAGAATGAAGTCCAAGATTCAGAGTTTATGCTCTGGAGCTCCACCAAGTTGTTTTGGAAAAGCAATCCCTAATGTCTATGTGCTGTTGGGGAGCTGTCTGGCACTAGACAGATGGAAATGGTGATTGTATGGGTGTGCAGGAGCTGCAGGCTCTTGTGAAGTGCAGACTGCAGACAGGTGGCTGTGTCCAGTTTGGATGTACACCACCATCTTTCCATATTCATACAGAAAGAATAGTGGTGTGGCGTCCTCCATATTTCTTTTTGAAACTTGGTTTGAAGTGCAGAAGATGGGAGGGTAGGAGGAGATAAACACAGGTCAGAAGATACTTCAGCCTTTGGTTATGGCATAAACTGGAAGGAGAGAGCATTGGGTACATCTGCTAACTCTTAGGATGGGTAAAGGGCTGTAGTTGGTTAAAATACATGAATAGTGAAAGCAGGCATGAAAACATCTGTCTTGCTGTTATATTTAGACCATCCTTATTGGAACATCAGTAATCTAAATTTATTAAAAGCATACCTGAGTGATGGGTATCTAGTCTCTGACAGGAGGACTTGGCAGTGTTAGGTTTTACAGTTGGACTCAATGATTTTAAAGGTCTTTTCCAACCTAAATGATCCTATGATGCTTGTGATATCAAGGGATAGAAAACTCACTGTTTTTATGAGCTAATGTTCTTACTCTTCTAAAAAAGAGGCTTTAATTCATCATTAGGCAAATATTAAGTAGTTGTACTCTAATATGAAGAAGTAAAACAAAAGTCTAATAGCCCCTTAAACCTAGTGTTTTCTCTATTTGAATGTATTTTTTCACTCAAGTCACATCTCAGTCCTCCCAAGGATTTAAAGGATCCTTTCAAGTACCTTGACATGTTTCAGTCTATCAGTATAAGTAAATTCCCCCAGCCTCGGAATCAGTTTAATGTTTCTGTTCTACCTGCATCAATTTATTGACAGCTTGTTTTAACATGCAGAGTTCTTCAGAAATAGGGCTGAAAAACAGGTTTGGGCAAGTCAGGAGCCTATCTGAGTGGCAGCAGTGCTACCCTGTGACTCCAACATTCACTTACAAATATTTTTGTTTGTAGTTGTCATGATTGCTTGTACCTGAGCTGCTGATTTATGTGACTGTCCACCTGGTCAGGGCCTCTATCAGTTGGTAGTAGCTGGGAACAGTCAGAGAGGAATTCCCCTGCTCTGTACCTTGTGTGGGAGGAGGCATGCCACCCGGGATGGGAGGTTGCCTAGTGTGGGTTTTAGAAAAGATCCTTCTGTCCTCTGTGCTTGCTGGACAGCAGTGGTTCCTGGGCTCTGTCAGTGGAGCTGGAAGAGGGAATTTAAATTCTATGTTGCAGTAGGGATTTTCTCTCCCTCCCATATATTGAGAGTAGTGTGGCATCTCATTATGTTGATGCTGTAGAAGAGTGGCTACTGGGCTAACACCATGTGTAAGGATGAGGAAACAATTCCTGGGAGCTGTTTTGGACTCCATGCATTTCTAACTGCATTACTCAGACTTCTGATACTACAGTTACTTTGGTTTAGTTTTTGTGGGGATTGGGTTTTGTTTTGAATTGTTTTAAGTCACAGAGGTTCAGGGTGTCATTATAATGATAGTGGTTTCTGGAGGATGAAGTAATTGTTTTTCAGAAGCGTTAGGTGCCTGACGTAGTATATACACGAGCCTTGGACCTTATATATACAAAAGACCCTTGGACATCTAATTTAATAGTTTAGGTGGCTATCCACCAAAAAAACATGCATCAGCAGTTTTAGGGAGAGGTCAGGAATGCTTCATAAACAGGGTGCCCCTTGTCAATGTAGCTGTCACTGCATAAAGGCGATTACCCAGATACTGATTAGGTATGAAATGATAGGCTGCAATCTTTCCTTTGCAAGTTGTGTATTAAAAGATAAAGAGAACAAACATCTTCTGCTGTTTGTAGAATGTCTGGCTGAAGGGCAGCTAAATGTCAGTAGTGTGTGCCCTGCATGGCCACCATGGATTCAGCTGTCTCGAGGTGCTTGCTGCCTTTAAGCTACTAGAAGATGCTGTCCTGTGGAAAATTAGAGCTTCTTACTGCCTGAGGTTCCTTTACAGGATCAGCAGAGTACTGAGGAAGGCTGGATCCCATTTAAAGGAGAACCAGGACTTCAGGATATACAGCTTTTTGTAGATGACCTGGACCCATGCCAACTGTTTGCAGTCTCTGGCCTAGAAGGTGCTCCAGGGACATGTTCAAAATATGCTGAGCCAGCACACCTGTGTTCTGTTCTCTTTGGTTTGCAGAGTGGCAGAGTTTCAAGAATGAAGTGTGGTGCTAAAGTAGGTAATACACCCCTAAAAAGCCACAAGGCAGTCAGGTCAAATTGTAATTTTGATCAATCTGTTCTTAAGTAATTTTTAAGTTTTGAAGCAAGCACACCTCATTTCATAGTCTCACCTACTTCCCCAGGTATCTTGTATTCTATTTCACATCAGTATCACTTGACAATTTATTCCTGCAGCAAGGAGGGTGTAAATGGAGAATACTCTGTTGGGATTTCTGTGATTGTGAGTCAGCAGGATTTGTGTCTCTTAAATCACTGGATTAAGAAGCCTGAGAGTGCTTTCCCACTCCAGAGTTTAGCTGTACCTGTTTCTCAATGCTGTACTGAGTTTGAAGCATGGGCATTCATCAAATTCCTCTCATATGCTTGTTTTTACAGATGGGGGAAGGTACAGGTTAGTCAGGAAATTATCCCACAAATGCTCAACTCAGTGGCTGTTAAAGGAAAGTAAGATTTTGGGGTACACTGCACTGTGCGGTAAATCAGGTCATATTCTTATTTGTTTGTGGAGATTCTCCCCATGCTTCCTGAATAGTAATGGAGATACATGGAGCTTGATTTCTGGAAATTAAAATTTCCATTCAGGTAGAAAAACACCTTTAAATAGGCTACAGTAAATTCAGCCTGTTAAAGAACAGTTCTTCTTGGGTGGTACAGAAGGTCTTGAATTTTTCCTATATTTTCTTAGGAAGTCACCAAATTATGATAAACTGTGAGTTGTGGCATTACTAGAGCAGAGTATTTTGACCACTCAGAGATTAGGAAATACGGCGTTTGAAATTTGTGTAACATGCATGCATTGGAGCCAGGGGAGTTAATCCTAAAGTCATCTACCTACTTGTACATTGATACTGCTGATACTTGTGAAGCCATTTAAGTGATTGCAGAGACTGAAACTGTGGGAGTGTAAATGGGCAACTGGATAGAGGTCTATTGTCTTAACATACTTGCTGAAGAAGAAAAGTGGCACTGAACTCTGAGCTTATTGTCTTTATTTTTCTACGCGTGTAAACAAGTTGCAGTGTTGGGAGTTTATTATTATTTAACAGAATGACCTTAAAATGGTTCTGCACAGCAGGGTGGTTACGAGGGATCTGCCACCACAAAAGCTGAGAAGTGGCCGATTTTCCTCCTCGTTCACGGCAGATCGGATTCCACATCCCGGGTGCTCCTTTCCCACACTGAGGACTTATATTTTGTTTCTGTATTTTCATCAGCTGTTCTTAATAATTTATGTAAAAGCTGGGGTAGGGAACTTCATTCCCGGCTTCCTGAAGACCATAGCACAACTCTAGTTAATTGCAGAGGTTTTGGCTTTTTTCCTAGCAGCCCTGAGTTGGCTTCTAGTGTGATAGGCTTCTGTAGGAAACACAGCCTTAATTTCAAATGTCACACCAAAAAATGGCCATCAAAGGGCAAATGATATTCAGTGGAAAGTGTAGACCAGCTGTTAGTGCTATATAAATATTTTTTTAATAAGCATGACTAAATTATTAGATTTTCAAGATTTTCAATATAATTTCAAGGGTAACAATTAGAAACAGGGGAGCAGGTGGGAAAAGAGGACAGAATGGATTAAGGAGTTTAAAAAAGGCATAATGGGTGTAAACTTTACAAGCAGCAGGGGACAGGGAAAATGAAGAGCCTTAAGATCCTCCATCTCTCCCTTCCACAATTAGCAGTACTCGGTGAGACACAGTTTTCCCATTTCATGAGACCTGGTGTGGCTTTCCTGCAGCCTTTAGGAAACAGAAAACAATACAAGTTCAAAAATAATAGAAGATGATCCTTCTTAGTTACAGGTTAATTTGGCTGGTTTTTAATTTGATTACTAAACCCACTGTGTACTATTGAAGGTAAGCTTGGGTGGGTGGGTGTCAGCCATTTTCTTGTAGTCCCTCCTGGGCTATTTGTCCCCTGGGTCAGAGATGCTCTTTAATACAGAGAATTTCATCTTTCCAAATGCTTGTCCTGTCAGTGTGCCAAAATACTCCCTATACTTGCCATGTTTGTCATGTTAAGTGTTACTTAAAATGCTCCAGTGACTCTTTCCTTCCCTCTTTATTTAATTTTGGAGTATGTAGTTGAAAAATCTGTTGTACTGTTAGAAGAAGTGTGTTTAAATATTTGAGTAAGTGGTTTTTACTTCAGGGTGTTCTTGCCTTTGAGAAAAGCATTTACACATGAAAGGTACACAGAAGACTAGGGAGTTGAACACTCTTTCTATGCATTAAATCTTAAATTATTGAAGCCAAATTTCACTTAAAGGAAAAATAATTTGGGTTATGAAACTTAAAGGTTGTCACATTTTATCACTCTTCTGTATATGCTGCATTATGACACTAAACTTCTTTCCCACATCGATCCTGGCGACAATGTCAGCATGCAGTGTGACATTGTGTGGAGCTTTCTGGAGGAAAGAAAATATTCCTGGCTCAGATGTCTCACTTGAAACTTTCAGGATGCTAACGTGTTGGTGAATTCTTTCCTTTGCAGTCCTTGGTCAGGGGCACTTCGTGGGATGTTGAGGAGGAGGGCTTTCACCTGTAGTAAAGTCAAATATTTCACACCTACTCATTCAAAGGTTTCTGAAATCAGGAAAGCCTGTGATTCCCAAACTGCATGTTACTGCAAATGCATAACTTCTTTAAAGTGGAGTAACATCTGGATGTAATTTCAGGTTTTGAGTTATGATAGACCTCAGCTGGCTCTGGGAGGGGACTTAGAAACTCGTTGGCTATGTACAGAGCACAGACCTTCATCTCAACTGCATTGCTAGATGGTTATCTATGGATGATCTCAGGAAAGGGGATGCCCTACATCTCTCTCCAAGCATCAAAATTGCTTTAAGATGGCTCATATTTCCCTGCAGAGTTCTCTCTGATGGGTAACAAGTGGATCATCTCTTTGTTTGGCTGTATCCAGATACTTGATTATAGACAGTATGTTTTGTTTTGTCAGCATTAAAATTGGTAGAATCATTATAATTCTCATTAAAAATAACTAGGATTGACTTGGTAATTAGTTGCCTGTCAAAGAGAAAGAGGATATCCTCAGAGGAACCAGTGAGAACCTCTCCTTGTTATTCTTTTGATCTTACATGGTTATCTTCTTGCTTTAAATGCAGCCTTCTCTCTCTTGTGCAGAGCTCACAGCGTGATACTTCTGTGTATGCACTGGGATCAGAGATACAGTCAGGTTATTTCCAGAGCCCCAGCAGGGTGTGTGTATTCTTTCCACTAAATATTTATTTAGATATGCTTGCACATCTGGAAAAAAAGAAAAAAAAAAGTATCTACAAATACAGCACTTCATTTCACTGGCATATTGCATAGCTTTCCCTTTTATCTGTTTTTCCTGGAACGAACCCAAATTTCTAGCAAACAAATAAACTAAATTATAGATGCAAATAAGATTACTATGGGGGAGGAAAAGCTCACATTTAGGAAAACTGAGAGTACTGTCTTGTAGAAAGAGCTTTTTCAATTTAGCAGAAGCACATAAATTGAAATAGTATAATTCAATCTAGAAATAAAATACATGTCTTTTGGAGCTGAGCAATAAGTTCTTAGTGGCTTGGTTTTTTAAATCAAGATCTTAACTTAAGGTTTGGAGCTGGAAAAGGAAGTTGGCTGAGATTTTGTGATCTTTATTTAGGCTATCTGAAGATGGGCTTGTGTGGGTGGGGTTATTTTGTTTGGTTGGGGTTTTTTTTGGTCCTTAGTTAAAAACATTTATGATTTACTGTGGGAAAGAAAGTTCGTTGGACAGCTTCTCCAGTTATGTACCTTTACTGAGATGAAGAAAAAAAATCATGGTCTCTTGAAATAAATAAACTTTTAGTCCTTGATGTCAAGTACAGCCAGAGCTTTCTCTCTCAGTTATTAGCTTGGCACAATTTTGCATAAGTTGGATGCTGGGAGGGTTGCTGTCAGTACACAAAGAATTTTGAATCTATGAATTTTAAGGCAGAATAGTACTCTGCCATTTAGTCTCCATTTTTAGATGCCAAGTGGAATGCACAGGCAGATGTCAGGTAGAATCTAATTACTGTAGCCTTTTCTTGAGCAAATAGCAGATTTTATTTTTAACCTCTTCAATACTTGCATTCTGCAGCTGAAAGCTGTAGTTGAAGTTCACAAGATCTGAGCCTGTCTGAGCGTAAGATGAAAGTGTGCTGTGACAGCAATTGCTGTTTTTCTAATATGGTTTCTGGTGTGGCATCTTTGTAACATCATCAAAAGATGAGATTTATTTTATGTTCAGAAGATGCTTATCGAGGGCTTTTAATGTTGTCATCTGAAGGGAGCATGCACTGACAAGGTACTTAAAAGATAAATGTTTTAACTTAAAGAACTTTTTAACACGCATGGAGAAATATGACAAACCAGACTTGCATAGAGACAAAGCGATTCTGTGCTGTAGTTTACCTCATTATGTGCTTAAGATGAAAAGCACTTCCTTCAAGTGCTTAGCATGAATAAATTGAGACAAGAGGAAATTATTTAGTGGGAGGAACAGTGTTTAAGAGCTGAAATATTACAAAAGGTGACACGTGCTAAAAAGTTTTTGACTACTGTTTGTATGTTCAATTTAAGAAGTCAGTTTACTTGAGGATCAAAGCTGCTGGTGAGCTACTCGTTTTCTGTATTGTCTCTACCCTGCTGATTTCTCAGGAGCCCATCTCGAGTCTTTTTCTGTTACTTTATGCAGTTTGTGAACACCTGGGGTGCTCTGTAGATACGCAGGCTTCCAAAGCATGTGCTAACAAAATGAATTTGTCCAACCCACTGCAGACCTAGAGTGCCTTAACCAAACTGAGGAATTCTGCGGCCTTTTTCACCTCTACTCCCAGGAATTAAGGCCTTTCCAGGAGTCGAATATCATGTATTATCTGTTAATGAGGTATTAAAAGAGGTGGTTATAATGTTTTGAGTAACACAGTAATAATCTTGACGCCCTTCTAGAGGAAAACTGAGTTTGGAGAACTTTCTTCCTTAAATCTTCCATATATGTTCTTATTTTATACATGAGACATATGTTAAAAAACAACAGCAAAACCCCAGTCCTTAGAGTTCAGTGTCTGTCCTTGTCAGGCAGATGATGGGGTGTTGGACTGAGAACATCAGAGACAGTGGTGCTGTCCCCTCCTCCCAAAAAAAATTCACCCCAGTTTTGGAGAGTAAAGAAATTTATATAATGGATATTTTAAATTTCCTCGATGATCCACTTTCTCAGCCATAAAGGGACACTTACGGTTTGCTTTGTTGTAGAGTGGGCAAAGCAGAACACGCATATTAATATGCAGTCCTACTTACGCAGCTGACAGCTTTCTGTTGAATCACAACTCTGCTTGTAGGCATCTAAAAATAAATGACAGATTTTGTAAAAGCCCACTGAAGTTAATGGAAGATGGTTAATGAATTTAGTGGGAATTTGATTTAGGATCATATGTGTTATCTCTTCTTTGTGAAGATTAATATAGATTAAAGATGGCAGTGTTGTTAATTTAGTTTGAGAATGGTATAATTTTTCTGTTGTAAACGGAATAATGGCATTTGATAATTATCAGTCATTATGGCAGAACTAACAACCATCTTGGAATGAATCCATGGCTTTATTTCACATGTATGAATGAAACCTACATGTACATTTCTGCATGCATGAATGAAGTAACAATTGTCCGCTGTCTGGCCTGCAACAGCAAAGCAGGAGTTTTCAGGATAGGTCCGTCCAGGCCTATGAGTTTGCTATCTTCAAGTTCTTTTATAAGAGCCTGATTAGCAGCGATAGGACTTAGCTGTTCTTGCACCTACTCTGCCCTTTTTCTGATAAAGAACTACAAGGCGCAGAGGTGGTCCCAGAGCTTTTGTCCAGCTGCGGTTTTGTTAATTGTGCTGAGTAACTGCCACTGGGAGGAGTCATTTGAGACATTACTGATTTTGAAGTCCATCCTGTCATAAAACATGAATTTAGATCGAGTCAAGGACAGGAGTTGATACAGATTCCAGTAGAGATGACGTGCTTTTGGCAGTGCCTGTCCAAGGGCTCAGCTGATCGCTGGTGTGTAGTGAGTAACCTGTGCGGAGAAAGTGCAGCGGGGAGGTGCCCGTGCGGCACGTGGGTCCTGGGGCTTGTCCCTCGGGGGGCAGCTGGAGCCTGATGCACGTGTGCAAATGCATTGCTTCAGTTTACTGGCTGTCACGAGTTTGCAAGTCAGTACAGGGAAGGGTTTTTCTAAAACACTTCCTTTCATTTTCAGTCTGTTAGCTGCTGTCCTGTGCGAATTCCTCACATATCTAAAGGGTGGGATGAGAGCTGTGCCCCTGTGGGATGATGAATCTGGTAGCAGGAAAGTGGCCGTGAGGAATCATTATTCTTAAATGTCACCTCCCTGTGAACAGGATTAGTTTGTACTACTCTGCTGGCATTACTGAATGAAAGAATAGTAGCCTAGGACAACATAAATAAACTAAGAAGGATGATGCAGATACGCAAATGCTAAATTTAGCCTTAAGATGATTATTCTGTGCCTCCTGGCTTTCCTGCTTCTCTGGGAGCAGCACCTGTGATGTATGCAATTTGCAGCTCTTGGAGAGGTTTGCTTAGAGAATGGAAGAGGTTTTTGACTTTTTTTTTTTTTTTTTTTGCGCCTTTAAGTAATGTAACACGTGCTGAGAGTGCAGGTCTAGAAAAGAGTGGTTTCAGAGGTTGGTTATTTCTTCTTGTTTCTTGTGACAGTATTTCATGGTGGTCCAGTTCAGCCTTGGGTCTCTCTCTAAGCCATTACTGGTAGAGAAGATCACATGGACGGGCACTGAATTTAGTTGCTGTGTTCCATGACACATGAGAGCATAGCATAACATTTGCTGAGAAAAACACCACAGTTAGGTGGGGGAAGGATCTTATCCTAAATTATTAATGCATGTGCTGCAACTTTTAAGACTTAAGTGCCTTATGGTGCAACCTAAAAATAAGTGAATAGGCATTTTCCCTGTTACTGTAGAATAATATCAGGCGGCTTGCTAGAAATCCACCGGTTTCTGCCGTACGTACTTTTGTAGACGATCTCTGGCTGAATATTTTTTTCATAAATGGCTTTATGGGCTCGTAAGCTGTGTGTAAGGGATGAAGGGGGCTCGTAGCTGTCTGAAGGAGTTTTATCTGCAGTGTCTGGGTATCCTGCTTTTCCTGCTCGGCATGGGCGAAGCGAGCAGAGCTGCCGGGTAGGGGCTCGGCTCTGCGGGGCTGAAATGTGCGGATTGCGGGCCGAGGCGGAGGAGCGGCTCCCTGGATGAGCCGTGGAGGCGGCGCCGGGACTTTCCCGCTGCCGCGCGCCGATAGGTGGCGGTGTCGGCGCGGCCACGGGCGGCCCCTCGGCGCGTCCCGCGCTCCCGCCGCGCCGTGCGGGGTTTCCCCGCCGCTCCTCGGGCCCGCTAATTATTATTATTTTCTCTTTCTTTTTTTTTTTAACCCTTTAAATTTTTTTTTTTTTAAATTTTTCTGATGTTAAATCCCCCTGCGTTGGTGCGGGTAGGGGCCGGCAGTGCGAGCGGCCCCGCGCGTGCCGGGGCTCGCGGAGGCGGCGGGACCGAGCCTTCCCCCCACCCCCCCCCACCCCCCCCCCCCCGCGCGTGCGGGGCCGCTCCGCGTGGGCGCCGCCGGCCCGGGCCGCGCGCGGCGGGGGGGGGGGGGGGGCGCGCTAATGAGATGCGCGGGGCGGGGCGGGGCCCGGGCGGCGCAGCCAATGGGAGGCGGCGCCGGCGCATAAATGATGGGGGGGGCCGGGATGCCCAGGTTTTGTGCTGCGCGGCGGAGCGCTGACCCCGCTCGGAGCCGGCCGAGCGCAGCCCCGCAGGGTCCCACAGGCTCCGGGCCCCGCCTCGCCCGGCGCAGCGGCCCCGCACGCACACACGCCTTCGAGAGCAGCGAGACCTGATTTTTTTTTTTTCCCGGGGAGCGTTTCTGGCCGCGGTTGCATGAATGCCCAATGTTGTAGACCGGTGGCAATGGATCTAGGAGTTTATCAACTAAGACACTTCTCGATTTCGTTCTTATCGTCATTGCTGGGCACCGACACCTCGTCTCTGAGGCTCGACAGTAGGTAAATAAGTGTTGTGTCCGAGCGGCTCTGCCGGCGCGGCGGTAGCGGGGCAGGTGAGCTCCGGGCTGGCTCCTTTGTCCGGGGGAGCCGCAGCGGCGGCACCGGCGCCCGCCTCTCCCCCCGGAGGTGCTGCCCTCCCCGGCGCCCAGCGCTTCTGTCGCAGCCTGCGATTGAGCTCCATCTTTGTGGTCCGTCGAGGGGCCAGAATGTCGGGATATTTGGTCGGGGCTGCGGGCGGGGGGGCTCGGCGCGGCTTTACAGGTTGCTTTGCTGCATTAGAGCATCCTGGTGAAGCGACGGCAGGGCAGCGTGAGGATGACTTTCTCAGCTAACTGGCTACCAATGCTCGCCTCTCTTGTCTCTTAAATAATTCAGCCGCCGCTAATGTTGTATGTTTTTTCTCTTTCTTTCTCTCTTGCAGCTCCTCTGGTGCAAGCGTAGTAGCTATCGACAACAAAATCGAGCAAGCGATGGTACGTACCGATGGGGCACAAAACCTTGTTCGTGCTTGAAGCGGTAAACAATATGGGGATAGAGCGGCGATAGCCGTGCTGGGACGCGTTTCGGTAGCGGAGCCGGGGACGCAAGGGAAGGCACGGCGTCGGTTTCGGGAGCTTTTTTTTGTTGTTTTTATTTTTAATTGATCAAAGGCTTCCCGCGGGGAGGAATGCGCACGTTTGTGTATTGATGCCGGGGAGGGAATGACGGCATTGCTCTTGGCCACTGCCTTCCTAAACGATTGATCCCGGCTCCATGCGGCGGCGGAGGGGCGCTGCTGCGCAGAAAGCGGAGCCTGTTTGTGGGGTTTTACACTTCCAAAGACAGGATGTTTTGGGGTACTTTTCATTTTATCTTTTTAACTCCCCCCGCAAGCGCAGGCGAGCGCAAGCCCAGGGAGCGCATCCCCCGCGGGCTGCAGCCGGGGCATCCCCCGCCGCTGCGCCCTTCTCCCCGCGGCGGCACGGGCGCTGCGGTGCCCGGAGCCGGCGGCTTCACCTCGGGGGCCGCCGCGGCCGCTGCCCCGGCCCCCGCTCGGCGCGGAGCCGGGGGCCCGGCCGCCCTTTGTTACTGGAGCGGTGCCTGGAGCCGCTCTCCCGGGAGCCTCTCCGGCTGTTGCTAGGCAAACTCCGAGCCTTTAACTCCCGGCTATAAATAACTCGGTCGCCCATTGGCCGCGCCGCGCTCTGACGTCACCCGCGGCCGCGCGCGGACGGCGGGAGGGAGGGAAATGCGGCAACCTGCGCCCAGAACTGGCTGGAGCCGGCGCGCGCGGGGGCGGGGCCTGTCGCGGGGGCGGGGCCGCGGTGCAGCCCGCGCCGCACGTGAGCGTCGGCGGTGACAGCCCGGCACCACGGCCCGGCACGGCACGGCCGCAGCCGGGACAGCGCTGCCCGGGGCCAGCCGTCACACTGCATAGCGGCATCTGCCGCGTCTCTGGCGGGGCAGGCCGGGCGCTGCGCTGCTTTCCTAACGCACACACTTGTCTTCTGCGTTGCAGGATCTGGTAAAGAGTCACTTGATGTACGCAGTAAGGGAGGAAGTGGAGGTCCTCAAGGAGCAAATCAAAGAGCTGATAGAGAAGAACTCGCAGCTGGAGCAAGAAAACACTCTGCTAAAAACACTTGCCAGCCCAGAGCAGCTTGCCCAGTTCCAAGCACAGCTGCAGACTGGTTCTCCGCCTTCCTCTTCCCAGTCACAAGGGACAACACAGCAGCCTGCTCAGCCGGCATCACAGGGCTCAGGGCCTTCAGCATAGCTCAATATGTCATCGCCGTCATGATTGCTGGCTTCTGGACTGTCCAGAGCGAGGAGGACTAGCGGGAATCCGCCACAGCCACCCTTCATCCATTTCAGTGCACATTGCAACCCAGACTGAGGACTCCATGCCTTGCACACATCAGGAGAGGCTTCTCCCCCTTGTATTACACACTCATGTGTCTCTCTCTTACCTCCCTTACCCCTTTGGCTTGAAGGAGTCTATGTTCTTAGGTTGGTTGAATAAAATAAACTTCTTCCAGAGAATTAGCACAAGTACACTGGGGACTCGAGCAGCTTCTGCAAATGGCCGAGAAACGAAGCTGCATGCCTGATTTTTTTTGGTTTGTTTTTAAATCTTCCACTCATCCAGTGCTACAGCTGATACAAGTGCTTTTCAAACTTGGAAACGTGAAGAAATAGACTGGAGTGAAAAGTGATGGCTCAACCCCTCGTAGTGCATTGGGGTTCCAAAGTGTGGACTGATGCGTAGGATCTAAGAGGAAGAGGGAGAAAGGTAATCTCAGTGTTTAACACTTAATTGTCACCTGAAACCTTAAGTGCAAATATTTGCACCGTTTTCTGAACCAGTGGACAGGTGCATAAAGCTGTATTATATATAGAAAACAGGTAGGTGACAATACAGTTGTTGGGTCATAGGATAATTACCATGAAGGTTATTTGCCTACTGTATATTTGTGTATTTAGTGTAATTACTTTGTAAAATAGAAAACTGTAACTATTTAGGTTGTACAGATTGAAGTTTAGTTGTTTCATTGGCTGATCTGAAGAAGTTTGAAAAGTTTTTTTTTATGCTACATAAATAAGAATGCACCTACGCAACTGTTCAGAATTTGGCAAATTAATGCTGTTTGTGTAACTTCTGAAGTTCCCTGGCTGCTGATTATCTTGAAGTAAATCATTGTTCATTGTAGTTTGGTTCAAGATGGGGAAAACCACTCCAAAAATTATCAAGCTCTGCTAGCAAAGAATTAAAGAAAAAAAAATTGGATTTCCCAGTATGGATTTTTTGCATATGATCTGTATAGTAGTATGCATATGTTTTTGTGCATGTTCTCTACAGTTGTAACACGTCAATGTATTTAACTGTTGCACTTGTCAACTTTCAATAAAGCATACAATGTTGATAAATCACTGTTTGTATAGTGTACTGGTGTTAACCACAGCCACTTCTAAGATGTTGCAATGCAGTTTTACATGGGTGATGAGGTCAGCTCTTTAAAACGGGCAGATACTGAAGTTAAAGGGAGGAGGAGGGAGTAGGGCTTTGACTAAGCAAAATGCTGGGTTTGCTCCAGTCCTATATGTTCAGGACGGTAATGCCACAGATACCCGTTGTATATGACAATATATCAGTTGTTTCCCAGTGGCAAACTGTGCCCTTGCCTGCGCACTGGTCATGCCATGCTGGCGCAGTTCCCACCCTTAACTCGGGGTGACAAAGGCAGTAACCGCTGCAGCTGTCCCACCAGGTCAGCCTGTATCACGGTATTAATTGTGCCTTCTGAAAAATGTGAGAATAATTTCCAGTTTTGTGCACGTAAGTTTGGAAAAAAGGCTTCTTTAGTAATACTGATTAAAAGTGAATCTGAGCTTATGAATTTCTAGGTGAAAGAGTAGTGAAGGTGTGATTGCTACACTGCAACCAGGGGAGCAAAGGAATTTGCAATTTTACAGCAGTGAAAAAGAAATTAATTTGACTAATAATATAAGGGTTATTTATAAAGGGTTTTTATAGGGTCATATGACTCCTTATAATGAAAATCAGGAGATACTATTTTTGTGGAGCTTCTTGTTACTGAGAGTAATCAAGTGTAGCAGAGGAAACTAGAAAGCTGAAGGTTCAAGGTAGGACAGGTCACTCTTGTGTAATTCATAGCTAAATTTTTGGTTTTGGTGGATACTTAGCATGTAGCAGCTAAGGCACTGCTCAGCTGAATCACAAGTAGTTGAATTGCCTTTATTGGGATTGCCATATTAAAGTGCTTGTGTGAGTGTGTCTTCATGGGAGTGTGAACTTGAATTCATAGCTTGTCTTCTTGAGATTTCAGTGTACAATTTAGGAGTGCTCTTAATGAGGAAACACCAGTGAGAAATGCAGGGTTTTTCTTTCTAATGGATTAAGCTAAAATTAGAAATTGTTGATGGCCTTTGTGGCAGAACAACACTTGAATTATTTGGATCCGACAAAAGGAATGCTAATTTTGGTGCTTTTTAAAGGGCTTAATTGTCTGCAGTTGCCTCTATATTCTGTCTCTTCAGTGCTTCCAGGCTGTAACATTGTAAAATTGACTTTTTTTTATATACTTACACAGATCAGCTATTTCACCCCCTTCAGCTATCAAAATTTGCAAAGAATTTTTTTTAATTTTTTTTTTTTTTTATGAAATGGACCTCTTGGTTTATTTCTTTGAAGAACAGCATCATCATATTCTAAATTCAAGTTTGGGATTTTTTAAACTGTTCTTTAAGAAATTATTTGGAAGGCTTCAGGATTTTGGTTAGGTAATACATTAATAATTTTACTGCACTGTACTGAACAGTGGCAAATCAATGCTGGCCAATCTGATCATTTATGTACTGAGTAGTTCTAAACTCTGGAGTTGGTTCTTGGAGCTGTTTATTAATTACTAACATGACGCCAAGCAATGTTTTGTTGCCGAGATGATTTTAGCAATAGCTCTGTCGAAGCTTCAGCCTCTCCATGAAACAGATTCAAATTGACTAAAATTGTGCTTGGAATCCAGACAAAGAGTAGATGTTTGTCAGTTATGTTGTAATACTTCTGGAATGAATTGTTTTGATTTTTCCTTTTGTTCTAGAACAAATAATTTTTCAGAGACCTTTAAATCAAATGTTATCAGGGGTCAAGAGCGTTGTCTTTTTTCACCAAAATTTTTCTCTTTACAAACTCTGAGATGCTCATGTTTTCATCCGCACTGAGAGTCATAGTAAATGTAACCTGTCTTTTACATGTCAAGCTTTTTATTCTCTGCGTATCTCCAATTCAGTAACTCTTCAGGCTGTATTCTAGCTGTTTGTCATGTAATTTCTTGCTGTCAATTAGCTGCACACTGGCTTTATTTTTAACAGCAATATGATAAACTGATCAAAGCAAATTATCACTGCAACCGGGTTGCTGGTCTTTTTTTCTTCTTATGGCTATTTTTTTTTTTTAATCCAAAACTTTTTTGGCAAATAATTCTGAGCCAGTCTAGGTGGTTCAGATTCTGAGATCTCTATAAGTACTTGAAAGTGCTGGCTGTAGCTGGGGTAGAGCTGCTTTTCCTCAGAGTAGCTGCTGTGGGCTCATGGGTTGGATTTGTGACCAAAACAGATAACATGGGGATGTGTTTGTTACAGCTGAGCAGGGCTGACACTGAGTCAGGGCCTTTTCTGCCTCTCACCCCACCAGAGAGGGCTGGGGGTGCACAAGGAGCTGGGAGGGGGCGCAGCCTGGACAGCTGACCCCAACTGACCATAGGGGTATCCTATAAAATACGATGTTGAGCACAGTGTATAGAGCTGGGGGAGGAAGGGGAGGAAGTTCAGAATGATGGTGTTTGTCTTCCCAAATCACTGTTACATGTGGTGGAGCCCTGCTATCCTGGAGATGGCTGAACACCTGCCTGCCCATGGGGAGTGGTGAATGGATTCCTTGTTTGCTTCTCTGCTAAACTGTCTTATCGTAACGCATGAGTTTTGTCACTTTTCTGATTCTCTCCCCTATCACACTGTGGGGGAGTAAGGAAATGACTGTTGTGGAAGGAAAGAGAAATAAGAGCAAGTGGCTGTTGTGGCACTTAGCAGCTGCCTGGTTAAACCACAACCGTCCTTTTTGTTGCCTGCTGTGAGGCTCGAAGTACCGCCAGATATGATTGGAACGTGCTCGATCGATTTTGTCGCCATTATTGCTGTTTTGCTATTAATTGACAGGTTCCTGTTTGTCACAGGGCTTGCTTGCCTGAGTCGAGTGCTCATTAGTGGCTGCTCACTGCACTGCTGTGCTGCTTATCTCCTTACTCTGCGGTGCCTGGGAACATTTCGATAACAGCCACGGCAATGTGTCGGGCTGGCAGATAGCCAGAGCTGCTGCTGCTGCTGCTGTGCTGCGCTTCTGGACAGCCTGGAACTCCAGCATGAACTCGAGCGGAAGGGCCTGTGATCTGTGGGTGAGTCCATGTGGGAGCTGGACACCCTGAGGCTGATCTGTGGCCCTGGATAAGGCCATGCCAGAGCAGGTACATGTCACAGCACCTGTGACCATGGTTGTGCCTGTGCCACAGCAGCTGGACCTCTGAAGGGATTGTGGCTCAAGGGTAAGTCCATGAGAATGGTTGCTGGAGAAGGCACACCTTGAAACATCAGTGACTGTGCTTGAGTGCAAGACTACCCCAAAGTGTGTGGCTGTGGATAAGCCCAGGAGAGAGCAAATACAGCCCAGGAGGGACTGCAGTAGTGGGGAAGGCCATACTGGAGCAGGTTTACTTTCCAAGGGACTGGCTGTGGGTGAGGCCGTGCTGGAGCAGGAACATCTCTGAAGGCGTTGTGACCCCTGGAAAAGACCATGCTGAAACTGGTCTACCTCAAAGCATCCGTGGCTGTGGGTAAGTCCATGGCACAGCAGGTAGACCCCTGAAGAGTCTGTGGTTCATAGCTATGGCTTCACTTGGAGCAGGGACACTCCTAAAGGACTGTGGAAAGGTCCAAGCCAGAGCAGGGCAAGCAGAAGGGTTAACTGCAATTTTAAACGCCATGGTCTGCTCCAAATGAACCAGAGGTGGAGATTGTAATGGAAACATCTTGAAATTGTTGTAATGTGGAATTTGGCTTGTGTGTTATAGGAATTACTGCAGCAGGGATCACCCAAACCAGTGGAGGACAAGCCTTACAGGAAGCAGTGCAAGTGCAGCAGTGACCTGACGTGACCTGCCTTTGGTGCCCAGTAACTCCACACAGCACACCACTTCTCCTGTCCTGACCAAAGTCAGGAATGACTAAATGAACTCAAAGGACATTTTGTGTGGATGTTTGTGGATGCTTGACAGAACATTTCACAGGGGTGATCCATAGACTAAGGAAATGACACCTGGGTGTTATATCAAAGGATGGTGACAGTGGTGGTGGGTAATGAGGATGTACTGGATAGTGTGGGAGCTGAGCATGATGTAAATGGTATGGAATCAGGAATGGAGAATATGCTGGTTTGGGCTGGGATGGAGCTAGGATTCATCATAGGAGCTAGTGTGGGGCTATAGTTTGGTTTTGTGTGGGGAACAGTGTTGATAACACAGGAATGTGTTTGTTGCAGCTGATCAGGGCTGATGCAGAGTCATGGCCCTTTCTGCCTCACCAGTGAGAGGGCTGGGAGGGGACACAGCTGGGACAGCTGACCCCAAAGGGATATCCCAGACCATATGGCATCCTGCTCAGCATATAAAGCTGGGGGAAGAAGAATGAATGTTTGGAATTACGGAGTTTGTCTTCCCAAGTCACCATTACAGGTGACTGAGCCCTGCTTTTGTGGGGATAGCTGAACACCTGCCTGCCCATGGCAGGTGATGAATGGATTCCCTGTTGCACTTTGCTTGTGTGCACGGCTTTTGCTTTACCTGTTAGACTGTCTTGATATCAACCTGAAAGCCTTCTCACTTCTCCGAATCTCTCCCCCATCCCAGTCAGGGGGGAGGGAGCAAGTGACAGTTGTGGAAGGAAAGAGAAATACTCTTCAATAACATACCTGGAAACTGTCCAGAGAGCACCCAGACAAACCTTCCAGCAGCAGGGGAGTAAATGCAGTGCCTTAGAGATGCCTCTCCCTAATTCTTAGGGAATAAATCAATGCCTGAGAGGCAGCTTCCTGTGGTTCAGCTGCAGAAAGAACCCCACAAGGCTATTTGGGAATTACCACCCATGAATTTTTGTAGCTACAAATCTCAATACAAAGAATTTTAAGTATTATTTATTCCTTGCAGGGAGAAACAGCAGCTTGCTGGCTGGAGGCATACTTGTTTATTTAACATGTGCCATTTGGAAAACCTCTCGTTAAGTGTCCTGAGCACGTTAGTAACAGGTCACATCTTACAGATGATGCATTATTTGTCACTTTTCTCCTCTCTCTTTAGGATTATGTTTTTTAATTTCTTGATAAATTCTCTGCTGGAGTAAACCTGAAATGAGTTAGAAATTCAAGGAAATCAGCCCAATCCCAACCTTTGCTGTTCAGTGTTACTTCAGATGTATGAAATTAAATGGAGAATGGTTGCTGGAGGGACCTCCTGAGTTGTCTGGAGTGAACTTAGGCATTTTAAATGTTTGGGGATATTCTGAAAAACTCCTGCCACTGGGCCAGTCTTTCCTGCGATGAGTAAGCAGACTCTTCTGACTGCAGTTATTTAGTATGTGCTGAGCTAGGTCGACAAACGGCCTGCTTGAGAATCCCAGGCAAGGAGTTTCCAGCAGACACTGGCAACTGCCCTCCTCAACTGGGGTCCAATTTCCAACAGGAGCAAAGCCAAGCTCAACAACAAAGTTAAAAGCCAAACCATGAATAAACTGACTTCCTTACATTGTAAATACGTCGGAAAAGGGCAGCAGTTCAAAAGGGAAAATGAGCCAAACTCTGATTATTTTCCTTGAAACTGAATCCCAGGGGGTGATCGTCCATTGAGATGCCCCCAGGAGAGTTTTGCTGCGCCAAGAAGCAAGAGGGTTTGGGTACGACATGGCCAAGAGGCCTCCAAACTGTTGCACAACAGGAATTTGGGTACAGCGTAACAATCAGCTGAGGAAAGGGAAAACAGTTCTCAAAAACCCTATTCCTGAGCTAAACCAGGTTCTCAGGCCATCTTTAAGCTTAATTTTGATTCTTCAGCTGCCTTGAGTGGGGGTGACTTTTCAGTGGTGTGTATGTGGTAATACACACTGGATGTGGCTCATGCTATCATGAGAAAGTAGCTACAGGCAAAAAAAAAAAAAAGGGTCATAATGCTCCAATTTATAGTCTTGTAGATTTGGTACACTGAGAGCTCTGTTAAAGTTCTCCCTCTTCAGAGCTCTAAAGGCACTGTAAGATGACGAGAGGTTCTGATCTGGCAAGTGCAAGCTCAGGGCAAATCCACCTTAATCTTGGAAGGAACAAAATGGGAGTGAATAAAACCTTTCAGCCTTTAAAGCCAAAGTCAAGAAGAACAAACCTCCATGGCCTTCAGAATGGAAAGCAGATGAAGTTGTTCATCAGGGAGTTCTGGAAGCAATGGAGATGACCTTAGTTGTGCATTATTTAAATTACTGTTAGCTGCACTCAGGATCTCTAGGATTTGGAAGCTGGGTATCTGTGCTGAGGTTTCCCATCTCTCACCCCACACCCCCCAAATAAAGATCTTGTTAAAAGAATCTACCTGCATTATGCTCTCTGTGGAGGCTGCTGTAAATGGCCACTCTTCCTTCCATTAGTTTTATTACTGAGAACTCCCCGTTCTGCCTTTGCTCCTGCTTTAATTGAAGCTTTGCTAGCAGATAGCCATCAGAAAAGACATCTGCAATTCAATTAGATCTGTGCTTAAACTCATGATCTCAGTGAAACCGGCTGCTGCCAGAACAGAGTGCCCTCCGTGGGCTCACTTGGGGCTGCAGCCTGCCGTGCTTTGCACTTCACCCCCCTCCTGCCCTGCCGGCCCCGCTTACAGGTGCTTGAAATGAGGATCCATTCCTCACAGGAGGCTCGTAGGAGCTCATTTCCTCTTCCTTGCATAGCCGGAGAGAAGCTGGAAACTTGGCACCACTGGGGAGCCATGAAACCTGCTTTATAATGTACTGAAAGTGGTTACTTCTCTGCTCTGCAGTACAGAATCTTTCTGCCACGGGAGGTAGGATGCTAAGGTGTTCCAAAGGTGCTCCAGGGGTTATTGCCTCTTTTGCATAGACATGAAAGCACGATGAATTTACAGGAATGTCCATACTAAAAGAAGTTGGGCTTTTTTGCTGACTCAATTCAGTCTCTGGTGCTGTAAGTGGCATGTTCCCTGGTGCCATCTACTCCAGGGCCACCATTCCTGCTTGCACTGACCCTATGAGGTGACTGAGGTGAGGACCAAACATCTGGGCAGGCCAGACCACTGAACCCCTGCAAGGAACAGTTCTCTGGAAATATTTCCATCACCCTAGAGGTATATGTTTGTTGCTCAGTGATGTCAGGCTGGTCCCTGACACAACCTTGTTTATAAATGCTCCAGGAGGATGTTACAAAGCGCTTCAGTGGTCTTGCTTAAAGCATTTGTAAGAACTGGTTATAAAGACTTGCAAAATCACAAGTGAAAGAAGCCAGAAGGGCTTCTTTGTAGAAAAGATATAGTTGATGAAAACCCCAGATCTGAAGAGAAATGAAAAGTGAAGGTGAGCACGAAGAATGGATTTGGTTTGCAGCTCACTGCAAGCTCCCCTGCCTTCAGGGAGAAGCGGCCACCTGTGGATAGAGGGGAAAACCAAATACTTAACCTGGGATGGGAGAAAATCAAATGCAGCTGAGTGTAGCATTTCAACTGCATTATCAGAATAATGCAGCTGAGTGAAGCAGATGGGTTGGAGTGCTGTACCTGTCTGTACCCCTGAGTACACAGCCTAGTAAAGCCTTGGTGAGAAGCCTACAGCCATGGGCTTTCTCCATCTGCCTTTCACAACATTGTTGCTCTTAGTTTATTTTTAATAAATCAAGTGAAATCTTACGGGGGAAGGAATTAGTCTAGCAGGGGT
This sequence comes from Motacilla alba alba, assembly GCF_015832195.1. Taxonomy (NCBI): domain Eukaryota; kingdom Metazoa; phylum Chordata; class Aves; order Passeriformes; family Motacillidae; genus Motacilla; species Motacilla alba. The sequence goes on from NC_052016.1 coordinate 64,079,389, forward strand.
CCCTTTCTGTTTTAAAGAGTTGACAGTGAGGAGGTTTGGGGCTGCTTTTCAAAGCCTGCAGTGTTTTAACTTGCTCCTGGACGATCTGAGTTTTGGCAGAACACAAATAGGTTCCTAGAGCCCCCAGGCCATACATACTGGGCCTGTTGGACCAGGAGGTGGAGGGCCTGTAAGACAGGTGATATAGGAGCTTTCAGCTAGCCACTGCCCACCCACCCTTCCCTGAAGGAGCTCCTCCTGAGGGTTATGCCCCCAGCCACTGGTGAGGAGAGGGCTGCACCTCTGTACCCTATAGCCCAGAGGAAAACACTTCCACTTTCCATGGATTTTCTCATTTCATCTCAGTGTGGCTATGCATAGGCAATCTGGAGGTAAAAGTAATGTGTACCAAAATTCTCTTTGCATTTTACCACACTGCTTCAGTGGCAAGCACCCCTTTATTTAAAAAAGTTTCCTTTTGGGGATGTGAAAGTACAGGTATCAGTTGTTAGTAATTTAGAGAGGAAAAAAGTCTTGTATCAATGCTAAAAAACTAATGTAAACATAAAACACTCTGTAGAAGGCCGCAGCAGTTCTGCACACAGTGATGTACATCCCATGGGGAAGGAAGAATCCTTCCAGTAAAACCTTGGCAGTTCATGGATGTTCCAGCCATGGAATCTACGCAATTTCATTTCCAGTCTAGGGAAATGTTGAAATGAAAACACATACACCCTTTTGAGATGTTGTATATGAAAACTCTCAGACATAAATTTTCTTTTCAGAAAAAGAGAAAAGCAAAATTTATTTTTGGTCTAAATTTTCACAAAACTCCATCTCTATAAATACTTCAAAGTTTGCCAATGAAGCTACTTGGCAACATCAGTACAGGGAAAGGATATATCAGCTGTCATCTATGTTAGAAGCAAGCCCAGGATAAACCTTCAGTATTGCTAATTTCTGATGACCTTATCATAATGCCAGATAGATTTGATGTTCCCATTAAAATATGAGTTCCTGAAATAATGCTGCTCCTGTGAGATTTGTACCTTCTATTAAGAATGAGTCAGCTTCTAGCCTTGGGTTTCTGGGTAAAAGAGCTGAAAATATCAACGAGCTGTGATACACCAAGCTAGAACTCAGAAAAGAAATAAGAGAAGAAAATACCAAAATTGTCTTTTTCAGATTAAAAGACATATTTGGCCTGAAATTTTGGATAGTTTGACAACTCTGAAATCGTGTTGCACCAAACTTGTTCTTGTGCTGTGACAGTGACACAATCTGCCTTTGATGTCATGGTGCCCTGATCCTGCAACATATTAATTAAGGGTTTGGGGTTAAACAAACACAGGATCAATCTTTCTGTTTCACGAAGTGGGACTGAATTTTTTCCTTGATGTGTGACAGTTTTGTGATATTTAAGCATATGCTGGATTTTTAACCTTAAATACCATTTCTCTCTTTCCCTCCCAAGGAGCATTTTGTATGCAGTGTGTTTTATCTGGTGACTCATATTATCTGCAAATAATCAAGCTGAAATACTAATTGCTTTTGAAGAGGGAATAAAGGATGACATTGTTCTGGATCATCAAAAGCAATTCAATCTATTCTTCAAGGCAAGAATAAAGGTTGCAGCCTTGTTTACAAAAATGGGAAAGGCAAGGGGCCACTCTCTTCCAGCTGTGCAGATGGGTGAGGAGAAACAGTGTTCAGATTGGGGTTATAGAACGCTGCAGCTCTACTGAGCCTCTTAAAAATAACATTTAGTTCAGAGGCAGTGTGTTCATTCACTCACACCAAAAGAATCTGGAGGGCTTTTATTATAGCTCTACAACCTGGGCAGTGTTTGGCACCAACAGCTTTGTAGAAGATTGCTTCCCTGGAGCTGGAGCCCAGGCACCAGGGCTAATGCCCTTCAGTGCCCAGGGGCACAGCCACCCTACAGCAGCAGTGCTTTCTCAGTGGGGGCAGGACTGTCGATCCAGAACTCTCCAACAACAGGTTTCCTGAAGTTTAGGTTGTGTTTTGAAGGGTCAAGAGAAAGCATTGACTTTTCTGTTTTCCAGAACTGCTGGCTAAGTTAATGAGACTGAAAAATAGCAACAGCCACTTCCAGCAAAAATAACCAGCAGCAGTAATGGTCCCATCTCCAGTCTACTACATGTTGTCCTTTCAGAACTTCATCAACAGCACACCAAAGGACACAAGAGTTGTTTGGAAAACTGGAATCATAGAATAATAGCATTGCTTCTGGTTGGTTGGCAATGCCCAACCCAAACCTCTAGCCTCCCAGGCTCTGGATTTAAGGGCCTGGAGGAGAAGCCATATGAAGAGCAGCTGAAGTCTCTTGGTCTGTTCTGCCTGGAGGAGACTGAGGGGAGACCTTGCAGTCTCCAAGTTACTCGTGAGGGGAAGAGCAGCGACAGGCACTGATCCTCCTCCCTGTGGTGACCAGTGACAGGATCTGAGGAAATGGCCTGAAGTTGCGCCAGGGGAGGTTCAGGTTGGATATCAGGAAAAGGTTCTTCACCCAGAGGGTGGTTGGACACTAGAACAGCTCCCCAGGGCAGCGGTCACAGCACCAAGCCTGACAGAGCTCAAGAAGCATTTCCACAATGCTCTCAGGCACAGGGTGTGGTTCTTGGGGATGATGCTGAGCAGAGCTGGGAGTAAGACTCAATGATCCCTGGGGGTCCCTTCCAACTCAGCATATTCTGTGATTTTGTAAGTAATGATTTATTGCACATTAAAATACTTACTGCTGGGTTGAAATGACAAATGTACACAATCCTATGGCTTTTGGTTTTGAACAATTTGCTTTTAAAAGATGAGAGGCTGATCTAAGGCTTGTTTCTTGAGCAGCATTTGTTCCACTGATGCTGGAAAGTCATTTTCCAGGCTGTGACACCTGCTGACCCGAAGCATCAGGGGATGAAAGCAGACCCAAACATGAAGTGACCTGTGCCTGGTGCCTGTTTGTGCTGCACATACTGACACAGAACCCCGGCGTGCCGCGGCCTGGGCTGTGCTCAGACATGCTCTGTGTGTTGACGCCGCACCAGCATGTGGTGGTGTTGGACAAACAACTCACTGTGCCCCCAGACTGCTGCTGCCTTGGGTCTCTGCCTGACCTTGGGTGGTGTGATACGAGTCCTTCAACCCCAGACTGGTTCAAATGCATGCTTGAAATGCAGTTATTTGGGAAGCCAAGGACTTTTTCCTAGAGGGTTTGGGTGCTGTGCCTCCGATGGCGCATGCCTAGAATGGGAGGGGATGACCTGCACCACCAGCACAGCAAATGCCATTGCTGCTGAGGGTAAGGATACAAGATCATGCCTGGGAAAAACCTGAGACTTGTTATCTCCTGGCCTGGGATTCATCACATGATTGCAGCGACAAAGTAGCATAGATGTAGAATGACCGAACCTTTAAGGGACCTGGAGATGTCATGTGCTCCAACTTCTCACTCAGAGCTGGGCTAATCTCAGCATGAGGGCAGATCACTCAGGACTGTGTCCACCTGAGTTTTGGAAACCTCCAAGGACAAAAAATCCACAGCCCTTCTGGGGAATCTCTTCCAATGTTGTTTGGGTGTTTTCCTAATACCCAATCAGATTTTTCTTTGATGCAACTTCTTTCTCAGCCCATGAAGTTTCTCACCTCATTTGTGGTAAAATAATTTGCAAGTTGCAAATAAGGAGGAGCGCCGATCTTTTCCCACGGGTGAGACCTTGTGCATGCTGCTTCTCTTCTGCTACCAGTTATCCTGGGTTGCAGACACCCCCAGCTGCTGTGTCCATAAGAGATAACCAACCCTTCCTCAGCTGTGACTGTCAACATGGAAAGCTGGAATAGCTTCTGCTGACAAAGTAGGAGAAAACCTGCTTTTAGGGAGAGGAAGAGAGGCTGCTTGACTTTACCTGTTCCACCAGCAGCTCCCGTGTTCAGGGGCTGCACACTCACACCCAGCCTGTCTGTGGTGTCCATGTGCTTGGCATAGGTGACTATGGAAGAGCTCATCTCCTCTTCAGAATGCAAATTAAGATAGGAATTACAACGTGCATGGTTTTGCTTGCTTGTTTGTTTTTCCACAGTGTGTAGCTGCAGTATTTATGTTATTGGAAAGCCATGGGCTCTCTGTGGAGTCATCCTGCATCCCAGGATAAAAGGCAAACATGTATGGGGGGCTGGCTGGAGGAGTGCATTTGAGAAATATGGATGAAAAAATCCTCAAGCAATTAACTTATTTAGGAGTGACAAAAGAGCTAGCAGGTGATTCCTTTGTTCTCTGACAGGGACAACAATATTTAGTCTATAAATAGGCTTTTTAAAAAAGCTTTCTAAGTTGAATCCATCAGAATTTTTTCAATTAAGTGTTTTAGACAGAAGACACTGATCAAAATTAAAATAACTCAAAAAAACTAGCCAATTATGCTACAAAATGATGATAAATATGTAGGGGAAAATATAATAGGAATGCTTTCAATTCAAAAGTTGTTCATTTAAAAAATCTGGAATTTCACAGTGATATTTTTAAAGTTATATGTTCTGTAGGGTTTTTTAACATCATGGCTGACATGTCATGAAATCATCACGGCGCATAATAACATCTTATCATTTCTAGCTCAGAGTGTTGCCTGTTTGTTGTAGTGAAACAGTTTGGCACCTGATCAAAGTGTCTCCTGCCTGTCTTATAAAAAAAATAATGTCAAACTTCCATTACAACACAGACAGGAGACACTTTGATCTAGAAAAGAAAGTATGTTAGTGTTTACGAAGTGGCAGATGGTTTTAATAGTTTTAAAATGAAACAGAATAAAAAAAATAATAAGGTTTTCCTATATAATATGCAGGACAAATGAAATGCCATGAAATCACATGAAAAAAGCCCTAAACCAGAGATAAAAAGCAGGAAAGAGCATTTCTTAAGAGAAAATTACGTTTTTTTGGTAAGGTTATTTTCCTTTGTCATCTGCTTTTGACCAGGCTGGGTTTGCCAGGCACTGAGTCTGCCCTTCACTCTGCTGCTGGGATGTGGGCATGGAGCTGGCAGGGCTGTGAGGCTGTAAATGCCTGACTTGTTTAAAAAGAGAGATGAGGTTGACCCATGTGACAAGGATGACTCCTGCATTGTTGCCATTGGCTTGTTTAATGTCCAAGGAAAATTCCAGATCAGCAAATATGCCTATTCTTGGCAAATACGTTTCTTAAACAAAAATAAAACTCCGAAGAGCTGCCTGATCTGGAGCATTAACTTGAGACAGTTATCTGTGGTACTTGGGGATCTGTTCCAGGAAACAGCATGCTGAGCTCCACGTCTGACTACAGCTATTTGGGAATGGGGTGCTAGTGTCACACTGTATGTGTAAGCATATAAGAATAACCTTTATTATTATTATTATTATTATTATTATTATTATTATTATTATTATTATTATTATTATTATTAGTCCTCCAGCCTCAAACAGAATCCTATGATAGCATCCAGGAATAAATAGACACACAAAATGCTTCCCAGTGAGAGCAGAGGGAAATCAGAGCAGCTTCAGGCTGGCTTACCAATATGGTTTAAATCAGGACAAAGCAAAAATTTTCTGTCCTTTTCTGTTGCAGGTCCTTGTAGTTAGGTAGGTTGGTAGAAGCCCAGTGAGGCTTCCTATTCCCCTCTGATAACTCATTCTGCCCTGCTTTCTGTTATCCAGTAATGTGAAATCTTCACTGCTGATGGTAGGATCATTTAGGTTGGAAAAGGTCATCAAGTCCAACCCTAGAGCAACAGCTGAGCTTGCAGCTGCCAGCAGCACGGCTGGCTGGTGGTGGGACATCCCACTGCTGTCCTACCACGGGCTTCCAGCTGCGCAGGCATCTGCCAAATGGAAGAGCAGCAGACTGCTGGCTTTCCTGCATCAGACTGTGGCAAGTCCTCAGTGAGATGGCCAGAAATGTGTTTGCATTCATGCCATCAGAACTGGGGGTGTCCCAGCCCGAGGCGCTGCTGTGACATGGAATGGCTCTGCTTCCTGCCTGTCCCTGAGGGCCTGCCTGAGCCTGCAGGCCTCCTGTGTGCTAAGATGCTGGGCATCTGCCTGCCTCACCTGTCTGCAGGATGGAGCCAGCACAGCTTGCAGTGTGCCCTGAAAACTTTTCACCGTGACATTCCTTATATGCGGCTCCGTCGGGCGCCAGCAGCTTTCCACTCTGGTTTTCATACCAGGCCTCCACATGCCTGTGGAAAGCAAGGCCGTGGCACATGAAGGGTTACTGCAGGAGGAGGCACAGGAAAGAGGAAAGACACATTTCAAGCCTCGAGTCAGCCAAAAAGCTGAAATTTTAGGAAGCTGCACTGAAAAGACGAAAAAAAATAAAGAGAAGAAAGGGAGATTTGAATGGATCCAAGCCTGCTGAGTGGTACAAAGGAGAAAAACAGTGCCGGCATGAAACTCTTCCAGCTGCTTTCCACAGACCCGGCACAGCAAATTTGTCACAGGAAGTAAAGCAGAGAAAGGGAGTGAAATGGGTCAAGGCAAAGAGGGCACATGGAGGGATGCTTTCTACCTCTGGCAAGGCCACAGCACTGAGCTCACCTCTGCATGCGGGCCTGTGACCAGCGCCGGATTTTGGGTGCCCTTGCAGAGGCACAGCAGGGATGTGGATGGGGAAATGTCCCCTGGGACTGGCAAAAGCAATTGTGTCAGCTCTGCCCCCGGCCAGTCAGGGCGACGCAGGGAGAAAAGCGAGCGGCGGCTGCTTGGTCTGCTTCCTGCAAGACCCATCAATCCCTCCCTTCCTGCAACAGGTGAATCAGGGGGAGCACACAGAAAAAAAAAAAAAACAACCAAAAACAAACAAACAAAAAAACAACAACAAAAAACAAAAAACAAAAACCAACAAAAAAGACAAAACAAAACAAAACAAAAACAAAAAAAAAAAAAAAAAAAAAACAAAAAAAAAAGAGAGAAGAGAAGCCACTCAATGTAGGAGATGAAGTAGTTATGAAGAAGATGCCTTTCAGGTGTGACATGGTGTGTCAAGGGTGTCCACGGGGGAAGGTTACCACTCATGCCTGGTGGGAAGGCAATACCATCACGTCCTGCAATCTAGCAGCCCTGCGGCCCTGCGAGAGACTGAAATGTTAATGGTTAATGACTCAAAACAATGGCCCATTTGTGGAGGCGGCAGGATGCTTTGCACCCCCGCAGGGGGAGGAGGTGTATTTTTGGGTGTGTGATGGCAAACCTCTGGTCTGCATTAGCCAGAGGGGCTGAACAATCACCACCAGAGGCTACAAGCCGGGCTTTGAGGCCGATAAGAGGCAGATCCTGTGAGGTGGGATGGCGCTTTTCATCATGCCAATTGCCCTCCCTTACATAAGTCACTCAGTTCTAAAGCTCTCCCCACACCTCCACCTGGGAAAGGTCCTGAGGGTTTTCATCCTTCCTCATGGGGCATTCCTGGCTCGACTGCACTGATGTGAGAGGCAGCTGTCATGTCTTAGGAGGTATCACAAACCATCAAGAACCCCCAAAGTGCCCCCAGACTCATTTCTGAGGCTTTCCACCAGAGGACTGAAAGGTCGCCCCCAGGGGAGGTGCCTGGGCGTTCCCACTGAGCCCGAGTGTATTTGAACCCATTGGACTTGGTGCTTTACGGGCTTTTTTCCCTACCCCAACAGATCAAGACAGTGATCATCACTTTGACCCAGGGACGCTAAATTGCAACAATCAAGTCTTGCCGTGAGATCCTTGGGTGATGATATGTTCCTACTCTTTTCTTTCCCTTTATTTCTTTATTTCTTTTCCCTTACACATTTTTTTTTTAGTGAGTGATATTTTTATGCTTTCATATCGACATATTACTGTAGATAACAGTAACCAAAATGGCTGCATGCCTGCTTTTCATTGCAACCAAAATAAACCCTATATATATATATATATATATATATATATATATTTTTTTTTTTTTTTTTTTTTTTTTTTTTTTTTTACAAACACTGATCGTCCAATGTCCTTTCACTCTAATCCCCCCAAGGGATCTGTTAACAAGAACCCGGGTTGCCCTCACCTTTTGGGGCTGGGCGTGACAAAGCCCTGCTGGATGGGACCCTGGGGCTGTGAACCCAACTCCGAGGGATGGGGAGCAGTTACCAGAGAAGAGGATATTAGGTGAAATGCTACGGTGTTCTGGAGAAAAGCACTGGGAAGAGAACTGACAGCTGGTCCCATAGGAAAAGAAAGCTACAAGAAAGTTGGAGAGGAATATTTTACAAGGATATGTAGTGATAGGACAAGGGGTGAAGGCTTTAATCTAAAAGAGGGTGGGTATATTTTAGGTATTAGGAAGAAATTATTTTCTTTGAGGGTGGTGAGGCACAGGCACAGGTTGCTCAGAGAAACTGTGGATGCCCCATCTCTGAAAGTGTTCAAGGCCAGGTTGGATGGGGCTCTGAGCAACCTGATCTAGTAAAAGTGTCCTTGCCCACTGCAGGGAGGTTGGAATGAGGTGATCTTTAAAAGCCCCTCCCAACCCAATCTAAACCACGCTATCATTCTATGAAAAAAGGGTTTATGGGTAAAAGCCACGAGGTTAATGAATCTGTAGCAGCCAACCTGAGATGCAGTGTGTGCTTTTCACCTTTGGTATTTAGAAAAGGCCTATAAGAACCATGCTAATACATAAAAGATAGTGGCCTGTGCATATAACCTCTGGGGTCACTTAGGGTCCTGCCTGGGAAGAAGTGAGCAGGAAGAGGATGGGAAAGAGCTTTCAGTGACATATACCAACAGAAACAAAAGCAAGCTGTTACTCTGCTCATGAAGGTGGCGGGTTAGTAGCAATGGCCTGAAGCTGGAGGAGCAGGGTTCAGGTTAGACTTTGATATAAGGGCTGAGCAGTGAGAAGTCACCTGCTGGGGTGAAGCTTCCTGGACTTACATGGAGCTTGCCAAGTGATTCAGGAATGGCTTCTGGCAGCAGGAAATGTTTGTCTAAACACAGCTCCCCCGGCCATCTTATTAAAGTTGGAGTTTCTGAGAGACAGCATTAAACCTATGTCATTATCTGTGCTGTCTTTTCAAGTTGGGTCTCTAGATAATGACACTAATTCTGTTTCTCAGGCAAAATTGCCATGTGATTTGCTGGAGGCTGTGCACAAACAATGAACGTCCCTCAGAGTTTGATACTACAAATGTTTTTGTTCAGAAATCAATCTGTTGGTTGGGGAGGTCATTTACTGCTAGACAAATTGTGTTGTCTCTGAAATCCAGCCATGAGCTTAGGGAGAGGAGGCCACCTAGTCAGATGTGAGCTGTTGACTTGGTCTCTGCCAGAACATGCTTGAGCTCCTGTGCTCACTGCTTCCTCCACTGCCTCCTCCTCCTCCTCCTTGGCATCCCAGGTGCTCCAGGTGCTCTGGGGCAGATTTTGTTTTCCTACAGGGCTGGTTCAGTGTGATGAACATGTGGGAAGAGAGCACAAGAGGCAGCTTTGTGCTGTCTGCCCAAGAATCCTTGAAATGGCTGGGCGCCTCGTTGTGACATGGAGAACTAGTTTGGAGATAATGATGATTTAAAGCATACATCACATCTAAGAAGCTGCTTATAATGTTTTCTTAAATAATTTCCCTGTGAGCTAAAGGTCACAGGATTAAAAAGCCACAGCAGTCCAAGTATGGCTGTTCTTAAGCACCAATCCCAGCTTGGCCAGACTTTGCTGAGCTCTTGCAAGAGGTAGCCTTACACAGTGATTTGTACCAGCACCTTTGTGTAGAAACATATTGGGGTACATCCAGCATGATTACTGGAACATGTAAAACATGCCTTTGAAAGTAATTCAAGGTTTGTGGAAGCTTGAGTGGGTTGGAAAGGCCTCTGGGTACCAGCAGAGCACAGCTCAGGGACACCAGATGTTCCAGTCCCCTGTATCCCACATCCCTGCCTGAAAATGTGGCCCAGTTCATCCCTGTTAGAAGTCTTTAAGAAGCTTGTATCCTAAAACTATAAATACAGGGTCAGATTTTGTCACCAGGGCTCACCCAAAAGTCTTCCCTTGAGAGTGATTAAAGCTATTCCAGATGGCAGCAGTGACAGTCGCTGCACTCCCAGCACCAGATAACAACCTTCAGGATGACAGCCCACCAAACCCCCTGCTCTGCTGCCCAGGATCCCAACTAGCGAGCAAACACCCACCAGATTTCATGTCCAGACATGTTTTCTGTAAAGACTTAGTAGCCATTAAATATTGAACACTGAAAGTTTGGGGAGGAAAGGTAGCAAATCAAACTTTATTGCTGTTTCCAGAGCTGTTTCTTAAGACACAAACAAAAGTTTCAGGGAGAGCCATGCCAGGCTGGTGACTGCTTTCCACTTTCCTGCTTTTCCTTGCTGCCCACACTTTGGAAGTATGTTCCTACCTGGTCTACAGACAAAAAAAACCAGAGAGAGCCAGCAGCTGAATCCTACAGGGGACTTCTCCTGTGGCTTCAAAAATATGGGTGGGGAGAGGGAAAAGAGGAGTTTTCGGTTGTTACAGCTTTGCTCTTTTGCACTGCTAGCTCATGTAAAAACAGATGCAGAAAGACAAGATAAGGAACTCTGTGGTTTCATCTTGTAACCTCAAACAGCAAACACTCCTCAAAAACAGTTTACTATGTGGTCACATTGCTTCGAAGAAAGGATAAGAAGCCCAACTGAAAAAAACACAATATAGTAATTGGAAAATAATATTTAGTCACAGAGGAGCTATAAATAAAATAGAAGATGCCCTGAGATTTGAAAGCCTCAACAACTCAATAGCATCTCTCTCTCAGGAGGTTTCTTCTTCTTTTTCTCTTGTAGAGATGCTTCAGTTGCTATTGATACAGGCACCTCCTCCCAAAAACTGGCTAAATGGTTCACCCACCCCACATTTCCCCCCCTCCCCACCCAGTCCCATTAAAATAGATGCTTTTCAGCATGTGCCAGGAATAGCCTTATGTGAAATGTGCTAAGATGTTGCAACTTCTATTGGGTTAATTTTGAGTGAGTAGGATGAAGCAGCATAAAGCAGGGCTCTGAGGCTGGGGACAAACGTGGAAAGGAGAAGTTCATTAATTTATAGTAATTTTGAACTGAGTTTAGTTTTCATGTGTACTGCTATAATGGCACTAGAGAACAGGTTGAGATTTAAAAGAAAAAAACCAAACCAAAAACATTAAACACCAATATGTTAACTATAGCACTTGCAGCTTCACAGAAAAAACAGATGTTCTCTAAATGCACGTGTTGCCAGTACTGCAATAACAGCTGGCATATACTGATAATTACTAATTGGACTCGTTCAGGGGGTTAAGCTTAACAGCGGCAGAGTAAAGGCAGAGTAACAGACTGACTCCTTCTCCTGGCTCCAGAGCTCTGAAGTTCCACTTCGGCTTCCCTTTCTTCTTCCTTTTCCTTGCCATTTTTAATTTCAGCCTCATTGGTGCCTTCCAACAGCCTGTTTCCTCTCCCCCCACCCTGGGTACCCACCCCACAGATGCAGGTCCTGGGACAAGTCCCTGCTGGCAGCTGCCAAAGCCACCCCCTGCCCAAGGCAGCCACTGGGCAGGGAAGGAGGTTGAGAGTGATCAGCCTGAGGAGTGTCACCCACACTGGTCCCCCTCCCACTGAGGGACATGTGTCTGATTGATGCCAAGCATGGAAACTGAGCTTCAAACACAATCTTGGTGCTGGTAGTGTAAAGTCCCACTAACCAGCACAAGGCAACTCAGCAGGAACATCACCTTAACCCCAAGGGGAGAGACCTGGAGCTGCGTGGGGCTGTGGGCAGAGAAGGCACAGGGGCAGCAATGGAGAATCCCAGGCTGTTTATGCTGTGAGTGGTAGGTCCTGCTCTTAGTTGTGGGCACTTTAAGCTAAAATGCTGCCTCACACATCAACGAGTGGCAGAAGTGAAAAAGAAAAACAGACTGACTTGATTTAAAGTAAACATGAGAAAAACAAATCCACCCAAACCCTCGCACCGTGTTATCAGAAGGTACCAGGCTGCAGGAATGCTGTGGGTTAAATTAGCCTGTAATAGCTGATTTTGAGTTGCATTTTTTTGTAAGAAAAGCAAATCAACAAGTTTTTCCTAAGGACTGGAAAATGCCAAGAGCTGTAAGATACTTCTTTTAAAGTTTGTCTCCAGAGATGTGAGGACAATTCAACAATAAAGCTGGATTGTGGCCAAACATATCTGAGGAAGAGTCCCACTTACCATGGTGTAGTGGGTCATTCTGCCTGGCCACACAAAAATTCTGGCTGTGGGTCTCCCTCCACCCCTTTGGGACACCAGAAAATCTCCTGCCTGCCTTCCAGGGGAAAACTTCACCGTTGGGATGGAGGGAAAGGAAAGCAGAACATCCGTGCACTTTCCACCTATCTCCTTTTCTTGCTGGGTTCAGACCAAGGAAGAACTGTAAATGAGTTTTGAGTCGAGGCACACTAGGCTGGAGTTAGAAGCCCTCCTTCGTAAGCCAGCTTTTGGCTGTTGCCAGCTTTGGCAGCCCAAGTGCTGGTGAGCTGGTGGGCCTTTGTGGCCAGATGGGCTCTCAGCCCATGGAGCAGGGCCCGGGCCTGAGCCTGGGCACAACTGCCGTGGCCACAAAAGGGGAGATTCTGGATCCCTTGGGCCTCAGAGCTCCCTTCCCCTGAGCCATCTGTGCATAGATACAGACGTACACATTCACACGGGTTTGGTTTTTTTGCAGGGTGTGGCTTGACACTTCCTCTACTGGTTTCACTGGGTCGGAGATACACTTTGCAATGAACAGGCAGGAGGTTTTCCTCCCTTTTGAAGAGGAAATCTGGGAAAAAGAAGCCCTGCCTTCTCCAGGCCCCAGGGGAGCATACTTGAGTGACCCTCAGAGAGCCCCCCTAACGCCCCCCACCACCCCCCACACCACCTCAGCATGGCCTTACCAGGGCTGGGCTATCTTTCCTCCCTGGTGGGTGGGAGTTTCACTGTGCTTCACGCCTGCCTTCGAGATCCACTGTTTGGCCACCATTGCTTTCTTATTTCACATCTATATTAATTAATTGTAAGTGCATATACACAAATACATACATATATTTGTGTTATCTCTGTGGTTTGGGTGTAATTCTCTCACACCCACCTTTTCTATGGAGGGCTGGTGCAGAAGGGGCTGCTGGTGCTCCTTCCTCTGGCCCTTGAAGTGTGCACATTCCCCTGAGTCTCCTTGCCCACCACAGGCTGTGGCACTGGGACACATGGGGGGCCCATGGGAGGTGAGTACACTTGCCTAGAGAAGCCTTGTGGGTCCCTTCAATCCCCAATGTGTCCCCACTCTGTGACCCCCATTCCTTCTTCCACTTGTGTCACACCATGCCTGGCCCCCAAACCCCTACATCTCCCCCATGTTTCCACATGCTCTCCCATGTGCCCCCATCTCTCACTACTTCTCCACATGTGTCCTGCTGCCTTTCCACACCTGTCCTTCCATGTTTGCCTACATATCCTGCCATGCTCCCCCATGCCCCACCACATGCCCATGGGTGTCTTGTGCCCCCACACGCACCTGCCCTGTATCCCACATCCCTTTGCAGCTTCTTGAGTGTCTCTGTGTGCCACGCATGCTTCCCACACCCTTCACACATGCCACCAAACCCCCTGCATGTCCCCCGTGGTCCCCAATGCTTGTCCCACTATGGCTCCATGCCTGTCCCTTGCACCCTCCTTGTGTGTTCTCTACCAGCTCTCCCAGCTGCCCCATTCCTTACTGTCCCTGAGCAGTAGAGTTTGCTGACACCTTGGCACACTGTGCTACCAAACCCCGAGGTGTCACTTTCTGATTTTGGGAGAAGCAGCGAGGTTACCATCTAAGATGAAAGCAAAAACCCCTTTCCTCTTCTGACAAGCACTACTTGTTTCAAGCCCATGTGAGCACAATCTTGAGTGTTTTGGTGTAAATTGCCTGCTTGTGACACACAAACCAGTTCCTGAAAGAGTGCAGCGGGCTCACTGGCTGCTTTGGTCTGGGGCTGTCTCAGCTTTCAGGATATAACACGTCTCCAGGAATTATTTCAAGCTGTAGCAAGAAAACACATGGCAAACTGTCCAGCTGCTTGCAGTAGCCCTGCAACAAGATCTGTATTATGAAAGTATGACTAAAGATGGCAGGGGAGAGAGGGTGCCCCATGGCATAGCTCCATGGCCAGGTGACTTCTACTGTAAATAATGTAGATTGTTATTGACAACAGAAAAGCAATAAACCTATTGCTACGTGCTTTTTAGGCCAGCTTTTGGCTGGCAAACAAGGAATGTGATGGACCTTCCCAAGGCTGGTATTCTAGTGTTTGCTTTGGTTATTGACATTTTATATCCCATTGTTAAAGGCTGGGGAAAAAAAGTCACTTATTGATTGGGACAGAGCTATCCTTGTGGCAAGGCGCAGGGGCCTCCTTTTCATATTATTTGCATGCCTTCTCATTTGCTGGGCGTGGAGAGAGAAAGGCTGTGTCCGTGGCACTGAGTGGTGCACAGACCTCCCACCCTGGATGTGCACTGAGGTGACAGCATGGCTGATGGAGAAGGCCATGTTGTGTGAGTTAGACTGATTTCACAACCAACCCAGCATCCATCTCCAGATGTGGCCAGTTGTTTTGGGAGGAGGTAGGACAGGGTTTGTAATTCTTCCCTTGCCAGGCTCTGAGATCTTTGTTCACTTCCTGCAGGTTCCTAGTGCTTGACCTGCTGCCAGGGCTGAGCTCATGCTTTGGTGGACACTAAACACAGGACCCGGCTCTGGACCAGCAGTGGTCTGTGCAGAGCCCATGTGAGTCCAGGACTCTTTTTTTGCCCTCAAAATATCTAGTTTTGCAGTTGTATGTGTTGAATTTGATCTGCCCTTTGACCCCTCACCATCTGCAGTTCTCACAGCCTGTCCTTGTCCTCAGACAGCTCCTTATCAGTGGCCAACTCTCTCCCCTCCCTCCTCAGCCCTTTTCCAGGCCGTTTACGGAGGACTGAGCAGCCGAGGTCACTGCACAGAGCCAGACCCCGGTGGAAGGTCACTGCTATCACGCTGCCATATGAGAACTGGTTGTCTTTTCCTGACCTCTGTTTCCTGTTTTTCAGCCCGCTATTTGTAGATAGCAGGACCCACTTTCTTATGCCTGAGTGGCTGCATTTCCTGAGGAGCTTTCTCTGCAGCCTCATTTAATCCTGAGCAGCTTCCTGGGCTAAAGGAGCTGTTGTGCTCACAGAAGATGTGTGCTGGTCCCAGCTTGCCTGAGCCTTGGAATGGTGGTATATGTGCCAGCAGGTTCAGAGCCACCCCACTGGCTTGGTGTCTTTGGTAGGAACGTGTGTTTTGGGTCCCCCCTGAAGTCACTGCAGGGCAACAACTCCAGACCCTCCAAGGGGCTGGTCTCTGCCCATCATCCAGGGCAGATGCCATCATCTGGGTGTCCTGCAGCCACCAACTCAGGGCTGAACAGCAACCAGCAACAGCCTCAGCTCAGCAGAAGTCTGTAAGAACATGTGGCTAATTTGGTGTATGCACACGTGCTACCAGGAGCAGTGTGGTTTCTCAACAAGCCCAGGTGATTTTGCAGCTGGGATGGGGCTCAGGGCACATGTTTTTAACACTGCTGTTTAGCTCACATGGTGGTGAGTCAGGTCTAAGACCTTTGTTAACTCTGCTCTCTCCATTTCTCCTTGCTGCTGTCAAGCACTCAAGGTTTATCACCAGCACTGGGATGTCCTTCCCCAGCAGCACCTGAGGAGTCTGTGCAGTAGCTGCAGCTGCACCAGGGTAGAACACGCTGGATAGGCACAACTCCTTTCTCTTCCCACAGCTCCAGATGAAAAAAATAGCACAAAATGGCGACAATTCTCCTATTGTTTTATTCCATAATAATTTTCTTCTCCCTCCTTTCTCTGCCCCACTGAGGGACGTTTTGGCAGTTTGCAAACATCCCCCTGTTCACATTCACTGAATGTTACTATAGGCATTTCTTTCATGTGACAGCTTGAAAAAGGGATGTGAAAGCTTTCCTTCTTGTCTTCCTGGCCTTTCCCTCCATCATCTGACCCTCATGAATGCTCTCCAGCAAACAGTTTGCCTTTCTTGCATGGTAGAATCTGGAAATAATTGCCTGCCACAGCACTTGCTTCTATCAGTGAATAAGCTTGTGTAATTGCGCCGTGGTCTTTGCTCCACAGTTCATTTTCTTAGCACAGAAATGTGCTTTTATTTTTTTTTAACCATTGCATATAGTCTGTTTATCCCCACGATTCATTGTTGCCAATAAAGTAGGAAAATAAGGGATAATCACCACTTAAATGCTTTAAAACCAATGCCATGTGTGGGGAAAAAAAGCGCCAACCAAACAAGGAAAATGTCCAAAGGAATGTGCATCAAATGTGCTCTAGCCAAAGCACTGGCTTTTTCTGATGGATCATATAAAAACTCAAGGTCCTGATAATCTGACAAGCCACAGTTTGATTCTTTGAATCCCCAACCACAGCTCAAAAGTCGGCTGACTTGTATCAGAAGCTCTGTAGTTATGGTTGTGGCTGATCATTTGTTTGTAATTGGTATAGCAAGCTCTGGGAGCAGCAAATGTCATAATCCTGTGTTACCGTACGGCTCCAAGGAGACTGCTGATAAATAACCATAATATACACACATAATGGATACAGGCAGCAGCCAAACAGGACAATAATTGCTGTCTTGGTGGAGCTTATTAACTTAAATCAGGCAGAAAGAGATTTTGTGACTGGATGCCACCTTTGTAATTTCCTGGGGAAAAAAAAGGCCGATATACAGCTTTGAAAAGATGTGCCCTGAGAAATGTGCTTCATGTGACCAGGGAGGAGTGACAGCTGTGTCTTTTTTTTTTTTTTTTTAATTTTTTATAGTGTCTAGTATTTGCCCCAGGACTAGCCCTGTTTGATCTGATTGTCACTGTGACCCAGCCCCCATCACAGCATGTTTCCTCACTTAGCAGTGGTCCTGCACTCAACCCCCTGAAGTGACCCAAGCCTAGCTGACCTGAAAGTCCTCCCTAAATCTGAGTGATATTTCAATGTCTTGGGAGGGCTACCCCCATTTTCAAAGCCCAGGAGTGTCTGTTCTGCATGCCCTTATGCAGCTGCCTGACTTTTACACCTCTGAGCAGGACTACTTCAGGTTTTGCTAAAAATTAAGGATGTCCACAATACAATTCTCTAGCTCCAGTGTTAGCCAAAAGCCCAGCCCATCCATGGTCTGTCTATATAGGAACATATATATTCCAACAGGAAATTCCAGACAGCCTTTGGCCAGATTCAACTACATGTCCAAGCTGCCTTTTCCATTTCATTTATGCAAAGTAGCAGAAAACAAAAATAAAGTAGCTACTTGTTCAACACCTTTATCTCTGTTTTACAGCTTGGGATTGATCGAAAGCAGTAGCATAGCATACCTATCCTGAACATTTTGAAGACATAAAGGGGAAATCTTGGTTACAGGGAATTTTATGAGCGTTTGTGTTCACTACCCTGTGAGTCGTGTCTGAGATTTGCCATCAAGCCAACATCTTTAGGTTCATCTCTACAGGTGAACCTCACAGCTGAAGTTCATTGAGCTGACAATTCCCAAGGAGGAGTCCCCACAAGGAGGATTTTCACCTCTGTTGGCTGGCATTAGTGTGAAGTCAGAGGAGTAATCCTCAGTACATATTGGTTTAATTAAAATTAGTCGTATCCTCAGTCAGTGGAAATTATCAAAGAGGGCAAGGTTAGGGAATTCTCTGCTGCTGAACTGTGGAGAAATGTATACAGAAATAAGATTCTCAGGTTCCTCGCTCAGCTAATGAGGTGCATGGCATGGGCTGGGTCCCCTTGGTGCAAATGTGGGATAATCAGTGCAGTCTGGAATTGCACTCTCGGGAGAACCAGTCCATCATGCTCCCGCACTGCAGCTCGAGTCTTCTTCCATTCTGAGTTAATAATAAACACAAGCCAGCTAAGTGATATACGTGACACGTTTATTACCATGTCCTTTAGAAGCAATTTCCTTTCTGCTCTGTTTTCTCACAGACAGTGTAATTACCAAGTTAAAGAGAACAGAGGGGAAAAAAAAAGTTTCCAGACTTGATCTTTCCCAGATGAAATGACAAAATTACTGAACCAGTGTATACTCTTCAGATCTGTAAGGAGATATACCTTAGGGTTAACAGCTGCATTTCAGCAAGTCTTCAAGTGAAGGGACACAGTGAAATCAACTCCATATAGGTACAGCTTAGCAGCAGGGGATTTTTACATGATTATACTGAAGCCATTTATGCCTACATGGAAGGCAGGCATTGTTACATTCCTAACTATGTTTTGCAAAAAGAACCTAGCCACCATTCCTGGCATAACAGATTGCTCAGTTCCAAACAGGGAAAAAAAAAAAAAAAGAGGCAAAATCCTAATGCAGTAGGAGGAGGTGACCATTGACTTTGTCAGAGTTAGGATCTCCCTCGTGTATTGCCTCATCTTGGGTTGCACAGGGTGAATGCCATAAGTTTTGCATTTATTATTCTTCCTGTTCACTTTGTAGCCCCATCACAGGGAACCTGTTCAACTGAGGACCAGAAAATAATCCCTCAGCTGCAAATTGCTCAGCAGCAGGTTCCCTAAGCTGTCCTATGCATAATACTTGCATATTGAGCACAGTGGTGCTGGATAATGGTTGGATTTGATGATCTCAGACATCTTCTCCAACCTTAATGATTCTGTGACTGATAAACCAGAAGGCTGTGAGGAGTGTGAGTGAGGGTGTGCAGGCTGAGAAGCGCAGGGAAAAAAGGCCTTTGGATTTCTCTGCACCAGTGTGCCCAGTGAGAAATAGTTTCCATACATGCTTTCAGCTCCTTTTGCTTGGAAAGAAGGACACAGCCCCAAGGCATGATCATTACAATGGGCTCTATGTAAGTTGCTCCTTAGAAGCATTTGTCAAACTGCAGTGAGCACAGGACAGTGTGGCAATGTGTCCTCATTCAGCAGTGGTTCCCATGGGCATGGATCATGCTGGGAACCGGGCAGACTGCTGCTGGGTTCTGGCACAGCAAGGCAAGCTAAGGTGCTTGTGTTTTAACCTCTAAAATCCCAAATTATTTGGCTTCTGATATCCTCAGAGGGTCAACAGTGAGTGTCTTGGTCAAAGCAACAGGGACACTGTCTGCGTGGCAGGACCTGGGTGTTAAATCGTCCCCTGCAAAGTGCTCTCTGCTTCCCTGTTGGTCAGAGATTTGGAAACTTTCAGAGCGTACTGCAAAGCTAGCAGCTGTGTGAGTCTGCCCACCCCATATTAGCTTTCAAGGAAGGTAATTTAGCAGTAGAAAAACAAGGAGGCAGAGTCAGCCAGCAGGAGGGTGATGTAATGGAGTGCCACAACACATGTGCCGGGGTGTGAGGCAGACAAGGACCCCACACTCACCTTTCTCCAGCACATCCAGACCAAGCATGAGGAGGATCTCTTGGAAGGAACAAACCCCTCTTCCTTGCGGAGAAAGTCTCAGGAGATGGTTTTCAGGGGCTGCTGTCCTGTAGGGCTGGTCTTGAAAGCTGCCTCTTTCAGGGCAGGAATTGGGACCCCCATGGAGCCCTCCCGCCTCTGAAAAACCTGTTGTGTGACCCCCTCGTGGCCATCCCAACCAGTCAGTGGGCCTGGTGCCCCAGCAGAGTTTCTGCTTCTTGCCAGGCAGCTGTCATGATGTTGGTTTAAATGGTGATGTTTACTACAGCCAAGGGCAGAGATGGGCACCCTCGGGTCTGAGATGCTGGGATATCCCCACGCTGTGGGTCAAACATAAAGAACTAATTAAGTTTAATCCTTCCAAGGCAGAAATGATGGGCCAGATTTCAGCTGGTGTAAATCAGCATGGCTCTGCTGGGGTCAATGGAACAAACCCAGCTTGTGCCAGTACAGCCTCTGGATTGGTGCCTGCCATTGTGCATAGTCACAAACACTGCTGAGTGCCATGAAATTAGAGTGAAAGATTAATAAAATCATATTTTGCATTGTCCTCAGCACAGACAGGCCATTTGAAATAGCACAGCAGCCATGTATTATTGGTGGCTCTGGATCATGTTGCTTTCAAAATACACTGTTGTGTATAGAAATTAATATGGCTACATGGTGAAAAGTATTATTCTCTGCATTATTTGTTAATTTAGGCTTATGGCTAAACAACTCACTTTATTTAGCCTTTTAGTTTTTATTTCAAGTTGCACAAATAAAGTACTTTATAAGCTCAGCTGTTCTCTAGACTGTTTTTCTGGGAATTTAGGAGGTGGTACCCCTCAGGGTTTTGCTCACAGAGTGTCCTCAATACCAGTTAGAACCAGGTGTGCTGGAGGAAACATCTCTTCATTTTTTCTTCTTCTTCTGCAGTTTCTCCAGAATTCCTCTTTACTGACAAACTCTCTGAGAGAAAGTTTCATTGCAATTTATGATGGTCATGGTCATCTAGCAAATTGAAGTCCATTCCTTTCCTTTGACAATATGTATGATACTGAGTGAAGGACATAATACGCAGATTTTTTGTTTTGAAGCAGCATCTCAGGACTATGTACTAGCCTAACACCCAGCCTCCTTTTCCCTAAATAAGAAAGTAAATTTTTCTAAAGTCAAGCCATTTGCTCCTTATGGCTTAGACTCTGTTCCAGAAATTGTAATTGAATTTTGCAGCTTCTATCTGAAGCTTACTTGCTTAGGATATTAAAAGTTAGTATTGCCTTAAAAGCAAAGATTTGCTGTTTAATCATATCACACTTCTGATTTGCAACAGAAACAATTTTGTGGTCCAGTTGAAGACTGGAGCTGAAAAAAAAGCAGATCAAATTTCATTTCTTGGAGATGTAATAGCCTTTATTCTTGCAATTATTCACCTATGTCTTGTCCGATTAGAGTTAATTACTGGGAAAGATAAGCTGCTCTTTCTTTCATTGTTACAGCTGGGGTGATACTGGATCAGAATGACTTGGTACATGCTCATTGCACTTTGAGAGACATATTCTCCAGTGAAAATTGACAGAGCAATTTCAGCAGACATAAAACCTCCTGAATTTGCACAAGGCCTGCAGATGCTCCTGCCACAGAGTTTCCTTACAGACAGATCAGGAGAATGGTGATGTGATGTTGTCATAGGGGTTATGAGTCCCCAGATGTGTTACTGCTTTGATTTCATGTCCCTGGCACACCCAGGGTGGTTTGCTGTGCATTTCCTCATGGAGATGGAGCCTTACTAGGCCAGCTGGATGACAACAGAAACATTAACAGACACCCTTTGGATATGCTAAAGGACTGTCAAGCATCCTTAGATCCCTGTTTGATGTCCTCTAAACTGGAAAAGATTTCCCAAAGGAAGAGGTTTCCAAACAACTGTTGCTGGGATAGCCTTGGTTCTTGGGCTCAGGTTTTGTCCCAGCATTTCAGAAAATATCTTCATAGCTAAACTGGCAAAGCTAGGGATCTTGTGGTGCAATCTCACCTGTGTATCCAACATATCTCCAAGGTAGCTCTGATTTCTTCTGGAGCTCCTGTTCCATGTCTGGCCAGTTAAGACAGGTATTTTGGGCCACCAGATCTGTATTATATGAATTGCCATGGCAGTTGTGTGAAGGTAAAACATTAATTCCTTTGGTAGCATTAATGCCTGGAGTTCAAGGAGGTATTCCCTTAAGGATCCCAATGTGTCTCTATTGACCCAAGGGCAGTGGAAGGAAAAAAGGATTGTCTAAAGAGGAGTCAGAGTTGCTGCTGCTCTGATCCATCCCTCTGCCCTTTCTCTCTTTGACTGCAAAGAAAGCAAGTTGATACTGGCCTGATCCATTACCAGCCTGTTTCTACTCCTCACAGCCTCCCAACTCAGCTCTGCCTGTGTCTGTTACCTCTCTGATTTTGCACATCATTACCTGCTGGTCATCACCCATTCAGCTTCATTTCCTCATTACCTCTGGGAAATCTGACATCTTCCCTGTCAGAGGGGTTCCATTCCCTGCTGCAGCTCCAGGTTTAGCTGTGAGCTGACAGGAGTCAAAGCCAGCATTGCTCAGCCCCTGGATGCCAGCAGGGCACTGGGCTGGGCAAGGGGAGCAGGCAGCCTGAAGTCCCTCTCCACTGTGGCCTTGCTGCCTAAACTGGGGCTCATTTCCTCTTAGCATTCTCTGCTCCAGCCCACTTTGGTGAATCCCTTTGTTATTATGGCTGGGCTGTGCTTTCCAAACATTTCTAACTATTTGTGCAGCATCATGCTTGACTTCCCACCTGTCTTCATTCAAACCCCCCTTGAACACTCAGTCCTTCCAAGAGGCCTACAAAGCCTAACCTAAGTCAAGATAATGTCATTATCACTGCCATCGATGAAGTAACTCATCAAGTGCTGAAATAAATAATTTTCCCTGGGGATTACTGCCTGAAAGCCAAATGTAATCAGTAAAGCTTGGGTTTGACAAGGCTGTCACAGATAGAATTCATTTACTAATGAGTTCCAGCCTAGAAGTCCACATTGGTAATGTGTCTTTGGTTTTAATGAAACATTACAGAGACCTTTTCCTCAGTATCTTTTGCTTGTTAGATATGCTGTTTGTCAGATAAGTCTTCCCACTTGATATGCAAGTTTTTTTCTCCCTCTTCCCCCAGCTGAACAATTGGTCTCTAAGCATTGTGTTGCCAAATGCTGTTTTCTAAAAATCTTATTTGATCCTTTGGAATAAGGATCAAATTGGCCAAAAGCAACATGCCTATGCTATTGCCTGTCCATGGAGGGATACTGCCTTTTGCAGAGGTTTTTACAAAATTGTTCCCCCTGACAATCACTGAGTGAAAAAGAAAGGTGCTATCTGTTCACCACGCTATCAGGAGAAAACTTGAATCATCGATAAGGATGGTTTCTAAGCAACCAAATGCAGTCTACAACCATAATAACAGCACTCTGAAAGGAAATCACTTAGTCTGGTACATGCCCCACTCTCCAATTAATGGCATATTCTTATCAGCTGTATTGTCTGGCAGACACACATTTAAAGGGCTGAAGTAGTTCTAAAACAACACTTCAAGTGGTAGAACAAAACTCAGAGTCATTCAGATCTCCCAAAGACTAATAGCTTTATAGAGTTTTTACAGAAAATACCCTAAAGAGTTTAATGGAAAATAACAATTCTTACAATTTCTACCATATAGGATATTCCAGTGAATTGTGTCTCTGTTCAAGGCTGACTCCCCAAAGCTACAGAAAAGATATTGCCATAGTTTTTTTTAATATTTTCCCTGATTTTCTATATAGAAAAGTGACCCAAGTACCATCAGTGTAGTGTTTATTACAGTGCAGAAAACTCACTCTTTGTAAGAGAATCATATACTGCATCATCGTCTGCTTTACTAAAGTGTAAAAACCAGTTAAAGTAGGAGCAAAATGATGTTTTTCAGTAGGCAATATTGCAGGAGGTAATACAGAATACAGAAACCTGTAAGAAGTACCTTTCCCTGCCACAGTCCACTTCCCAAGTCCATTTCTCATCAGGCTGGCTCCCTGCCATCCATTTTCCTTTCTCGTCTGCTTCTCTTCGCCATCTTACTGCAGAGAGAGAGTGATGCTCCCCAGTGAGCTGGTCCTAGAAAAAGTCTTGCCCATCCCTGGTAGCCCTCCTCCTCCTCCCACGGGCTGAGAAGCATGGGGAGCAGCAGCCCCCAGTTTCTCTCAGCTGCAAAGCAAGCCAAGAGGACTCACATCTTCACCTCCATCCTCCTGGTACATTTTAACAAGCAGGGAGGGGTTTAGGGGACCTGATGGGCCATGAAAAGGGAAATTTTAAATGTTTTAAAATGCACTGCAGGAGAAAGCTCGTAGCAGGTGGTTGTTGTTCTGCATGGCTGTTGTGAGGAGGGAAAGGGCAGCAACTGTTTCTCAGGTGGCCCCATCAAGGAGGTTGTTGGGAGCTGCTGTCACAGAGCATTGGAAATGGGAGACTGGGGAAGCAGGCATCCTTCCTGGTTAGGGACCAGCTGAGAGGGGTGGCAGGGAGGCTGGGGATGCCTCCTTCTTCATGTTCATGGTGTTGAAAGGGCCACAAGCCCTGCGGTCCATGTGTGAACAAGGACCAGAACTTCAAAAAAGCAGATGTTTGCAGGGGGAAACAGAGGCACTGCGGCCAAGGAGCCTGAGCAGCTTACAAAGAACTTTTCATGCTGCAGTTTGGGTCCTTTTAAGTGGCATGCTAAGATCTCCCCATAATGTCTCTTGATCTAGGTATAAAATGGGAGATAGAAATCGTGTGTCTGCCCTTGCTTTGTCTGATTTGTCTAGTTTGACAGTGTCTGTCACGATGACAGTGCTGAACACAGCTGAAATACAAGCAATACCAAATAACTTCCCAGAGGAGTTATAGAAGCTCAAGGATGCAGCAGGCTGGGGTGGGAATCTGGGTCTAGGACATGGGGCAGGAAAATACTATGACTGCCTTAGTTGCAGACCTCTATGCTAACATACATTTGACAAATATTTAAAAAAAAATTTTGATGGCATCATAGAATCTGTCCAGGTGTTACATGCTCCTGGCAAGCTTGATATATTTAGTTTTGGTAATGTAACCTCCATTTCTTCAAATGCATGCAAGAAACAATCTCCTCCAACTACTTTCATGGAAGGACATTTGATCAGAAGCCTTGACACAGGGCAGCCTTTGGGAAGCAAAAGGTCCTTGAGTCCATGGCAAGCCACCACATGACAGTAATGTGTCTGCTCAGTGGAGGATGCACAATGAAATTTAGGAAACTATGGGAGAGGAGGCATGAAGGGAGGAGCCCTTTTTACAACAAGTATGAGGATGTCTTAGGCTGAGTCAGATTTGGAGATGTGATGAACAAGCCAGATGTTTCAAAAGTAGAGTTCTGGATACTTGAAGGGATTCTCACCTAATGCCAAAGAGTTCTCCAGGATGATGAGAAAAGTACAACAAAGAAATGTAATGATGTAGGCTTTATTCCCCCCCAACCCCCAGATTTATGTATTTCTGATGCTACCTGATTAAAAATCATATTTTTGTTTAGACACCAAAGAGAATCCTGGGAGTGCTTCTCTGAAAGGAAGAAGTCCAAGGAATGTTTGTTCTAGTGGAGAGATTATGACATTTAAAAAACATTTTAAGATACATTTCACATGTCTACATGAAAAGGGGCAGCTATTGAATGTTGCATGAGCAGAAGGGTGTTACGACACTGCAGAAGACAAGGGTAACCAGGTTCTTGTTAATTCCTTGGGGTGGATTAGAGTGAAACAACACTGGATGATCAGTGTTTGTAAATACATACACGTAGGGGTTATTACAGAACACTTTGGTTGCAGGAGAAAACAGGTATGTAACCATCTTGGTTATTATTGTTTATTGCGATATAAAACCACAAAATCTTTGCAATATGAATGCGCAACAATGTCACCCAAGGACACGCAGGAGGGAAAAGAATGAAAGAGAAAGGACAAGAGTGTGAAGGTCGCACCACCTGTAGGCCCTGTGATGAGACTGGGCTGCCGGGCAGTCTCCACTGAAGTGGTGGTTGCAACCTGATCCATCAGGTGCTGGGGGATGTCCAAAGCAGTGATGGGAGAAAGCCTTGGGAAAACCCACAGAACACAACATCTATTGGGTTGATATTCACTCAGGCTCAGGTCGGAGCCCACATACCGCCCCTGAGGCACGAGCTTCGCACTGGATGATGCAATGTTGTGGATCACGGGACACTTGGAGGGGGTGGATCTTAACACCTTCTAAATCACACAGCTGCCCGTGACACCAGCGCAGCTGAGTCCACTATGGCCCATTATGGCCCATCAGCCACATGCCAATGGCCCGGTATCTTCCAGGCGGGAGGAGGGGGATTCCCACAACCCACGGGTTTGTACAAGGGAGGGCAACTCATCTTGAGGAGAGGCACCACAATGTCTCCACAGGACCTGCCTCCTGTCTCACTCACAGCCCATCGTGCACCCTCTGAAATACCACATCAGAGGTTGGCCATTACACACCCAAAAGCTCGCCTCCTCCTTTCAACAAAGCACCCCAGCATCTCCACAAAAGGGGGAATGTTTTGAGTCGTTATCCCTTAACAGTTCCGTGTAAAGGACACAGACAAACCCATCCACATGACTCTATGGGCAGTGAATTTCTCAGCTGAAACGAAGGAGCTTGTGAGCATGGCTTCCTTGTTGACAGCAGGGCACTGCCATACCTCTTCTGCAGCTGAAAGCAGAGTCTGGAGAGGGTTTTGGTTGAGTCAACCTCCTAGGAGGAACTCTTGAGGTGAGAGTAAATTGATGCATTAAGCAGTGCTGGATACCCTAGTGGAGGGCCAGTAGGAGAGGCTGGGACAGGACATCCATCACAGACCTACCTCTGCTCTCTGAGACCCATCACAGCCATCCAAACGTGGGCAAAGTAGTGGGCTACTATTACTAAAACAGCCCCTGCCTGTGCAATGTCAGCCACAGATGTGTTCTCACAGCACAGAACCAAAACACTGAATAGCAGCTGCGCTGTGGAGAGGGCATAAAAATGTAAAGTTCTAACCCCTACACCCACATCACAGTTACCTGTGTTATTAACTAACTCCAAGGAGGGAATTAGAAAGTACGGAGGTAAGAGATCTCTGGGGTCTTCACAGCTCTTGGAAAAGCAAACTTCAGAAGACCCGAATCTCCTTCTCAGAGCAGTTTCAGATATTTGTCTCCTTTTAAAAAAATTTCCATGTCAGCTTCTCAGCTGTTGCATATGGGGTACATATGGAGGAGAGGAAAAAAAAAAGCAGTGCCTGGTGCCAAACGGGGCCTGCTGCAGCCTTTAACAGTCCTCTCCTCTTACTATTAAAATGCAGCTTTGCCCAGTGAAAATGCTGCTTTATTGCTACAAAAATACTTCCCAAAGACATGGCCCTTGGAGTACAGCAGGGAAACATGATGTGAAGCAGGCAGCTTTGGAGTGGTAGGCACAGGGGCTGGCTGAGCGCAGCAGCCAGGTCAAGGCTGTCCCAGAGACTCCCAGACCTGCTGACCCGGCTGCCAGGGGCTCAGCAGCATGGGACCTGCTTGTAGGTAGGCTGAGCAGTACTTGGGCCAGGGTTCTCATGGGGAAAAGCACCAATGATGCATGGTTCAGGCTGCCCTGGATCATAGCACAAGGGATGGGACCATGCCGAGCCTTCATCCATCCATCCATCATGTTTTGCTCCCTAGATGGGCAACTCTCCTCCATCTTGCCTGGACATTAGTGGGGACATCTCTCCATCTCCAACAGACTGCTTTCACATGAGACCTGGCTCTCTTCACATCCCCACAGTCCTGGCCTCATTTCCATGCTCCCCAGTCTGTGTGCACCAAAGAGCAATTGCACATAGGAAGATGCCTTCTGCATCCCACCGCTATGTCCCAGTCTGGGGCCAGCTGTATTTTGCATGACACTGCCCAGAGGAATGAAGCCTGGTAGGGGGCAGGAAGAGAAGTGACAGCCAGGACCCAGAGGAATCATACACTGCATCATTTACTGTCCGGAGGAGGACACGCCGGTGAGGCCAGGAGAGCCCATCAGTTTTTGACACTTTTGGGGGCCGGTGGCTGTGCTGCTGTACCTGGGACGTGGCTGGCAGCTCCTTTGAAGCCTCCTGCCCCGTCTGCCTGCCAGCTGCTCTCTGTGCTGCAGCTGCCCCCACAGGCAGCGTGGGCGGGAGGCGGAAGGGGAGCGGTGCAGAGGCTCAGGTTTGGGGGGATGGTGAGCTGCCCGTGCGGGGACAGGCGATGTGCCACCCATGCAGCATTGGAAGGCAGATTTTTGGAGCCATAGCTGCGAGCTATGGTCCTTGGGGTTTTCCTCCCCTCTTCCACAGCACCTGGTATTCTCCAAGCAACAAGTCAAAATCTATTTCTGATCAAGACAAATAGCACTTCAATGGGATGCCTAATATTTTGCAGGCATTTGGCTTGAAGCTGTGGGAGGACAGTGCTGTTTACAGCATGAACCTGCAACAGGACAGTGCTGGTGACTGCATAAACCTAAGTCATTGATTCAGAGATGCCCAAAAAAGGGAAGAAAATTTGGCCTTATTGAGGTCAGTTGGGTCTTAACCCTTTCTGTGAGTCCTTGCCAAAGTCCCTAGGAAAAAAACGAGTTTGTTTTCCAAGAGTTGTTTTTTTGCCTGCACTATCTATGCCTGTTCTCAAGCACTGTATGCATCTCACCCACCTGGCTGCATCCTCAGCAATCTGTGAGGGCTGCACACCCTCTTTAAAAGCAAGCAGACTGTGAAATACTTTGATATCAAAGCTCTGTCTTTTGGCTGTACGGCACCTGTCATCAATACCCATTTTAAGGCTTCTTGCATGACACTGCAGAGTTTTCATCACCAAACAGGACACAGAGTAGACGGGAAATTGGTGCATTGTTTTGGTTTTTTTTTATCCTTTAGTTCCAGTGTGTATAGCCAAAAGATGTGGTTAGGGACATGGTTTAGTGGTGGGCCTGGCAGTGCTGGGTTGATGGTTGGACTTGATGATCTTGGAGGTCTTTTGCAAGGGAAAGTCTACGATTCTCTATTTTTGCTTTCCCTGTTTTTATATCAAATGCAAAAAACAAATACACACACCCACACTTATGCACTACCTCTGATACCCACTCACATTCTCTCTTCATGCCAAAGTAAGATTTGTATCCATCTCTGCCTGTAGCAGCCCATTAGTGAAGAGCTGAACATTTTAGCAGTTATAACCAGCTAAGACCAATTTTGATGTTACTTCAAAAATGAAAAGTGAAATTTGAAGTTAGATTTCATTGCAGAAGAACTGGTTGCATTAAGAGGCGGTAGAATTAGTAAAGAAATATGGAATAAAAATGATAAATAATAAAAATAATGAGCTTTAGGAAAATGTTGGTACTGGTTTTGTTTTTTCTTTTGGTTTTTTTTGGTTTTTTTTTTCCCAAGCATTGCTAAGTTTTCAGAATACTTTGCCCACACCCAAAGTTACCCTTCTATGAATAAGAAAAGGATCCCATGTTTTTCAGAATAGTCTCTGGGAGCTGTGATAAATCACGTTTATTGTTGTCACCTCACCTCAACCATTTTGAAATTTCTGTGGCGACCACAGCCAGAGACAGAGGGGAAAAATATCAGGTTGAAATGGAAAGGAATAAGTGGCTGCTCTTGGTCTATAAGAATATAACACAGGTGTTAAAGTGTCCTCCAGTGCCAACCCAAACAAAGGGTGGTCTGTGCTTAATTTTCCTTGGAGTAACAAGAGTGTAGTTTCCAAATACAGCAAGATTTCTTTCCATAAAATTTAGTTTATGAATCAAGATTACGTTTTCAATCTGAAAAATTAACAAGTCCACAGATTTCTGGATTCATATGCTTTGACAAATGAGGTCGATTTTAATGACATTAGCACTGAGTGGACAAATGGGACTAATTTGCAGGAGAGTGTATTCCAGATATAAAAAAAATTGTTGGCGATAAAGATTTATGAATACCGTGTTCACGCTGATGAAGTGCTTGGTTGTTGCTACTTAAAATTTAATACTGTTTCCCCTTGGATTTTTTTCTCTTGTTTTCATCCTGTGGCCTTTTTGAGGGCAGGAAAAGAAGAAAAAGACAGCAAAAGGATTTAGAGGATGTGAATGGGGTCAGGCTCTGCACGCGCTAAAGAAACAACAAATTGTCTGAGGTCACAGACATTGTTAAATTGCACTCAAAACGTCCAGTGCTTTTGTTCCAGCTGATATCCTAAAGCAGATGTTTGGTTGTTTATTCAGTATGGAGATAAAGCTGAGCTGGCTGTAGTGGGGACTGTCACTGGCCAACGCAGCCTGCCTGGGGCACTGTGCCAGCAGGAGATGCTTCAGACCCTGGCACTGTGCTTTCCTCCCCAGCAAGAGGAATGATTCCTGCAGAAGTACTCAGGAAGAGGTGCCTGAGACCCAGAGGGTGGTGGGAACATCCTGGCTCAGCTCCCTCTTGCTGCTCTGCAGAAGAAGAAGAGGAAAAGGTGTGGGGATTTCTAAAGCAAGGCATAACTTCTGCTGCAGGATCTTTGGTGGTGTTTCCAGGCTGTCTCAGGAGGGAAACAGGTGGAAAGGGAACAGCCTTTGTTGCCTCCTTGAACTATCCATGCCTCTATAGGACATGTGGGTTTTCCCTCTCCCAAGCAGGAGGAGGGCAGAGCAGCTCTTGGGGAGCCTTGGGCAGTGTTGAGCTCCTTATAGAGGCCACTGATTTCAGAGGCAGTTTTGCATCAAAATGTTTTTAAGAGCTTGGGGGTTTTTTGCATACTGTAGTGGCAGTACTCTGGGAAAGCTCTGGTGGGCTCTCAGCTGCTCTAAACACATTTCCATCAACAGCTGATGCCATGGAATAGCATTAGGCTCTGTGTTGCTTCACACAAGGAGCATCATAAACCTGTGGTAGCAAAATGCTTCTCTGGGCCATTCTGCCTGCAGAACCTCTTGTCATGCACTGCTGGATGGGATGCTGAGTAGTTTAGGCAGAATTCCTGAAGTTACTGAAATATTCTGACCTTTAAAGTGACCTTGTTCCTCTATCAATGACTAATATAAGTGACTAATAATCTTTATTTTTTGACTGATTTTTAAAAAAATAATAATTCTTGAGGTGTGGTGTAAGGTAGCAATTGCAAATAGACAACATTTCTTTTGACTTATCAAAATACACAGACAAAAACAATCCCAAGAAATGTCAGAGGAAGGACTGACTGGGCAAGTAAAGTTCTATTGCTCTATATAATATTCTCTTTGCAATGTGTGTTTGCAGTTTCATATCATACCATAAAGAGAATGTAGCTCATGTGCCCTTCTGAAGGGCAATTGAGCCCTTCTAATTCACTCCTGTAACTGTCTGGTACATGCCTTCTGTTCAGCTATTATTAAAAAAAAAACAAACCCAAACATCAAAATGTGATCTGAATAATTTTCTGTTTCTGAATTTCTTACTTTCCTTTTCACTTGTTTTTGCCCTAAGATATTCTTGGCATTGCTTTTTCTTGGGGATGTTACATAAAAGACTTTAACCTGTAGCAGTTGTTTAAAATTAATTCTGGCAAAATTAATGTAATATCATCATATTATTCTAATAGGAGGTGATTTCCCTGCTTCAGACACCAGAATATCCATGCAAAACATCTGGTGAATTAAAGTCCAAGGGGGAAGAAGCTGGCAAAGAAGGCAGGGACACAGTTGAAGACAGAGAGAGCCAGCGTCTTCTTCCTTTAACTGTTGGCACCTTCTACCAGCACACCTGCTCCATGTCCCCAACATCTGATGAGCTGATTTGATGAATCTGTACCGTTAGGCTTGTTCTCATATTTTGAGGTTACACGTATGAGGTCTAGGGCTGCATTCATCCTATACCTGGGGCATCAGAAGTAGATATGCAGCTGACTGATTTTCCATGTCTTTCAAAACTGGGCATCTCTAGGGAGCAATTCACATGTTGAGTGGGACGTATTGACATCTCTTTTAAATAGACTAAGGCCAGTTTTGCAAAATATTGTTCTAAAATCATCTGTCTACATTGACAATTCAGGCAGTTCAGTAAGTCTTGCCAAGGAAACGGACCACCAAATCACCACACCTAAAGAAACCAGGCAGTGAAGACATTTCTGCCCTTTGCCCAGCAAATGATATTTGAAGACAGTTAGAAAAGCATCTTTCAATCTTTCAATCACTTTGCAGGGGTGTTTTGTACCAATGAAGACGAGGGTGGGTGCTCAGTGACCTTGTCAGATGCCAGCCAGTAATGTATTTCTGTCAAGATCAATAGGAGTTGGCAAGGTAACACTTTTCACATTCTGTAAAGTAGAAGCTTCTCTTTCTAAGCTGGCCATTAAATGCTCAAGAATCTAAATCTCCCAGAAAACCCCATTTCTTGGGAGTTCAGTTGCTTTTCGAAATGGTGTATTTGGGACCCTAAGTCATTTTTCAGAATGCCTTTTTGAAAAGTGGGATTGTAAATCCTCTTAGATGCTGCTTGTGACCACAAGATGTTGGGGAGGGCTTGTGAGAGCCAAGAAAATTTGATTACCTATTTGTTGAGCATGTTCTTAGGCAGAAGAGTAATTTTATTTAGCTTGAAGAATCTGGTAAACATAAAGAGAAAAAGAGCTCTGCAGTTGGACAGGTCTTATCTCAGTATCTTTATTTACATATTCAAAGAACACTGACGCAATCAAGCTACCAAAAGAACTGCTTTCCATCAGCCTGGGAACAGAAACAAATTAGTCTTTAATAGTGTTGTGTGAAAACTCTGGTGAATGTTATGTAAAACTGTGCAAACAGAATGTTTGTGTTCTAGTTCCAGGTCATTTAGTGGGCAAAAAGAGAGACATTTTGTGTGAAATAGCCATGAAGTGGTTTGCTATTATATAAGGATAGGAACTGCTAGATCAAACTAATGGTGACATGCCGAGAACCAGATGCTTCAAAGCAAAATGCAAGACATCCCAGTGTGGATAATTATGAAATAGTCTGACCATAGGGGAAATTTCTGCATAAATGACTTTACTCCTAAAAGGCTACATGTTTGTATTGCTTCTGAAAAGGTTTAGTCTGATTTCCCACAGACACAGGGCTTATGCAACCAGTGAGATTTGCCTGGCTGTGCAAATCTCCAACTCCCTCCCTCTCTGTCTACTCCCCCATCTCCAGCAACAACGTCTGAACACGTCCAAACTCTGCCACATGGAGCAGAGAGGAGCAGGTCTCACAAACAGTTAATTTCCTACAGGTTTCATGACTATAACCTGCTCCCTAGTGAGCAGAGACATGTAATCATGCCAGCTCAAGGTGAGCTTGCACCTCATCAGAAACCAGAGAAAGCACACAGCAGAGCATCTTATAAGTGTTCCATCTGTGGGAAAAGTTTCAACCATGGCTCTCCATCAACATGAGACGCAAATCCTACGTAGCCACTGGCACTAATGGTGCCATCTCTTTCTCCTATTGATTATAACTGTGGACATACCCAGGATTTAATACAAATGCTTAACTCTTTGTTACTGAACGTGTTCTGAGCTTTTACAACCTCCAGGAGCAATGAGTGCTAATTGAATAAATTGCAGATAGGACATTTCTTTTAGGTACCCAAAATCCACAGATTTCCTTGTAGCTTTTCCCATAAAGCAGCTGGGCTTAATTAGTGCATGATGCTCTTTATGGGCCAGCAGGCTAATTTGTAAATTAATTAGAAGTAAGTTGAAGGCAGTCTCCTACCCCTTGGGAATGCTACAATTAATTGCTTCGAGGTGTTGAAACCTTGTCTCTGCCACACTGGGCTGGTTGACCCCTCTCTGGAGTCAAAACCATGTTAGAAAATTTATGTTCTCTCTCTAGTCAGACCAGGACAGGGCCACCCCATGGCATCCATCTTTTTCACACTGGGATTCTGTGGAGTCCTCAGGATGAAGATACAGGGTCTTCAAAGCTTGGCCATCTTCCCAACGGCCTGGGCCACAGTGAGCTGCCCCACGCCAATCTTGCAGTGCCCCTTGCACCGTCAAATGCCACATCTAGTACCTCTTCTTCATCACCTTAACAGCAGCATGAACTAAATGAAGTCTCTGAGGAGAAGATCCATAGTCCTTGCCATTGTGCTCACATTGTCCCTCGTGGTGTTTAATATTGAACAAAAGTCACAATAGGAAGTTCTAAGGTGGGAAAGTGGGTGCTCTAAGCCAGACGGAGATATGGATATGTGTATCCCACAAAATTCAGCAGCTAGTATAACATTGCTAATGGGGGTGATGTATTCAGAGATATTTTGACAGCTTCTCAAGGCAATCTGATTTCAATTGCAATTGCACAACTCGCCTTTTACTTTCCACTAATGTTTGTGCAAGGACTTTATTGTTCCTAGCAGCAGAATTGCGAAGGAACTTTGACACACCCACCTCTGGGCTGCTTGCTCCTAAAATGAAGTCAGGAAAATAAAATCAATCTATATTTCATTTGGAAGCCCCAAATGATTTATAAGATGAACCAACTTGTCAGGGACAGTCAGAACTGGCAAGTAATATGTCATGTCTGAGATGGTGGATTACACGATTCAGCTGCTTGACTGAAACCCTCAAATATGCAGGAAAACATAGCTCTGGAGCCTGTTTAGGCAAGACATTAATTGAATAAGTCCAGAAACTCACACTGTATATACATTTGTCCCCACAGTGAGCTGAGCCATGTGTTCATTCAGTTTTCTTGGAGATGTGGCTTTGATTCACACAGAGGCTCTGAAATAACCCAGCGGCCTGAGAGAGGAGCAGCAAAGCCCTGCAGGTCAGAAGGCACACAGACCCTGGTAAATCCAAAGGAAGGAATTATGGCAGTTCTTATCAGTTTCTTTCTGAAACAAGGCTCTGAAGAATTTTGCTTGGTCCTTCTGTGAACTAGCTGAGTGTCGTGTGTTTTTGACAAGATGACCTCTTTGATGTAACTGTGCTTCTCTGGAAAGCCATATCAGGATGGTGTTTTCCATACCTTCTCTTTGGCCCTTGTACATTTGCGTCCATGCGTGCAATATACTTTGGGTTCCAGTCTTCTCTTGCATGTCTACCACAGATCCTTGTTTCTACACTCTCACATAATCTATTTAAAGGGTGATATTTTTGGCTTTTAAGAGCGGTGTTAACAAGGATCAGATGCTGCCATCACCTAGGAAAGAGCGAGGTTTCCTTTGCCAGTTGTACTATGCACTGGTAAAAAAAAAATAAATCCATCAGTGCGGACATTACAGTGAAGTTCTTGTATTTAGCAGGTGAAAAGCCAATACTCGACCTGTAGTGAGATTTGCTCATGGAAAACCCCTGGAAGTTGTTTTTAGCAGCAAGGCATTAGTCACCCTTGGAGAAGGCTGCTGGCTGCTCCATGCCTCTGGCTCGCGCTGTGCCACGCCACGCCACGTGCGAGGAGCGCTTTGGATGCTGCACAGCGTTAGCAGCCACTCCCGCCTTGCCGCAGGTGTTGAGTTTAAGTGCACAGCTCCTGCTTATTTTAGGAAAACATGAGCTCACATTCCAGACAGCCTTCTCGGCAGCCAGGAGGTGTGGGCTGTGGTCCTTCCCTGTTCTGGGGGGCCAGGAGGGGTAAGGCTCCACATGTGCAAGGAGCACGTGGTGGCATTTCTGTCATACGGGTCTGGGGCCATGGGGTGGTCAGGAGACAAGGCAAGGGTGAGGAAGGGCTGAGAAAGGGATGTTTTCCACGTCAGATGGAGACCAGGCAAAGAGGAGACAGCAGAGCAGTGAAATCACGGAGAGAGGTCTGAGGGTTAGAACCTATTAGATCATCAGAAGTGGTGGATTTAATCATGCTGCACGGAGGTTAAGGCAACTCCAAAAAAAACTTAGGGAAAATACAGGTGATGAAGGAAGTAGTCAGCTTAATAGACTGGAAATCTGGCTTGCCTGCAGGGATGCCACCTCAGAGCAATGACTCTTCCTGGGATAAAGAAAGGCAGCTGCTGCCTGCTCGATGGTTACTCATCCTCTCCAGTCTCCAGCTCCCCCTGGTCTCCAGCACAGCTGGGCCAGCCAGGGAGGGGACTCTGGCTCAGTGCCCCAAGGGGAGTGCCAGATTTGTCTGGCTAGTGGAGGAGAGGGAGGAAAGCCCCAGTGAGGATGGCACTGTGCTGGCTGTGCAGGCATGGGGATGTGCTTTGGCAGGAGTCAGCAGAAGCTCAGCCAGGTCCCTTCTCCCGGACCAGCCAGCCCTTTCCTTCCTCTGCAGCTGAGACAGGGATTTGTGGAGAATAAAGGCTGCTAATACACACAGTGTCATTGCTTTATAAGGAAATGTCTTGAAATAATACAGCTTTTGTTGTTGTCTTTATTTTATGACAGCCTGAGTGTGTGTGGACCTTGAACTGGATAAACAGTGTTGGCAACACTTTCTTTTTTGATGGAGTGTATTAAACAAATATGAAAGTGTTAGAAAAGATATGGTGTTTCATTTAGACACGTTGAAACACTTTGATGTTTCGTTTGGTGAATTTTCTGGGCCTGGATACCCTTCATTCAAAATACCTGGAAAGTAAAATATGAAAAGCAGAACAGAAAAAAAGGGTTGAACTGAGGGTCTTGTCTGAAACAAGGTTGTTGGGAGAGAAACACTGGCTGTCTCAGCTGCTAAATTATCCCTTCAGTTTTTCTGCTAAGGCTCTCCTGGAGCAATAGAACAGTGGGCTCTTAAATCTTGACAGGGGATCCTCCTTGTGCAGGGAAACCTCCTGGATGGCCCCAAGATGAGCAGGTTGCTTAAGAGAGGCTTTAGTTGTGTTTTATCCAGGCAGGTCTCTGTGTATAGGGCCGAAAGCATGTGGGAAGGCACAAAGCAGCTGAGAAACTCTCTCCTCTGTTTCCATTTTGTGGCTTCTGCAATAACCTCTCCAAGGAACCTTATAAACCTCTAAGCAGTGGGGTTTTTAAAACACTGCTCTTATGGTAGTAGTTTAGTTCTGCCTCCTTTGTTATGTGTTAATGGTGCCCTTCTTTAGGTCTACTAATAAAAGGAACTTAAACCTCAATGTGAAAGTCCTTGTAAAGTTACAAATCAAACACATTTGTGCTGGTTCTCCCCGATATACAAGACACTGGGTGGCTGCTGCATCGGGGGTAGGTGTCAGACCTTGGCTAGGGAGTAGCCAGGTCAGCTCTGCATTCGGGATCACCGCCTCTACCTACAGGGCAGAGCTATAAAGGAGTGTTTTACACAGCTGAAGGTGTCTTAAATGAGAGGGGAAGGGGTGGGGAAACTTCAGACAAATTAGAGATAATGAACAATATGACATCTAGAATCTGGATAGAATGATTCATATTCTGTATCGCACTTTGATCATCTCTTTAATATAACTTTTGAATCAATCTAGTGGAATAAATTCATGTAGGATTTATCTCCCTGCAAGTGAATTATGCAGGCTATTTCACAGATCTATGGAAAACTCTCAATTACAGCCTTTAATTCTCTATACTGCCATTTTAAAAAGTAGGAAAAGAGGGATGTATCTGATTTTCCCAAACTGTCCAGGGTGTCACCTACATACTTTGCAGACAGCCCAGTCCTCAAGGCACTAGAGTCCTGTTGCCTTTGTATGGAGGTGATGAGTGCATGCAGATTGGTAGAGTCTGGGCATTTTTGGAGAAAGCTGTGGCTCACATGACATCTTGAGAAGTCTCCTAGCTTTATATTTCCTATAGTTTCTGTGAGCAATTGCCTACTGGGAAAATTAATGAAAGAAAAAATCTATAGGTGAGTGGGAAGTGTGGGCTGATTTGTGGAGAAAAGTACAGTGGAAAAAGAGTAAGGCTCTGAATTTAGACAGATCTAGAAAATATAAAAATGATGCCAACTCTTTCTTTCCTATTGCCAAGACACTGTGATTTTATAAATAGAAGGAGTGAAGGTTTCTGTAAGTCATTAAGAGGTGGTAGTTTGGCTCACCTAATCTTGTCTTTAGGTGCTTTTGTGCAAAAGAAAGGACTGTCCCCCCATGAACACCACAAAGGTCAGCTCTGCTTGTCACTGAGTGCCCTCAGAAAAGATGAAGTCTCAAGATAACTTTTTAAGACAGACAGGATCTTGCTGTGGAGATCCTTGGAGCTCCTCCAAGCTGACAGGTTTCCATATGGTGTCCCCTTGGGAGCAGATAAAGTATGGGTGGTCTCAGTTTTTGTATTCGTGGATGGGAGATCAGTTTTTGACCCTGATGATGTTCCAAACCCTCAGGAAATGTTAAAGTAGAGGTGCTTATGCTGGCATTCTGGGATGACTGGGCTTGAGTCTGGCATTGACCCCTTCTTTGTGCATCACATAGTGTGGCAGCCCTGGGGACCGGCTGTTTTATGTGCTTGGGTATGATGAGGTATGTGTTCCCAAGGACCGGCCAGGCAAAAGCAGTTGGCCACTTGGAACTGGCTTTAGGGCCAAATCCAACCCATCAGTCCTCATCTGAGCCATGCCGGTGAAGCTGGTGTGAGGTCATAAACCTGGTTCCTCTCTGAGGTGGAAAGGATGTGCCCACACACATGAAATGTGTGCTGACCATGAAATGAGCTGCTGGAGGCAGGATCCAGTTCCCACATAGGCTGTGCTTAGGGTGGCAGAAGGAATTAAAACTTCCAAAAATGGGACAGAAAGATTAAAAAAAAAAATTGTAGTTGGGAAAAGGCAGAGAAAGTAAGAGAGACACCTTGAATTGATCTTTATTTTTGCTGCCAGTAGTCCCAGGATGAAGGCAGGATCCTTATTTATACACCCATCTGGTTTCTACCACAGGCTACAGCAGCTGACAGGTTTCCACCAGGAGGGTTAGATTCTGTTAAAGCAGCATTTTCTCATGGAAAATGTATTCTGCCGGAACACTTTTGGCTAACTTTCGGCACGAGCATGAAAGGCTCTGACAGCCATGCTACGGTCACTCCATCCATTACCAGCACAGAGGCTCTGCAGGGGCAGGAGGGGCTGAAGACACAGCCTCGCCTCTCGGGGGTGATGCTGAACACGGGCTGCCCTGTCTGCAGCTCTGGCCACCCCAAATGGCTGCGGTGGGGAAAGCCCTGGTGCTTGCAGGCAGATGGGGCTCAGCTGAGCGGTGACGGCTGCATCTGCCCACGCAGGGCCTGCTCCCCGTGGGCCAGCCGCCCATATTCTGACTTTCAGCCTTGTTCTAATCCGATTGATGGAGTGGCCAGAGATGCTGATGGGATTAGGGCTCAGCAGAATGACAAAGCACTTGGGATTTGCCCTCATGCAGATCGCTGCAGCGCAGCAAAGGGAAATGGCTGCTTCTGATTTACAAGCTGCAAGAACATTGCACTG
Organism: Motacilla alba alba; assembly: GCF_015832195.1. NCBI lineage: Eukaryota > Metazoa > Chordata > Aves > Passeriformes > Motacillidae > Motacilla > Motacilla alba. The sequence continues at coordinate 64,118,232 of NC_052016.1, forward strand.
AGGTGGAGGGTTTTCTCCACAGTCTGTAGCCACAGATTGGCCTGGCACGTTTTTGACGGTGTCTAAGATGTTGTGCGTGGTCTCAGGCATTGGGATATCATTGTGGAGCTGGCAGGTGTCGGGCTCTACTTCCCATATGATTTGGTAGTTCTGTGGGTACCTCTCTTCTCTCCCCCAACCCCATGAGAACTGACAGAATTGCTCTTGGGGTGCCCAGCGCCAAGGGGATGATGGTCTGGGCTCCTTAGCAGGTATGAATCACCCAGTGCTCACTGACTGCTAGGTGGATTTGCACCATTTATGAATTTCATTCATTGCACTTAAAAAGACTCCTTTTATTTTCCCCACGTGGAAAAAAAATAAAAAAGGAAAATTAAAGCAAAGCATTTCTACACATCCTGATTGCTTTGTTTACAGGGACTGTGGCTCTAAACGCTCCAGGCTGAAGCACCGGTGCTGCTACTAGAGTAAATTGCATGTACATCGCAGCAATCATCCCTGCCGCTTTCACAGGAACCGAGCACTCCCTCTTGAGTGAGGGATTTTAAGCCCTGAAAGAGCAGCTTGACACCCTGTGACCTGCCTGGTAATGTTCCTAATCCACCTCTTTATAAATACACGTTCCCGAGGGGGGCGGTGGGGCAGCGGGGGAGGATGGCGATGCGGCGGGCAGGATGTGGCAGCCTCGCCTTGTGCTGTGCTTGCGGGAAGCTGATGGAGGTGGTCACAGGCTAAGTGGATTAAACCCGGGGAACGTCAGCTCAAAAATAGGAGCCGCAGCCTGACATAAAGATCTTGAGAAGTGAGAGGATTTGCTGGTGACCGGCGCCAGGCCCCCAGAGGAAGTGAGGGAGGGTCGGGTCTCGCCGGAATTTCCTATGTTGGCTGTGGAGATGCCAGGGGGATTCTCGGGGTATGGCTCTGCCTGGTCCAAGCCCTGCAGCGTACACGCATCCCTGCGAGATGCGGCTGCTGAAGCAAGATCAAAACAAGGTCCTGCGAGGGACTGCCTGCCAGGATCGGCTGCTCCCTCCTCCTCGCCCTGCCCTGCTTCGAGCCCACCAGGTATCTGGGCTTGGCTGGGCATGGCAGTGCCTGACACCAAACCCTCTTCCAGAAGGATAACAATACCCGGAGTTAAAAATAAGATGGAGACACATTAATAAAAAAAAAAACCCCAACAAAACCAAAAACCCAAAAAAACCCATTACAATAAGGAAGAGCTAAAAGTGGGACTTAGAAATACAAATAAAGTAATAAGAATTAGTCTTCCCTCCTTGTGCTTCCCCAAACTTCTTATTCCTTTTCTTCATGCAGAGAACGATGTTCTTCATGGCAGTGGCTGGTTTTACTTTCTGTCTTGTGCAGTGAGAGGGCATCTCCAAGCTTTGCTGATCATAGCAATACCCAAGCTAATGACAGTTCTCCTCTATCATATCTGACATTTTTTGACTGCTCCTTTTGCACTTCATACCATTTATTTGCTTCACACAGAGCAGTGTAAAACCTGTCTTTAAAAAGTAGTTGTCCTTGTAATCTGAAATGTGTGTGGACTGACTGTTGGATAACTCAAATGCAGCTCCATGGTGTGTTGATCAAATAGTACAAAAATTAAACTCTTAAAAAAAAACTCCAAAAACTCTTTGACCCAGTATAATAATATTAATGATTTTAAGTTTGAAGCTACTAAGTAGGGAAGATGGACAAACTAAAGCATGATGTGAGGGGTAGTGACTCTTTCAAGCTTAATATTATTACAATAACAAGCATATCTTGCTTTATACAATTTTCCTAGATTCAAGTACCCTAAAGAAGCCCTGTTGCATTTCACACTCCTAGGCTCTGAGGTAAAAAACAGCAGCTCTGATCCCCCATCTGTCTTTCGGCCCTTTGGAAAGGTTAGTTTGGTCTCTTTGTCCTAATACTGCAGGAGTTAACAGCTTAGGGATGGAAACACGTCTGAAAGTCTCCAGGAAGATAATACTTGGGAAGACAGGTTTAAGCTAAATAAGAAAGCAGATTTCATCGGCCTTCTTGGAAACAACCTGTCCAGAGACTTGTGATCCGTTTCTAAATTTGGTCTTTGCATTTTCCACGTACAGGAAGTGATGAAAACGGCAGCAGTAATCCCTGGTGAGTTTGGACACGCACATCAGAGGCTGAATGCCTTTGTTTGCTTAGGACTGCTGTAAGTTGGGTGTTGTAAACATGACTCATGACAAGTTTAATTAAGACAAAAAACATGGGAAATGTAGAGGAAGGTCACGCATCTTTCTTCACAGTTTTGGCAGCTGAAGATTTTTCTGAGAGATTTGAATGTGCTGCACCAGCGCAAATTTAAATACAGGTTTTATACTGATTTTCTCTTTCCCAAAATTATTTTTACCCTTGTTTTTTGGATGGTGCTAAAACAGTCTGAATAGAAGAAACATGACCTAATGCATAAGTGCTTTAACTTGTGGCAAGCCAAACTGCAGCTGATGAAAATAAAAGATGTGGTGAACATATGATAAAACTCCTAGTCAATTTGGTCCTGCCCCAACAATGAAAAATTTACTCCTGGATGAATCTGACTGAATGTATTAGACCCTCAAATACACACTTGTCAATGCAGAACCTGCCTGTTTCTCAGATTTTCAAATACACATTTGGTGTTCAGATGAGCACACTTGCTGATGGAGCGAGAGTTTGTTCCAGACTAAGCTTCACATCTCTGCAGATGTTGTGTGGAGCCTCAGATTTTGGTTCTGACAAGTTTCTTCCTGAAACAGCTTATATGGAGAACAAAATAGTCCTTATGAGTTGCGAGCTACAGTGTTCTTGAAAAGATGATACCCTTTTTTGCAGAGTGGATAAAAAATTCAGATGATGGGAGTTGATCTGAAGTTTTGTTCATGGAGGCACTTCTGGGAACTTGTGGCCTATCAAAAATCTCAGTGATGCCCAGCCACAGCTGAATAGTGCTTAATGCCCTACAAACAACAACATAGGATGGGATGATCTGCCTTAACATTGGCTACTTGAAAGCTGAGCATCCAGTTAAGTTTGTCAGTTGCACTCTTCCTATTAAAAAAATGAGAAAATGAGGCAGGTAGGAGTATCTGAAAGGAATTGATCCTGTGTCTGCAGTAGGTGCCTATTTCTAACCAGTGAAGCCAGACAAGGGAGCCCAGGTGATTAGCTGAGGCTGCCAACCTAACTAACTTCATTAAATTAAATTAATCCCAGCCTCAGAGACAGAAGTACTTCTGCCAAAACACTCCTTCACATGCAGGACTTGTAAAAGCACGCTTCTTCAGGACTTTAGACAAGTTTATAGCAAATTTCAAAAGTCTATTATCAAATAAAATTCTCTTGAGGGTTTTGAAGTCCAAGAAGAGCAGATTCATACTGGTGTGGGCAAAACCCTCTGGGCATGTGAAAGAGACTAGCTGGGAAAGATTTAAAAATGTAAGATTTTTAGGTTAACACAACCTCTCAATTTTCCCTAGAACTCGTGCTCTTGGATCCTCCAGAAGCATTTGAAAAGTCCCTGGCCAAATTAAAAAGATTAAATTTATGAAACTGGGAAAGTGAAGTTTGGATTCTGAAGAATGTTTAAGTCACAGGACTTGCAGAGTCTATGCCAGGATTCAGAAGTATTTTAAAATGCATCTAGATGAAAACTTCCAAGTAATTACAAAAATAATGCCAATATGTCTTTGAAAATCTAACAGCCCAAATATGTGCCTTCTCATGTCCTTTAATACAAGCAGCAAAAACCAAAGTAATTTCAGATTGTCTGCTTGCCTCCATCATTAAAACATCTCATTCACATAAAGCAAATATTTACATTTGAGTGAAGGTTTTGCATAGCTTACTGTCCAAAATGTATGTTTTAGATCATTCTGGTTATGTGTATGGATGGATTTATCAAAGGTCTCTCAATCCTTTCCTTTCCTTTCCTTTCCTTTCCTTTCCTTTCCTTTCCTTTCCTTTCCTTTCCTTTCCTTTCCTTTCCTTTCCTTTCCTTTCCTTTCCTTTCCTTTCCTTTTCCTTTCCTTTCCTTTCCTTTCCTTTCCTTTCCTTTCCTTTCCTTTCCTTTCCTTTCCTTTTTCCTTTCCTTTCCTTTCCTTTTCCCTTTCCTTTCCCTTTCCTTTCCCTTTCCTTTCCCTTTCCTTTCCCTTTCCTTTCCCTTTCCTTTCCCTTTCCTTTCCTTTCCTTTCCCTGATTTTTGCATGAAAATGCTTTGCATTCATATTAAGTGTGTTTGCAGACCAGAAATGCATGCACAGCGTGAATTTCTGGGAAAACTAATGATGGGCAATTTTACCATCATTTTGAAATCCTGAGTGCTCTATTTTTCGGGGACGAGCCTGGAAAGGCCAATTATTTACAGGGACAGAAAAACGTTGCAGACTTAGAAAATGAAGCTCCACTCTGTTGTGCAAAATTCCTGTAAATGCATAAAGGCTCCAAAAATCAGCGATGGGGAAAGGCCCTTCCTCCGGGAGCAACACGGGCAGCAAGAGTGAATGCTCCCAGCCATTGCAAAATGAGGGTACATGTCAGTAATATCCTCCAGTCACCCCTGTTGCAAGCTGTTGCACTGGGAACACTGCAGTGGGATTAAACAATTCTCTGGAGTGGATTAACCAAGGCATGGTTGCAGCCCTGTGCAGATCCCTCGGCCGGGTTGGTGTTCCTGCCCTTCGTGTACCACGGCTCCACAGCAGCTCTTGCCAGCCGGGCTTTGCTCCCCGGGCACAGCATTTTAGCACCAATGAAGATTTGTGGACCTGGGTGGTTTTGTCAAAGTCCTGTGTCCCTGTCTGGCTTGGGATGCGTGGCAGGAAGCTCAGCACCCTGCAGGGTCCTGTCCCAACAGCTTGGCTGCAGCAAGTGAGCTGACCAGCACTGGCTCATTGGCCTAATCAACTTGAGTGTCCTATGCATTCCTCTCAAAGCTCCTGCAAAATACAGAGTTAAAGGACAGATGAGCCCTGTAATGAAAGGGGAAGTATCGCATTTTACAACCAGATTTGAGTAAAATCTTATTCATAGCTCTTCTGGGACCATAATGGCTTCTGAAACATATTTTGTTCTGAAAGCTGAACCAAGGATGCAAGTCAGAATGACATGACTTCTGTGGAATCTTCATTTGCAAAAAGCAGAAGGGAGAAATGTGTATAATCAAAAAAAGAAAAAAAAATGGTTCAAATACCAAGGCAAGAATGCAGAAGTAGATTTGGTTTCACTCCTTAATTTTTATTTTTTAAAGTGACTATGTGTTTGTTTTTGTTTCTTTGTTTAGGTTTTTTTTTCTTTTTTCTTTTTTTTTTTTTTTTTTTTTTTTTTTTCTAGTAGGATAGGCCATTTAAGGATAAGAAGAAATTCTGGATGATCAAAAGAAGCAGTTCTCAGATCAGAATGGTACCACCAGTAGCTCTGGTCAGGTTGGTGCATTTCATTCAAGCGGAATGGTAATAACTAATGAAGAAAGGATTCTGAGGCTCCTGCTGAGTCAGCTGAGGCAAAACTCCACTTTTAGGTAAGGAAATTTTACCTGAGTAAGAGCTCAACACAGATTATAAAATCTGGTCATGAAATCCCCAGCTAAGCTGGTAAGAAACCAAAATCCTTCAGACAGACAAGTAAAATAGGATTTCCAACCTCCATAGTTATTCACATCCTACTAATGAGCTCTGGCATCTGTGGCAGAATTGTTAGAGGGGTATTGATCTCCTGCAAAATTTGGTGTGTAATAGTGATTTGCAGATATATCGAGAATATTGAATCCTTCTCCCTTGTTATTTCCCAGTGGGCTGATCAGCTGGGGAGTAATGGAAAGGCAGATGGCATTTCCATTTCTCCTTTTCATCCATCAAGTGGTTATTTGATGGTCCATCCAATCAGTATGACTGTTTTTTTTTTCTCCCTTTTCACAAAAAATATTATTGAATGTTGGTATTTGACACAGTCGTATATTATAAAGAGAAGGTTTAATGAAGGGAACTGGTTATAAACAGGCCCTTGATCCTGAGCAGAATGAAAGCAATTTCTTTTTTGGTAGTTTTAAAAATAGCCAGTGCTGTTAAACATATTTGTATTTCAATACATATTTTCCCTGCTCTTTTAAATGTCACTGCCTCCTCTACTGAGAGTGTTACAACCTGCATCTGCAGGCAGGACTGTGTGGCAGTTTTCCAAGGAGAACAGTCATGAGCACACCTGTACCACATTTCCCAGTGGGAGTTAGATGTGATCTTACCAGCTGATGGCATGTTCAGCCAGAGTAGGGAGCAAACCCCGGGGTACCATTTCAGATCCAGCATTTCTGCCTGACCCGTCAGGGTTAGATCCTCCCAGGAGACTCCCTTGGGATGATCTCACACACATCTTAGAAGAAAAGTAAGTTGTGTTGTCCTCGGGGAAAACCACTGCTGTCTTTTCCTGAGGACTGCTCATGCCATTACAATCTGGAGCAGGGAGCTGGATTCAGCGAGCCTGTGTTGTATGCCTGACCTCTTCCCCTTCTTTGGAAATGCTACCCAAATTTGGCTGAGCAGTAAATGTCTATAAAAAAAAAATACACCCCTACATGATTCATGGAGACTTCTGACTCCAGAGCAGGGTTTCAGCAGTAAAGATGAAGCATGAGACCATGTGCTGAAGAAGAAAACAAGATATTGAATAGCTGCTCATTAATCAAGTGCTGGGAACAGAGTGAGAGGGGTATGGTGGTAAAACGTAGCAGGCAATTCTTACAATTAAAGGCGGTTTCAGGATGCAAATGTAGAGAGGGAGGTGGGGGAGTGAAGTGATATTACACAAGCAACCTTCATTTACACATGCCTTGCTTCTGGAGTGCTCAACTTGGCAATTCTGCTGCTGCTCTATGGGCACAAGAGTGTTTTTTTTTCCTATTGTACAGAGTGTTTTGCTGCCTTTCAGTTCCCTGTACTTCTCTGGCTTTAAAAGATGTGGAATATTTGTGACTGCCTTGTGCTGCGATGATGTGATTGCAGAGCTCTTTTCAGCTCAGTGGAAGAAATGAAAGGTTGGGCTCACTGCGAGCAGTTGCTAAGAAAGCAAGCAAGCAAGCCTATTTTAAGCTGTTCTACAGAAGCACATACTGCCTTGATTGGTTATTGATTCCAGTTTCATTATGGAGAAAGCACATTTTTAGCCACAAACATGGGCAGCCACATGTTGAGCTGCAAGTATGAAAACTGTAAGGCTCTGCTGCAGGCTGCACTGAGCCAAGGCATCCAAAAAGCTGAGGACCCACATTTCCCACTCTAGCAAATGGCACCAGTCTCTTGAGAAAAGTTTTCTTGGCTCCTTCAGCTATATTGAGCTTTGGATTCAATTCAGTTAGGAGTCGGTTGTGACTTGGATCTTGCAGGCTGTCCCTAGACTGGCAGATGAAACAAAGCCTCGGACTGTTTTGAGCATTGGAGCGTGACTGTCTATTCTGCAAAACTCTTGGACTGGTCCAGGGAGTGGTGGATTCTGCATGAATTACTGCCCTTCCCAACAGTGCTGAGACACGCAAGCCTTTGAGAAGGTGCTACAGGCCCTCCTGGATGCAGGATGGCTTTGGTGTCAGACAATGTGCATGGGCACGTTCGGTGTTCTAGGCAGTGGTAGGTACACTCAAATGAAGAAAGGACTCTGTGTATAAATATGGGCAGCCTTACTTCCCAGAAATACATGGCGAGGTAATGCCTTACAAATCTGTGTGGATTTCAGTAGGTGCATGAAGGGAGCAAACTTGTACAAGCTGCCTCAGAGTGCATGGAAAGAAGAGGTGTTGGGGCTGCTTTTACCCCAGCTAAGCCAAAATGGAGGTTTGTGGCAATTCAGCATTAGCCAAGGGCAGGAAGAATTCGGGCACGGAACAGGAACAAGCCTGCGGACACTGGGCTTTTGATATACCCTTTCTTCAGAGCTGTGCCAGTTCAGTCATTAGTTGAGAATAAATAACAACAAAGTACCTCCCTGAATCAATGTTTGTAAGAAAAGAGCCCAAGGTCAGGCACATTTAAAAAGGACACTTTTTCCCCTGAAGAAAGCCAGAGTCTGTGAAAATAAAAGACTTGGAAGCTGTTAGCTATTTCCTGAAGGCTTTTCTCATTCCTTCTCATGCAAGTTAACGTGTGCTTTGCCTGGATGGAAATGGGTATTTCTTTTTTTTTTTTCAGAAGTATTAAAGATATCTTATTTTCCTTTTGAAAAGGAAGGAAGGTTCCAGACCCTGCAAAGTTTCTCAGTTTCATGGCCTGAAAGAACTGAAATGTGATCAGTTGTGTGGGCTGCCAAAGTCATCTATTTGGGCCTATTTTCAGAGGATGTTTGAGACAGGCACCCCACAACATTGAGAGAGAAGAGAAGAGAAGAGAAGAGAAGAGAAGAGAAGAGAAGAGAAGAGAAGAGAAGAGAAGAGAAGAGAAGAGAAGAGAAGAGAAGAGAAGAGAAGAGAAGAGTCCCTCAGTGCCTGTTGGCACTGGACTGCTACTGAGACAGTTGTTTCTGAAATTCCTGTACTGACCTATAGATCTAAATGATTATCCATCCAAATTCTGATAATCCATTTGTCATTAGCAGGACTCTGGCCAAAGCCTGCAGTGACAGTTGTCTAGCCTGAAGACCCAGGTTTTCCTTTTAAGGTTGGTAGGAAAAAGGACAGGTCACTGCTAGAAATTTTTCCTATTTAGGACTGGGTTATGGTCTAAATGCATGTCTTGATTCGTATTTCACCAGTGTAAGCCAGCCCCATCTCTCAATAATGTTTCCTTAATATTTGACCAGTCAATCAATCTTCCTCTTTGGTTCGATGAATATTTAATCATGTATATGAAAGCAAACAACTTCAAAATGAGAGATTTGGAGCCATTCTCCCCAGCCACAGCACACAGCTCTGTAATGACCAATTTGGAGTCAATTTAGAGGTATCGGAGACGTGTCAAGCCTCTGCTCTGACTCACCTCAAAAGTTGGAGCCTGGATTTTTCTCCCCTGTCTATGTAGGGTCCCAAACAAAGGAAGATGTTTTCTTGGTCTAGCCTTGTGGTTTCAGTCCAACCAGCTGCATTTTGATGACTGTCCTGATGCTCCTCAGTCAGGACTTGAACCTGGCCTCCCAGGTGACAGGCTAATTTGGAGCCCTTTCGTTCAGTGCTGTTCCCCAGGACAGGAGATTTGGTTTGGAGAGAGTTGGTTAAAGTGACTGAAGCAGAATTAGGAGCTAAGTACTGCTGGATTCCAGAACCTCTCTCTTTCCTAGTCCTTGGAAGGGCAAGGAATGTACCTGGCATGTTCAGCTCGCCTCAAACCTTGTATGGGGGTAGCCTGGTTTCTGGTCTGAGGATTGACAATCCTCTAGGCAGCAGTGGGATGAGGAAGAGCAGGGGATTGCAGTGCTAGCATGGACATGGGGACTTGTTTCTTGGTGTCTGGCCTTGGCATTATGTTAGTTAATTCTACACTCAAACACATCTGTTTTCTGGGGCTCTCTTTCCCTTGAAGAAGTAAGAGGATAGATTTTATATCAGGAATATGATGCCATTTAGTAATGAGATGGAACAACTTGCTTGCACCATGCCGATCACCATAAATAAAGGAATTCAGACCATTGTTTTTGTTTTGAATGTACCATAACTCTGACTTCTAGAAGTACTTCATTTATGAGGAAAACAGGATCAAATTTAACATCTCATGTTTCTCAATACTTCTCTAGCAGAAAATAAATTTCCAAAAGTAAGCCAAGACCACATCAAAATCATATCAAACATGTCCGTTTCTGCCTAATGGTGCATCTTTGTATAGATCAGTTAGCACACAAATTCATTCATCCTTTCCCTAACCACTCAGCCAGAAAAATATAACTGACATTTAAATGGTGCAGGAGGAGAGACGGGCAGGTTAGCCGGGCTGAAGATAGGGCCAGTAATTTCACAGTGTAACAGGAAGGCTCTCAAACACCCTATGAATTAATTGAGGCTGAACTAGAAGACGTGGATTTTTCTAAGGTTAATAACAGCTGACAGCTTGACCTATTCTTGCAGTTTACTGTACCAGCATCAGTCCCAGGCTCTGCTTGTCTTCTCTCTCTGTCTAAGGATGGTGATGAGAGAGTTGAGTGCCCATGGTAAGAATCAGGGGAGAATGCCAACAAGGCAGGTATCCTGGTGGGAGTCTCTTACAGACCAGCTGACAAAGGTGAAAAGGCAGGTGAAATATTCTGTAAGAAGCAGGGAGAAGTCTCACAATCTCTGGCCCCTGTTCTTGTGGAGGACTTCAACTTATCAGACATCTGCTGGAAATACAGCACAGCAGACAGAAAACAGTCCAGGAGGTTCCTGGAGTGTGTGGAAGATAACTTGGTGACAGAGCTGGTGAGGGAGCCAACAAGGAGAGGTGTCCCACTGGACCTGCTCTTTGTCAGCTGAGAAGGGCTGGTGGGTGATGTGATGGTCACTGTGAGGCAGCCTGGGAAACAGTGACCATGAAATGACACAGGTCTTGGTTCTTGGGAAAGTAAGGAAGGTGGTCAGCAGAGCTGCAACCCTGGACTTCTGGAGGGCTGACTTAGGCCTGTTTAGGACACTGGTTGAGAGAGTCCCTTGGGAGGCAATCCTGAAGGGAAAAGGGGTCCAAGAAGGCTGGACATTCTTCATGAAGGAAATCTTAAAAGTGCAGGAGCAGACTGTCCCTGTACACTGAAAGATGAGTCAGTGGGGAGGAAGAAGCTTTGATGAACAGACAGCTTTGGATGGAACTCAGGAAAAAATGGGGAGTATATGACTTTTGGAAGAAGGGGCAGGCAATTCAGGAGGCGTACAAGGCTGTTGTGAGGTTATGCAGGGAGAAAATTAGAAGCGCTAAAGTCAAGCTAGTTTCATCAGCAACACAAGGAGGGTTAAGGAGAATCTCCATCCTCGTGGAGGATAGCTCATGGTGCACTGTTTGCTGGGTAAAAAACTGCTTGGATGACTGGACCCAGAGGGTGGTGGATAGAGTTAACTCCAGCTGGTGGCTGGTCACAAGTCATGTCCCCAGGGCTCAGTTTTGGAGCCAGTCCTGTTTAATTTCTTTATCAACAACCTGGGTGAGGGGATTGAGTGCCCCCTCAGTCATTTTGCACAGGACATCAAGTTGTGTGAGAGTATTGAGCTACTGAAGGGCAGGAAGGCTCTGCAGAAGGATCTGGGTGAGCTGGAGCAATGGGTTGAGACCATTTGAAGTACAACAAGGTGAAGTGCCAGGTCCTGCCCTTGGGTCACAACAACTCCATGCAGTGCTACAGGGTGGTGGCAGAGTGGCTGGAAGGCTGCCCTTTGGAAAAGGACCTGGGGGTTCTGGTCAACAGCAGCTGAATGTGAGCCAGAGTGTGCCCAGGGGGCCAAGAGGGCCAATGGCACCCTGGCCTGGATCAGAGTGTGGCCAGCAGGACCAGGGCAGGGATTGCACGCCTGTACTTGGCACCAGTGAGGCCACACCTCAATCCTGTGTCCAATTCCGGGCCCCTCACTACAAGAAAGACATTGAGGTGTTGGAGCAAGTCCAGAGAAGGGTTGGAGCACACATCTTATGAGAAGCAGCTGAGGAAGCTGGGATTGTTTAGCCTGGAGAAAAGGAGGCTTACTTTGTCACTCTCTATGACTATCTGAGGTTGTAGAAAAGGAGAGGTTTGTTCTCTTCCCTCAAGTAACAAGCGGTAGAAGAGGTAACAGCCTCAAGGTGTGTCAGGCAAGATTTAGATTGGATATTACGAAAAATGATTCACCGAAAGGGTTCTCAAACATTTGGAAAAGTTGTGCAAGGAAGTGGTGGACTCCCAATCCCTGGATGTATTTAAAGGACATGTAGGATGTGGCACTTAGGGACATGGTTATTGGTAGCCTTGGGATTGTTGGGTTAATGGTTGAGCGCAATGGTACTTTCCAACCTAAATGATTCTATGACTCTGAATATCCAGTGCTGGATTTAGCTTCTGTGCAGAGTTGGGAAGTACCATCATTTGAATGTTGCTGCCCAGCCCTGGTCCCCACTGCTGAGTGTACCCAGGCACATGGCTGGGACATCTCCACCTGGCTCCCCAGGGTCCCTCACCCATGCTGTTGGAAGCACAGGACTCATGTTGATGGTGGAGTTAATGGGGTGTGAGTGAATATTGAGGTTTGTCATGTGGATATTATAGCTTGTGAGTATGTTTGCCAGCTGCTTCTATGACCTGGAGTAAGACTCTGTCTACAGGGGTCCATTAGGAGACTTTTCATGCTGTATTTATTCTTGGAGAAAAGACATTGAAACAACATGACCCGAAACAGACTAGCAAATCTGAAAACTATAGAGTAAATTACCACAGGGAAAAGGCACTCTCTGCTCAGTGCCTGCCTGCTAATGATGCTTTCTTGCTCTTCTGTTTGTTCTAACCTAGTGTTTCTTTGCAGGCAGCATAAGGCCAGTGGCAAAAGTACATCTCACGAGAAGCAATTGGCTTCAGGTGTGGATTTCACAGTTGTTATCACTGTCTGTTATCATCGTGCAGCTTAATGAGGCACAAGCCAGAACAGCTTGAAGTCTCAGGTGATTTGTGTTTGCAATGCATTTTTGAAGTCCATATCTTGAGCTGTGGGTGAGGCTTGAAGGCACACACCAACACTACCTGAAAAGTGATCCTTACAATTTCCGTCTCTATAGGAGTTGCTGGACTATCAGAGTGGAGAGGAAAGGATAGGAAGGTACAGGCTGAGGGCAGCGCTCATATGGACACCATTCCTCTTCAATGCCAGGGTTGGGCTTCTTTATCTAGGACAGTACATGCACCAGGATAGCCATGCAGAAGAGTCAGACCTCCAAGCTGAGGCAGAAATAAGGATTTTGTCATGAAACAGACCTAAGCATAGTCATGTGTAGCTGGTAATATGTGGGAGATGCTGATGCTAGGATACTCTTGTCTATCTGAGTTGTAGTTTCCAAAACACAATTGCAGTTAAAATGTTCAGCAGTGGTGTTGCAAAGGTGTGGGAGGCTTAGATACTATGTGTAGGGTTCATTGTGCCACTTGTTGGCAATCCAATGAGTCTGAGGTTCTCCTTACATCCATGGAAAGAAAGGTTCATTTAGCTGAGCTTACCTTAGGATGTGGTGGCTTTCTCTATGGAAGTACCTCTTTCCCCTTCTGAATTAGAAAAAAATCCTGGAAACTACTTGCTGTGACCTGTACATGTTTCCTATAAATGTCTAAGTGGGACCAGATGGCTCCTACCACCCATGTAGAAAGGAGACCACCAATTTGAGCTACAAACAGGAGCAATGGATGCTGGTCCTTGGCTTGTTCTTTTGATCCTGCCCTGGAGCTGGTCTTGGCTTTTCAAATTGTAGCAGAAGTGCAACTGGCAACAACTCAGTGATTTTTATTTATTACTTTACACCAGGGTTGTGCTAAGCAAAAACTGCTGATGTTAAGGGATATTCTGGGTGCCTTGTACAGGTATTTTTCACTCTTGAAGACTGGTAGGCAGAAGTTTAATCCCTCTCCTAGAATTACTTGCTTCCTCTGTTGTACCCAAAATTGAGTTGGCTTGCTTCTGTTTGAGTCTGCACAATGTTAGAATACAAGGGCAGCAGTGCAGATCTCTGTGCTTTTGCTGTCCTGCCTCCTTTCCTATTAGTTTCCTATTATATTTCAGCTCCCAGCTTGTGCCTGCATGCTCACTCTGATCTGGGATCCCTGCCAGCTGCTACAGCCGCGTCCCAATGCCAGCTGGGATGTGTAGGTGCAGTGATAGGATGATGCTCGTAGTACTGGGCATTTATTTTTTTGACATTTTGCAGAAAGCAACTTCTCTGTGAGGTCTCAGCCTCTTCAGGAACATGCTGTTAATGGGCTTACTCCCAAAGGCAAAGATCTTTCCCATCTCCCCTTTTCTTGGATTTTGGGATCTCATGGATTTCTGTGAGATATGTGGGCATTTGGCACTTCAGATTAACAAGCTCTGTTCCTGCCAAAGCAGATATTTGCTGGCACACACTGTGCCCACATGGGAAGAGCTGCTTCCAGAAATCATGCTCTTAGAAGCCTCAACCCTGTGTTGGGAGTTCCTGTGACTGGATCAGACTTTGCATTTATTTATGGGTTAGAAGAATACTTGATTTTAGTCAGACCCTCTATGAGCATGAAGAAAAACAAAGCTGAACATCTCCTCCCAATGTTACCAACTGGTCCTATTGTACAGTGGTTTTGTCAGCAATTTATTTAAGATCTTAATCCCTTTCAGCTATTAGGGGGAACTCTGAGGTAGAGTGAGACTGGAAAGAGAAGTGATTTTCATTTGGATTTTCTTTTTTCTTTTTTCCTTTTTTCTTTAGTGCTGTAACCTGACGAAGAGGCAATGGCATTTCACAATGTGTACTCCATTCATAGCTACCTGCTTAAAATGTGGAAGGTGGAGGAGTAAGAAGAAAAGACTCCTTTAAATCTGTAGAGCAACTCTGGTGCCTGTAAGGGCTATTTAAAGAAGAAGTAAAACCACTTTATCTTGTTAATCTATTTCTGCATTGTAACTTATGCTGCCATTCACACAGTGTCAGAAAGCTATTGTAAACCCTTGTATAAACCCACCCTGTAGACTTGAGGGGCTCGAGTCCATGGCTCTGCCAGCCCTAGAATATTGGTGATAGGATAATAGCAGGTTTCACTCTTTAAAGTTTTTTGGAGGTGTTAAGGCACAAGAGGAAGAATGTTAATGATTCCCAACAGACCACCTACTTAGCTGCTAGCAATAGGAAATCTCTAGTGTGTGCATCCTGGTGGAGACAGGTTGAAAAAGGCTTTTCTGGGTTTGAATTGGATAGGCATGTGGTCTCTGAGCTTGTTGCCTTGGCTAAGGTCACCTAAACATTTGTTTTTGGTGGTTCTACAGGTAAATCTGGTAGAGGTGAGTTCTGAAAAGAGAAGTGAAATACAAGCTAGGAGCTTTTGCAAATGATTTTTGCAAGGCACTCCGTGAAATGCTACATCAGTGAGATATCTGAGAAGAAAGCCCAGGTGGGAAATTGCTTCAGAGCAGCAGCTGGAGGAAAGTTACCATTTCTTTGGGCATTGCCACTCACGAGAAGGAAAGCCAGTTGGACAGCTCAGGAGGATTAACGTGTTGGGAGCACCACGGGAATAGGCAGAATAATGACATAAAGGAAAGATGCTTGAGGACAGGCTTTGTCTCAGCTAATACTAAACATTTAGTCATCTGGGCTGTTTGTGGTCAGCAGAGCATGGCACTTTGAAGCCATGATTCATCTGACCTATTTTGGGCACTACCCTACCTAGGATGAGGTGAATTGTACTTTATCCATGCCTCTTTCTTCCTCGTGGTACTGAGAGAGCTTCAGGCACACAGCCTAGATACAGACATCTGTATTTTAGACACGTCAGGGGAGGTGAGACAAATCCTCCTTTGCACATGGAGTGGGATTGTGAGAGAGGACATGGATGGCCACATGGCACCCTGTGAATCTGGGACAGCATCCAGCCACCCTCTGCCCTTGTCTTCAGGAGAGATGAGGAACCAGAACGAGAGAGGGTGGAAACCAAAAAAGGAAGGGAGAGGAAGGAGAACAGGGAGTTCTGTTTCAGCCATGTTGTTTCAGCTCTCATTTAATGCTCCTGCAAGGAATATGAGAGATGTGGGCTGAGGAGAATAACACAGTAAATTAGAAATGGGAAAATGTGTGTTGCAAGTTTTGCTAAGATGTGATCTTCTCCACGAACAACCAACATTATTATAACTATCAACTAAAAAAGGAACAGTGACATTTTATTATTATAATTTTGATCTAAAATTGGATTCCAAAATCTTTATGGACTATCTTAAACTTGCTGAAATGTCTATTTTGCACTGAAAATCAGGTTTTGCATGAGCAGAAAAAAAAGAAAGCTTTTGTGATGACTGCAGCACAAATTTCTGTGAATGGCTCTTTAAGCTGCATTGCCAGAAATGTCATGAATCTGCTCAGAACTCCAAGGAAGGGAAGTGGTTTGAAATTCCTAACACTGCTCTTTCAGCCAGAATAGCCATTTTGGGTGTACTTCACATGAAGCAAGGCTTCAGGGCTTGATATGTCTTCATGCTGGGCCCTGTACTGTGCCAAGGAACTTCTCAGTGTTTAACAAATAATAATAGATATAAGCTGTGTAAGCATATGTGAATCTTCATGTTATAATTTCACGTGTAGAAAAATGATCTCATAGGCACATAGGAAACAGAGCAGATGGTAAAATGTGTGTTGGACTACACTCAGGCTGGAAGGCTGGAGACTAAGTCTCCTAAGACAATAGAAGCACAAACGCTGGATGGTCCCCTCCAGCCATGCACACAAAGTACTGCCTCTGAACTGAGATGGGGGAGCACAGATCAAAACAGATTAAGAGGCCACCTTTGATCTGTTGTTTTCTCCTATTACTGCAAGTTGCAGCACTGTGGTCTGTCATTCCCTGTGTGGATATTCAAAGGTGTGTGTGCATGGACAGCCCTCAGCTGGGTTACTGGGGGATGAGTACCCAGCTGCATTATTCCAGTTTTGAACATGTGCAGTTCCACCCATTTCAGGGTATTTCACCTGCAGTGAAACTGTCTCACTAAGGTGGTTCTTGATGAAGTCTTATAGCTTAACCCTGCTTTTTTCCTCCAGAGATCACCCTTGGCAGAGATAGATGAATCCTAGTCCACACTCCTGTTTCAAGGCATGAGTTTCTCTCAGAGACTAGGGCCAAGCTGCAGCCCTGAGCAATAACAAGGGAACCTGGGAAAATTTGGAATAACTATGAGTTCAAAATTTCTGCTGGAAGAGGAAAACTGAGAAATGGGGCCATGTCAGATCACAAGGAAGTTTTCCTCTGTATACTAGCAAAACAGATACCAGCAGAGCACTGTAAAAGCAAACCCCAGCAAACAAAGCCTCTTCCCAACATATTTCTCACCAGAAAGTTTGTAGGTAAACAAAAGCTACACATGCCAGGTCTGTTATAAGAGTATGCTGAGCTGGAAGATTTCTTCAGTTATATCAGTGTAAACACTCTGAGATCAGATCTGGCCAGTTCGTAGCCCCTGATTGATGTACAATATTAGATTCCTGCCTGTGTCAGGAGAAAAATTATCTTTTGCTGTCATGTCGGTTTTTTTTCTCCTCTCTCTTTGCTACAAGATGCCTGATGGGCTATTCTGGTGTGTTAAATACAAATCATCACAGTGCTTTATTGGATAAGCTTCTCTACATTGGGCAGATCACGTGCTTCAGAGACCAAATCAGCTCTCATCTATCCACTGGCAACTTCCATTCAATGGCAGTGGCTTTGGCACAGCTATCCGGGATTTCATGTCAGAATTCAGGAAAAATTTGCCACAAAATTGGAGGAAATATGATTTGAAAATGGAAGGACGGGCAGTGAAAATTTTGTATTGGAATGCTGAGATATCAATGCTGAGATGCATTGGGGTAATGAGATCTATGGTTTGGGTTTGGGGTTTTTTTTTGTTTGTTTGTCTTTGTTTCTGTGGGTTTGGTTTTTTGGTGGTTTTTTGGTAGTTTTTTGGTTTTTTGTTTTTATTTTGTTTTTGTTTTGTTTTTGTTTTTGTTTTTTGTTTTTGTTTTTAATTAACAGTTAATCTGTTAGTGGGCTAACAAATTAGTTCAAAGCACTGAACCCTGGAAGACAGTGTCTAGATCCTGTCTTTTCCATTCACCTTGGTGTATATCTTAGGGAAATGCCTTTGCACCTCTCTTCTCAAATGTAATCCAGAGCTAGCTGTATCTGCTTACATGATTATTTATTCATTCAGACCACAACTGGCGCCCAGAGTCCATGGAGGAGCATTGGAGTTAGAAATTGCAACCTGCTTTGAAGTAAGCCACCCAGAGGTTTTAGCTGGTGTAGGTCAGTGGGAGATAGGGACAGAGGGAGGAGGTGGGAGGTGCCGTCTTGAGAAGAAACTGTGTTTGTGATCTCTCTAACTTGCCTTCTTGACAACTGGAGGGGGATTTTCCTAATAGAAGACCTGTGAGCTATATGAGGAGGGTAATCCACTTGACCCTTGCCCTCTCCTAAGCCTTTAAGTCATCATAACATTTCGCTTCTTACCAGCTGCAGGACCACTTCTTGGGATTCATTGCAAAACCAGCATTGTTTAGCCAGGAGGGAGATCAGAGTAGGGGTGTCAGAGCAGGGTACGTGAGTGGGGACATAGCAATCATATTCGAAGAGGGTGAGAGCTGGTGGCAGCGAGGAAGATAAACAGGGTGTGTTTGTGCAAGTGACCTTATTTATTTCAGCATCCTGAGGAGGGACCAAATGTACTGCATTGAAGGAAGTCAGTCCACACACATATGGGAGCGGGTCCAGCACTACGTGGCTGGCACAAGCCCAGGCGCTGCTTTGCAGGGTGACAGCTTGGGGCTCTCAGGGCAGCTGCTGTCCTCAGCACTGGCTTTTGAGAGCTCTGTGCGTTGCAGGCTGTGCTGAAATGGGCAGGGTGGTTATTCAGAGCTGGTGGGAAGGGCGTTCTGCTCTGGCAACCCCAACCCTGCGGCAGGCACCAGCAGTGGGGGAGGACCCAGAGCCCCCATGGCACTGAACAGACCCCCCCTGAGCAACTGATTCAAAATCCTAATTTGTTACTTCAGCATTTGGCTGCTGAATGTCTCACGGACCAATCCTGACATTATCTCTTTTTAATACTGTATTTGTTATCCTCTGAATATTTTGGGTGGGTAATTATCCAGTGTGTACTGTGTATTGCAGAGCCCAGGAATATTTGCTTTGGCTTTTCCTCCTGGTTAGTTAGGGTGTGCGGTTTCTGGCCTAGATCTCATGGCATTGTTTCTGACTACGTAAATGAAATTTTTATACAAGAGAATAATGAATACAGACCAGAGAATAAGGCACATCCTGTGGCAATTTCACAAAGGCAATTTTTCCTGCTAAAACCCGTAAGGGGCTCAGCAGTTGTGATTATTTACACATGTACTTAATGGCTGTCCACATATGACTGATACAGGATAACAGACACCTAGTAACCAGAGACAGCTGGTTTGGTGGCTGCCTTGAATCATCCCTGGTTTTGTCTGTTTTCTTTCCCTCTCCTCTTTCCTGTTTGACTATGGAGGCGCTTCTAAGGATGAGGAAGAAAACCTTCATTTAAAACTGCATGAAACCAAAGGCTGGGTGTAACCAGCTTCAAATCCAGACAAGAGTCAACTTCATGTGTAAATGTTTTCGTCGTCCAGCATATCATATGGATGGGGTGGCATTCTAAAACACACAGAGGATTGCTGCCACACATGCAGTAAAGTGTGTACACACCCACACCTCTTGGTGTACACAGACTTCACATTGCACCCAGTTTGGCTGTGGTGCCAGCAGCAGCCCAGCTGTGGTGAAAAAAGCTCAGCCTGAATGTTCCCTCAGCTCACCATGAAAATTCTATGCCCTGTGTCGAGACCCACTTTGCCATAGCTGAAATGGCTGTGAAAACTGGCCGTTTTAAAGAGTTTATCTGCCCTAGGTGTCAGTCAGAGCAATTATTCTACTCTATGCAAAAGCTAAAGCGTTTGCTTTTTTCCGAATCTTTGAATGTGGTCTGGTAGCTATGCTAACACACACATGACTTCAAGACATTGAAACTTTAGGATCAAGTGTCAGAAATGTACGTCCAAGCCCCAAGTGTGATCCTGGTACTCAGACAGCAGCTGTTGCTAGAGTTCAGTCTATCACTTATCATCCCACAAACAAATGGCAAATGTTCCTGAGGGCCTTTTAAAAGTAAATGAGATCAAATATAAGAAAAAAAATATTTTGAATGCATCTAGAAAATAATCAGCAAAACACTGGAAACCACAAATTCCACTGACATGAGATTTTATTATTTGCAAGCACTGTTGTTTACTGCCTGTGCAGGTCCAGACCTTGCCTTGGGTACGCAGTGGGGACTTGCTGCAAGAGGACATGAGTGGAGATGAAGAGATAGGGGTGGATGTTATTTGTAAATTACCAAACCCACTACTTGTGAGAGAAGGGAAAACCTTTGTCCGACAAAGAGAGTTCCATGGGGTTTGAAGGCAAGGCTTGCCTCTCATCCACACACCAAGGGAGCTCTGATAGGAGAATATCTTGTGCCATGATGCCGTCTAAGCTTGGGAAGCAATACAAGCCAGCAGGGGTGATGCTTTCACTAGGTGCCTTGTCAGCCACAATGCTCCCTTTCCACCACTGCACCCCATTCCTGGGGTTTGGATGGATGGGTGTGAGTCCCCCCTATCACAGGCTGACAGTTGCTCAGAAATCCTGGCTCTGAGTGGGTGAACGAATGGGTGGTTTCACGGTGGGTTGAAAATACAGCTCCGTCCTCAGTGTAACCTTTAATCTTGATTAAAAAGCTTCCAGGGCCAGGCAGCCTGGGCTGCATCCTTTGTTCAATTCTGGCAGTGGCTCTTGCATTCCCTAATCCCTGTTAATATCACTGCTTGTCAAAGAAGATTTGTGCCTTTCCTGGAAGACGGACGCCTATTTTGTACCAGCTGGGGGAGAAGGAGACGCCTCATCAGCTGCTGCTGGGAACAGCGAGTAGCAGACAAGCAAGGCATCCTGTTTTCTGGGGAGAAGGAGAGGGAGGTGGGCGAACATCTGGCTCTGACTATTAACCCTGGCTGCTAGCACTGCTCGTGTGTATTCAGGATGCAACGCAATCCTCTATTTTAACCAGGCACAATCCATGAACCTCTCCTGGCAGCATTTGTGGCCAAGCTACCAACATAGTATCCTGGCCAAACTGCAGGACAGATTATGCTCTGCTGACCTATATTCCCCTGAAGTCATTTTGAATTAGTGTAGTATTTAGTCCCCCTTTGTACACCAATAAATTTCTCCCTGCCATAATGTTGAGCTGAGACTCCAGGGGCCATGCTCTCTTGAGGGCATTTTGCTGGCTCTTCCAAGCAGACAGAGAAAAGGTGTGGACACCCATTGCTGCTCAAGCAGCAGTCTCTGTTGTTAAGCCTGAGCCCAGACCATAGTTCTTCTCAGCCTGGTCAACTCATGTCTCACCTCCCTATTAGGGGGTTCTTTCTGGAATGTGGAAGACCTTCTCTGGCTCAGTCATGGCAGGAACTTGGTACCACATCCTGGGAGAGGGTTTCAGCTCTGCTGTTATCAGGATGCTTTTGATGCGGGGCCTTTTTTTCTCTCTTCTGCCATCAGCTTCTTCATTTGCTGCAGGCATGGAGAGAGGCAGGGACACTGCAGGGTGATGCCAGGTGCTGGTGGAAGGAATCACACCATGGCTCTGGCTGGTCACCTGCCAGGGTGACTGAGCTGGCATATGTGGTTTCCCTGGAGGCTCGGGATTCCTGCTGGCCCAGAGGAAGCACTGCTCACCTGGCCTCTGTTGCTGTGTGGTGCATCCTGTGTCAGCAGGCCAGCTTCAGAATAACCACACCAGCATCGCTCTGCATTCCTGCCCAGGCCCAGCCTCGCCAGCAAACCCCCAGCAGGTCAGATGCAAAGACAGCTGTGGCTCACAATGGCACTAAGGAGAAGGATGCTCGGGGTATCCCTTGGGATATGTGCACCAAGTGCTCCCGGGGCAGTGTGTCTCCAGCTCAGCACAGGCAGGCTCCTGCCTTCAGCTGGTGACAGCTCAGCAAGGTGGCTTTTGCCATCTGGAATTGGCAGCAACTTCTGCTGCAATCTCCATTAGGTGGCTCAGGGAGTCTGGCCAGGGCTACAAAATGTGAGAAAAGGACCCCAAAGGCCACTTGGTGTGTTCCCCTTGGCAAGGCAGGATTACATGTGTCAGTGCATTTAAAAAGTCCTCCTCGGGAATCACTTCTGTCACTATCCCTTTCCTGGCTACTGCCCACGCAGCAGCTGAGAGGCAGCTAATATAATTAGCAAGACTTAATGAGGGACAGCGCTGTTGGCCAGTGCTTTCAGTGGAGCTGCTGAGCTCTGTTTGCATCAGGGCAGAACCCATTCTCTTATCAAACAGCTGCCTCAAAAACTGGATGAGATATTATCCTTTGCTTTCAGCTTTAATACAGAAAGCTATGGTTCAGCTTTGTGCAGAAAGCTGTTCATCAGGCTTCCAGAAAATCTGACCCAGCTGGGATCTCCTCCACACAAGCAAACTCCTGGGCATGAACAGTGCCTTGGGCAGCAGCGGGACATGAGCCTATGATGGAAGAGTTTCTAAATCATTACTGTTGTTTATTTATAGACATTGAATATTTTTATGCTCAACAGTTTCTTTGGATCTCTGGTGTTAATGAACTGTATAAAATACATACATCATCCTCCTTCCTTTTCCATGAAAATGAGACATTTTCTTGCCCACAGATTTTGAATTTTGCCTTCTTGATTACACAACAAGAAAAAAAATACGGCCTGCATAATGAAAACCAGAAATATCGTGGCTTGAGGTGTTCTTCAATATGATGAATGGATAAAATTCACTTGCTTTGGAGCTATAGCATTTGATGACAGTAATTGTGCCTTATAATTGGTATACAAGCAGGCTAGCTGAGGACATAGCTTAAACTGCAGTCCAGGTGAAAAAAAAAAAACCAAAAAAGCTGAAACAGTCTATCAAAGGTAGCTGATAGTTCAAAGCAAAACTTTCTTATTTTTATCTTTTCTCACTTTATACTTGCTAGGATCTAATTGTGTTTTAACTCTGGCTGAAAACTAAGCCCCACACAGCCAGTCATTCACCCTCTCCCCACTGGGATAGGGAAGAGAGTCAGAGGAGTCAAAGTGAGAGAGGTTGTGTGTTAAGATAAAGACATTTTAGCAGGCAAAGCAAAAGCAACACACAAGCAAAGTGAAGCAAGGAATCCATTTACCACTTCCCATGGTCAGGCAGGTGTTCAACCATCCCCAGGAAAGCAGGGTTCCACTATGTGTAATGGTAACTTGGGAAGACAAACACCATTAGTGCAAATGTCCCTCCCTGTCTCCTTCCCACAGCTATACAAGCTGAGCATGATGCCATATGGTCTAGGATTTTCTTGTGGTCAGTTGGGGTCAGCTGTCCCTGCTGTGCCCTCTCACAACTTCCTGTGCACCCCCAGCCCTCTTGTTTCTGTGGTGGGGTGGGAGCAGAAAACCTGACCCTGACTCAGTGTCAGCACTGCTCACCTGTAACAAAAACATCTCTGTGTTATCAACACTGTTTTGGTCACAAATCCAAACCATAGCCTCACAGCAGCTACTAGAAGAAAATTAACTATCCCATCCAAAACCGACAAAGACCTTTCTACAGGTTATTTTCCTAGAAGTACTGTTGGAAGACTTTTGCTCCTAAAGGAACAAGGCTGGAGAAAAGCAACTGCAGCCTGCTACCTCAGCATGCCTGCAATGCAGCTGGTACTCCTCAAATCTCTTCCAATACTTTTAGTTTTTCTTCAAGGTGGCTTTAAATTACCTGTTTCAAACCACATTGTTTAAATCTAATTTATGGGAACCAAAGGCACGTCTAAGCAATCACTGTCACCTCTCCTTCCTGGTGCCTAAATACATGATGCCACTTCATGAGATAAAGTCTCCAGTATCCATGCTGACCCAAGGTGTTCCTGACACATAAAACCTGTCCTTGCCCCTGTCACCCTGCATGGCACTGCAGTCCCCCAGCTCCAAGGCACACTTTGCACAACACTGAATTGAACCGAGGAACTGATCTGGCTTAAGGAACATCTGCCAAAACCCTTCCCCCTCATCCTGTTTTTAAATCTGGACTACTACAGTCTGGCCTTGGTGCTAATAGAGCTGACAGGGAAAAATCCCCTGGAGGATGAGGGGTGAAAAGGTGAGAGAGTAAAAAAAGTCTTCATCTCATCCCGTTGCTGTGGTCTCTGTCCCATGAGGTGTCTGCTGTCAGACACCACACTGGGAGAGGTCACCCCAAACCTTTCAACTTTATTGTGTCCCTGCTTCAGCAGGAGTGATCTCAGGAGAATCTCTATCAGGCCATGACTACTGGGGGGATGTCAGGCAGTGGTAAGGAAGATGTGGTGAGTTCTTGGGAAAGAATGAAGGAAGTGTTGGAAGAATAGTATTTTAAATGAGAAAACCAGGGGAACCATGTAAACACCCACCTTTTTAGTAGATGCACCTGTGTGATGAAGAAAGTGCAAGCCATTCAGAGATGGGTGATCAATGCAGGCTTTGTTGTGCTGTCAGGCACAGTCTCACAGGTGCATCAGCTGGGTGACTTGCTTGAGGTTTTGTTTTTTTTTTCTTCAACAAACTGGAATTTTATGTATATACGTATGTATTAATGCAGGGCAAGCCAAACATGACCACAAACACCCTTTTCACATGCTCTCTGCCAAGAAATCCACCCTGAGCTGCACATGAAGCCTTGCCCCTAGGAATTCTCTCTGTACAGACAAGCAGTTTACAGCCCATGATCCCAAACCATCAGCAGATGCCGTTGTTATTGCCCTCAATGTTTGTCTGCATCCCAAGGGTATATAAACTTCGCTTTCCATCTCCACCCCTGTTTTAAATAGTAATAGGTCATACCAGAAGCATGTTTACTTCCTTGTCATTTTTGGACTTAAGTATAGAGCAGCCCAAATTGCTTCAGACTTAAAATTTTCTAATTAACCAGTGGGAAACAGTGGAAGAACTTTGCAAAGTACAATGCACAGCTAAACCAAATGATCACCCTTGAGTTTAAGCACCGGAATATGGATACCCAGCATTGCCACCCACAAGACTTTCTTTCTTTCTTTTCTTTCTTTCTTTCTTTCTTTCTTTCTTTCTTTCTTTCTTTCTTTCTTTCTTTCTTTCTTTCTTTCTTTCTTTCTTTCTTTCTTTCTTTCTTTCTTTCTTTCTTTCTTTCTTTCTCTCTTTCTCTCTTTCTCTTTCTCTCTTTCTCTCTTTCTTTTTCTTCCTTTCTTCCTTTCTTTCTTTTCTTTCTCTCTCCCTTTCTTTCCTTTCTTTCCTTTCTCCATTTGTGCAGGCTTTAAGAACTTCTGCTGAGTAAGATTTCTGGTAGAAGTTGAGATGTTTTCCTTTATGTAGGCATAACTTCATTACACTGTGATGGTAGTTATTGGGATAAACTTCTAGAAGGAGAGTGAGGAGGGAGAGGGCTTTTCTTGTCTTAGGCAAAGGCAGCATCATTAAAGTCAGACAGAGAAACAGAAGGCTACTAATTAATTGGAGGAATTTATCCTGCTTAGAGATACTAGCAGAAATACAGCTCAGGGCTTTATCTCAGCCTTGGACTCTTTTCTGCATTTTGTCCAAGTCTCATTTAATCATTCATGAGTCTTTGATGATTTCAAACTCTTTAAAAATGTTCATTTAAGATAGCTTTGTCTGCTCTGATTATCCTGGACATAATTCCTCTACAAAGAGGTTGTTTCATTGCTTCTGGTAAGTGGAGAGCTAAGACACCTATGGAAAGGTGGGAACTGCACCTATGCAAGAGCCTCCGGCTGTTGCCCTTTGAGCAGAGTGGAGAGGGAAACCTTCTGGAGATGCATCCAGGACTCATGCACATGGGTCCATCGACTCATGGACAAACCTCCCAGTCACTGGCAGAATCCAATTTCTCCAGTTCACCAGCTGCTGAACAGGTACAGAGGGAAAGCTTGTCTTTGTGGGCAAGAAGGACAGGGTGTCCCTGAAGCCCCACCTACACCACACAGAGCCTGCTCCTGCTGCTTCAGAGGTGGGCTTGGCAGAGACTTGGGTCTGTCCTGAGTGCATGGCTGGGGCGCTGTAAGGGTCACCATGCTGCTAAAGGAGACAGGTTTCTGACACATTACCTTTGAAGTAGAGGCATCTGGAGGTTGTGACACGGAGGAACTGATCAGACTGAGTTCCTTGTATTACCTTGGCTATTTTATTATGTAAGGGAGGCAGAGTGTCCTCACATTATTATTATTATTATAATAATGGTTGTAATTAAAGAATATTGTGCTTTTAATTTGTACAGTTCCTTCCTCAGCATTGTTTGATACGAATAGATGATAACAGGCTGGTTATTGTGAGTTATTAATAACATATTGTTTTCTCACCATATGCCTAGGAGACAGAGCAGTGAGCGGGGCTGCTGTGTCCTAGGTGTCCCTCCCTGCACTCACAACTGAGTGGATCATCTTTGATCTCTATTTGCCTCCCGAGATCTCTCTTCTGTTTGGTCTTACTGCTTACCATTCTCTTTGCCCCCACCCCTGGTTACCTTTGTGTTTGAGGGATTCTGGAGAAAGCAAGAACAGTTTGTTCTGCCTTCTCCCATACCTCTTACATTTGCATGGAGTGGATGCTCTGGTCTGTTTTTAATTTCCGTGATTCTACAGTGCTTTTGAGTCCAAGGTGCTAAATATAGCTCTAACCCATAATAGCCAGTCTCTTTTTCATCTGTCTTATGATGTTATTTTCTGCTTTTATCGTTTAAGCCTAATGGATTTACATTATTAGGAGCTCTCCAGTGTGTACAGCTCTGCAATGTGGTTATGACCAAGACAAATGCCTCCAAAGTTTCCAGGAACATTTTTCTGAATAAGAGCAAGAAAAAAAGTGACTCTTCCTTGGCTCTGCAGGAAGAGGACTGGTGCAGTGTAGGGACCTTCTATCTCCCCTTTATACTGCAAACCTGTGTGTGCCCTCTGGGCAGGGGAAGCACTTTCAGCACACTGCCTAGAAAAATGACTCTCTGGAGAAAAATCAGCAGACACCATGAAAAGTGCTGGCTCAGACACCTTGTGTTGGCAGACTCCTACCAAAATTAGTTCTGGATAAGCCAGTACATCTGTAGTCAGAACAAACTATTCCTTTTCCTTCCTATTCCTAACACAGCCATGCCCAAAAAAAATACAGGTCAGGAAAACGTTTGGGGGAACTATTAAGGAGCACGAAGGGAAAAGAATATCCAGACAAATATGGAGCCATTTGAGACAAATATGAAGTCATGTGTAATAAACAGCTTGAATTTATAGGGGCTAAAGCAAGCCAAACACAAGTGATGGCTTTTTGGGGCTGAGCTGCCCTAGCAAGCCAAGGAAGGAATGTGGTGGATAGAAGAGGCCAGGCCCACAGAGAAAGACATGAAGACCACTCAGGACAAATCTAGAGCCACACCTGTGCCTTTCCAAGCCTAACTGATACCAGTGGCCTAAGCCAGTAGCTGGAGAGGAGTGGGGTATAGAGGAGAATTGGTCGTTTCACTTCATCCCTGTCCAAGTATCTTCCTCCCTGACTGTACAAGAGGCGTATGAGAGAGGACTTTTGTGTGATCAGAGTATCCATCCTTGATGAGCTTGGTTATGGTTAGGGTCTCTGTGCAAGAGTCCCTAACAAGCAGCAGTTCTCAAGACTCACCATAAGGTATGGACATGGAAGACTGACCTCTCCAGGAGAAGTAAAAGCTGGAACCTACATGAGCAGCTAACCTGGGCATAGCAAACTTCTCTCTACTTGGAGAAGCTCACCATGCTTAGCATGAATATTGAAGTGCTATCTGAAAAGGGGATGAGAAGAACAGTAGCATGCCACAGATCTCAGCATGAATACTTTCTTGTTTTCAGGTGCTTCTCAAGGGAAACAGATACTGGTTTGGGGAAAGCTGTGTCTTCAGTACCACCCTTGGTCAGGGTCCCTCCAGTCATTCATTTTGCACTAACAGTTCAGCTGGGGTTGTCTTTGGAAAGCAAGTTGGTTAGCTTTGAAATAACCTTCAGGTACAGCTAGGAGCATAGTTCACTCCAGTCTTTGCTCCTACTAGGCACCAGGATGAGAGACCAAGCCTGGATAAATCCTCCAGCACTAAACCAGCACTCTGTGCATCTTGAAATATGCCATTATGTCCATAAGGCATGCTCAACTGTGGCTGTGAAAGACTGCAAGGAAGCTATTTGGCATATTCACACTAGTTTGCTGCTGGGAGCATTGCTTTTCATGGTTCTGTCCAAAAGACCAGAGGAGAATCATCTGTTGCTGCCGGTAATGGCAGTCATGCTGTAGGTCTTGGTTGCTGCCAGCAGAACAGATGGCCCAGGAGTGGTGCAGGGCTGGCTGCTGCACCTATCCAGAGAGTGTGTTGTGCAAAGCAGGACCAAGCTGGTCCCCACTGTAGCCTGGCAGAGGAAGAAAGGTATGCTGTGTAGGAAGGGAGCAGGTGTTTACTTTGAGTGTGCCAATGACCATGTACCTCAGTAAGTGGGGAAGTTCAAATATGACAATTCCAGTTAAACTTAATTTTCCTAGCATGAAATGCCAGAGCATTGATGCACATGGCCAAAGGGTTGTTCACCCGGTGAAACAAATTCTTCTACATTGCTCCAGACAGTCCTGGAACCAGTCAATTGTGTCTCTCCTGTTTCTGAAGTTTTGTGCTGTTCCTAGTATTGAAAATATTAATCCTGAATATTCATAAAGTGGTAATTTTAAATGCATTAGGAGCAATGCAGAGGCTGGAAATTAATGCAAAAAGAAAAAAAAAAAAAGAGATAGAAGATGAGGTGAGAACATGGGCAAGAAACAAAAATGTTATGATGTCCTATGGGTACACGGATTCAGTGACAAAAGGGCAGACTGTCCTCCAGACCAGTGCTCTGAACTTCAGTCCCCAGAGCCTGCAGGGGCAAGTGTGCCCAAGAGCAGGGACTGAATGTTGTGTGCACCTCAGGTCTTCTGTGAGCCCTCCGCTCAGCCAGGGCTTAAACCAGGAAGAGGCTGTGTGTGTACTGTGTGTGTACTGGAAAACTGAAAATGGTCAGGGATGAGCCTGGACACTGTCTCACATTCATTCATACTCTGTCCATTCCATTACAGATGCAGTCCAGCTTGCATTCTTCCAGGCAATGTATCAGCATGGACCAGCCTGTGTCACCACGGTTTGCAGATGGTTAACCCACTCCCAACAATGGTCTGGGCTGGAGAGGACTCAGCTTTGAGGAATACTTGAATCTGTCCTGTATCATCCCAACCACTAAAACCTGACTGACAAAGCCCTAAATCAGATAATCTTTTAGCTCCTCTTGACTTGCTCTCCTCCTGGCTAGTAATGCCTCTTTTGAGGCCAACTGTGAATTATCTGCCAGAGGGAAGTTCTTAAAAAGCTTTATGCTGAAGTAGCCCACCTTATGTTCTCCATTAGGCAGGCTTTATTCCTCCCTAGTTCAGCATTACACCAGCAGAAGTTGGATTAGACTTGTATTTCTTGGCTAAACAATGACTAAAGGAAGCATGATAACTATCTACAAGTATTTGATGGGTGTAAACTCCAGTGAGGAAGAGGAATTGTTTAGTGTGGTTAAAGGACTTTCATGGCTAAGAGCAATTAGATTAAATTGAACAAAGCAAAACATAAACTGAATAACCTTTGTAATGCTAGCAGGCTGCAAGGGCAGCTCCCAGGGGACGTGGTGGAAGCAGTGATGTCTGGGTCAACTGAAACGTCACGGGGAGCAGAGCAGCATTTACGTTATGGACCTTGGAACCCTGTCCCATAAACAGCACGTCAACTTTCCCTGCATGTCTGCACCCGCACCGCCCTGTGTCTACGTGAGCACCCGCCCCGATGAGTAAGGAGGGAAGAAGGGGTCGGGGTGGTTCACCATCTGCCTTCAGCTGATTTGTCCCCTTCTTTTGGTGTAATATGTTGCCCTAAACAATATGTTTTCATTCTGTTGAGAGTGATTCTGAACTTGTGACTGTCAAGGGAGAGCTTATGCTTCCACTTTCCATATTGAGTCATGAGTAAGCTTTCCTTAGTACTTCAGCAGGATGGGGCTCGAGCTCCAGTTATCTTAAGCTTGCTAATAACCTTGGGGTATCACATACCTTCAGGGATGCCATCAGCATTCCCTTCAGGTTACACCTCTCTTTGGCAGGACGTGGTATAGGATGATCAAATCTGTACAAGAAGGGAATAAACAGGAGTGCACTGTTCATCTGAAAATGTGCTGGTGGCCCCTTATTCACTGCTGGGGAAAATGAGCTAACTCTCTTACATGTGAGAAGCAGTATGTCATAATCCCATCTCGCCCCTTTTCTCTGGAAACCAAACACAGACCAGGCAATCCCATCCATCAGGAGTTTCTGATGGCGATCCTGAACTGACCTGAGCACTGATAATGAATGTCAGTGACACTGCTGTGTCTTTCCAAAACCTACAGACTCTCGGGGTGAAAGAAAGAAGGGGATATGCGATGTTTGATGAATCAGGATGCTTTCCCCTGGCATGATTGTTTCTCTGCCTAATTACACAGACACAATAGCAAAGAAATTAGATAAGCCAGGTAAGGTTTGTTGGGGATGTCCCGGACATCTAGGAGACAAGAACCTTTTTTACCTGCTATGACTTGTAAACAAACTACCCTGTTTTTAAAACAGAATATTGCTTCCAAATTGCAGGTTATCTCTTCTGAAAGAGATAACCCACTTAATGGGTTATCTTCTCCTTTAATCGGGCTCACTTGTTGACATATCATTAAATCCCACTTAGCACAAGTGTGAGAAGCCTGCTGTTAAAAGCTGCAAGCAGATAGCCAAGGAGGACACACACATCCTCCCATGACACTTGCAAAGAAGGCCCTGATCTGTTCATAAAAGGTCAAGAAGGGAGAAAGGAATTCAAAAGCCTTAAAAAACAGCCTGGACTGTAGTCTTGAGTAGTGCGTCATCGCAAGTTTTCTTCTCCTGAGGGAGTAATTCTTCAGATGTTTTACGTGCCCCTTGCTGGTGTCTCTCCATGTTTTTCTGCAGCAGCAATTTGTCTATTTCTGCATTTATTGAGCCTTCTTTTTTCAAAAGAGGCAGAGCTAATAGACATCTGTGCATGTGGGAGAGACTGAAAGGGTTAACACCGCCTCCCTTGTATGTCCACTGCCCAAATGCTAACACTACCTGGTTAGGTGTGCACATTATGGAGCATGGAACAGAACAGGCATGGAACTGTTGCAGAGTCCCTGCTGTGCTGATACATTCTTCTTCCCAAATCTGGCTGGCTGCAAAGGGCTCAGATAATAACATGGTTTTTTCTGCATGGAATACCACTCCTGGTGTCTTCAGTAAAAATAGTGTGCTTGAGGATAGTTTCCCATCCTGGCCAAGATTTTTTTTTTCATATAAGAGGCTGGCAGGTGTTCATGCTTGTGGTGATGTTCAGAAAAGATGAATTCTCCTTCTCATGTACATGCTATATTTTCAGTTTCAAATTAAGACATGTACATTGTATGGGAAGAGAAAGAGAGGAAGAGAGAGGGGTTGCAGGGTTTCTGTCACCTCACATGACCACGTAGGTGATTTCTAATTATTATCAGTGGGTGATCTCAAAGCCCCTGATGAACGCATGTTTAACCTGTGCCACAAAAAGCTGCAATTCCTGAGCAGTCTCTGCTGGCTTGGAAACTGGCAGCGCCCATTCTCCTGGGATTTCCAGCCTTGACTTCACAAATTCAGGAGGTTTAGAGCTCATGAACTGGATTTAAAGACAGATGAGGATGAACCTGAACAACTTTAAGTATGCAGTGACCCCATTAGAGGCAGGTCAACGTTCCGTCATAAGCCAATGCTGGTTTCACAAATCTCTTTTTCAATAGCACTCAATTTAAATTTTTTGTCACCATGTCCTCTTTCCTCTGTGTTGAGGAGTACAGTCCTGGAAATCTGACATATACTAACCCAACAATTCTGAGAGAAAAAAAAAATATTGAGAAAAGACAACTGTGTTGTCTTCAGAGAGTTGTGTGTGATATGGACCTTAAGTGTTACAGATGGTGTCCATAGTATGGAGAGCACCTTGACAAGTACATTCTATGTAAATTACAGTGTATTCTCAAAGACAATCATTGCAGGTTAGTCCATGCATTAGCTTCTTCTCACACTGACCCTCACAGAATTGCCTTCTCTTTTCCTTGCTCTTGTGTCTTCCAACAGAAAATCAGTATGCAGCCAAAGAGAGAATTTTGCTAGGCCAAACGACCCAACTCATGTTTTTAACATATAACTAGATATTCTTTTCAAGAGTACATTTCCTATAAGGTGTCTGAGGACATGACTACCAGAAATGTCACCTGGCCATTTGCCAGCTATGGAGCACATCTGATAGTGTCACCTGTAGTGATCTTTTGGAGCTGAATAGTTCATGCTGCTTGAGCAAATCCCAGAAGTTCAGCAGAATCATGGAACAGAAAAGGGTGGAAGGGACCAGACTTTCTCACTGGTCCACTGGGTCAGAGGTTCCTGAGGGTTTGCCTTGACAGTGAAGACTGAAGCAGAAAAGACATGCAGTATCTCAGCCTTCTCTGTAACCTATGTTTTAAAGGTCCCTGTTCCTTTCAGCAGAGGACACACATTTTCCTTAGAATTCCTCTTGTTATTGAGGTATTTGCAGAAGACCTTCTTACCCTGGACATGCTTAGCAAGATTCAACTCCAACTGAACCTTGAGCTTCCTACTTGCATTTCTGCATACTCTAACAACATCCTGATATTCATCCCAGGCGGGTGGTCCCTGCTTCTACCTCACGTATCTCCTGCTTATGTCTGGGTTTTGACAGCAGTTCCTTGTTCATCCATGCAGGTCTCCTCCCTCTTTTGCTTGACTTCTTGCCACTGGGAATGTCTTGTAGGCACTTCCTGGGCTTCATGCACCTAGTTGAAGTATTCCCACTTGAGCCTTGTTTTGCTATAAACAAGAAAAGTACTTTGTCCGCATTTTAAGGGTAAGAAGAGGCTCAGGTTCAAAAATGCCCTGCAGTATATCCTCAAATCCTGAGGCAGCATGCCAATGCTTGAGTCCAACCAGCTCCCCTCCTTAGTTTAAACACTATTTATTTGTTTTACCTAATAATGCAACATATATTAGTCGGCCCTGGCACTCCTCTTTTCCCAGGGCAGGGACTCCCCTGCTAGGGCATTGTCACTTCCTGGCTTACCTGCTGTCTCTCTTGGCAGCTCTGCGAGCCTTGCCTTTTTGCACTGAGGTCAGTGAGCATGTCAGAAAGACATCAGCCCCAAATTCACACGGTGGTGCTTAGGATTGCTCTGAAGGCTGTGGAGATGCTTCTGAGGTGATGGGGGATCAGAACCCAATTTCCTCCACATGGGGGGCAGAGCTTATTGCATGCCCCATTTGAAGGAGGGTAGGCTATGAGGTGCCTCTTCTTTGAGAGCAACCTCAAGGAGAAAGCCTTGGGGGTGTTGCTGCAAATCTGGGCATGACCTGGCAATGTACAGTTGCAGCCCAGAAGTGCAACCATGTCCTGGGCTGCATCCCAAGCACTCTGAGGGATGGGATCCTGCCCCTTGCTCTGTTCTTGTGAAATGCCACCTGGAGTGCTGCATCCAGCTCTGGGGTGCCTAACTGGTTGTGGATCTGGTGATGTGAGTCCAAAAGAGGGCCATGAATATGACCAGTGGGCTGGAGAACCTCTCCTGTGAAGACAAGCTGAGATGATCAGGGTTGTTCAGCCTGAAAGAAGAGAAGGCCCCAGGGACACTTTATGGCACCTTCCAGTACATAAAGGGGGCTACAGGAGAGGGACTTTTTGCTATGGTTTGTACTGATGGGACAAGGGGGAATGGCCTTAAAGGGAAAAGAGGGCTTACATTAGATATTAGGAAGCAATTTTTTACCGTGAGCATGGTGAGATACTGGAACAGGCTGCACAGAGAAGCTTTGGATGCCCCATCCCAGGAAGTGTTCAAGGCCAGGCTGGATGGGGTTCTGAGCAACCTGGTCTAGTGGAAGGTGTCCCTGCCCATGGCAGGGGGGTTGGAGCCAGAGGATCTTTAAGGCCCCTTCCAACCCAAACCATTCAACTATTGTGTGATGTTTTCTGGCTGTTGGAGGCTTCACAGTGCTCAGTGTCACACATCCTCTTCCTTGGCTTTCCTTTTCCCTGCATCAGGAATTGAAAACTGTTATGCTGCACAGCAACTACCTCGTTACTGGTTTTCCTTACATGGTGGTTTGACAAAGGGGTGCCTCAGTACAAAAGAGACATCTGTAAACTGGAGGAGATTCAGAAAACAATAATAAAAATCACAATGCTCTTGGAAATCCCTGTAAGGCAGCAATTTAGAGCCCAGCTACTAGCATGCTAGGACAGACCTCAAGTGAAATAAAAAGAAATTAACTTGTTAAATATCCCTAAAGCAGGCATGTCAAAAGCATTATTTTCTGTATGCTGTGTGTGCTTGTGTAAACAGCCTTTTCTACTTGGGGCTATGTCTCCGTAATTATGTATTATTTGCAAGAAGAATGCAGAGCGTGAGGAGTGAATATGTTCCAAATGTGTCCGAGCCCTGACCAGGCGAAGGCTGTGATTTTAGCTCACTTTAGGGAGAGGAGAACAATCCCATGTCTTTTGTTTATTCTTCTTGAGCTCTTTGTAACAATTGTACTTTTCACTGGAAGTGACTCACCTGGCAAAGAAGATAAGAAACCCAGATGAACCATTCAAGCAAAATATAGTGCTGGAAACAATCCTCCAAATTTAAGGCTTACAGTCCATCTGAAACCATACTCATATTCAGGCCCTTCAGGCTTCCCTAATTACTGAGAAGAACTATCATTCTTTTCTAAATGTGGTGTCAGCATTTGTTACAAGCAATCAGCACAAAATTATCCAAAAACCTTCCTGTGACCTATAAACCTGCAATTTGATATGCCTCACCCAATTTTTATTCTGTAACAAGTGAATTTTTTGCATAGATTTTTATTGTAGAGACTCTTTAATCTACCAGGCAACACATAACGAGATCCCGTGGCTGGAGGCTGAAGATAACTATGTTTCAGCTAGCAATAAGGTGCACATCTTAACAGCAATTAATTAAGCATTGAAATAAGTCCTGAGGGGGTATGACGAATTCATCACTTCTTGAAGTCTCTGAACTTCATCTTTCCAGACATCATGCTATACCTGAAATACAAAGTGTGGTCTTGGTACAGGAATTATAGGGAGGGGCAGTGTTACAGTATTTCTTAACATCAGGGAGAAGACATTTTCCACATCAAAACCTCCAGGTTTTTATTTTTTCTTTTTATTTTTTTTCTTTTTAACATACATAATGAAATTCATTCCTTCTTCCAGTATCAACCAGTCTACTTCAGTGGAAATCAAGAGGCCACTGCCAACTTGTACCACTAAATAA
This sequence comes from Motacilla alba alba, assembly GCF_015832195.1. Classification (NCBI taxonomy): domain Eukaryota; kingdom Metazoa; phylum Chordata; class Aves; order Passeriformes; family Motacillidae; genus Motacilla; species Motacilla alba. The sequence goes on from NC_052016.1 coordinate 64,153,385, forward strand.
AGCCAAACTTTTAAAAACAGATATACAGCTAAATTTCAAGATGCCTACTGGGCTGTAGAGCAGAATTTTCAGACACACTGCCACCCTCTCCTTATTTTTAGTGAAGTCTCTTTTTCACTGTCAAGCCTTCCATCTCTGGAACAATACATTGCTATTGAAATATTTAATGAGTCACTTTTAAATATCCCACAGGAACAACAGGACATTTATCTCATGCTGCAGAGCTGTATTTTAAAAATAATTATCTTAAAATGAAAGCCCCATGCAACAACTGAGAAAAGCCCAAATGCCTTCCCCTTTCTGCTTCACAGAACTTTCTCTCCTGCCTTTCTCTTTTCCTTTCTCATCCACTCTTCACCCATGGGGTTATGCTGAGGTGACTACGAGGACGCCGGGCCGAGACACTGTTTGTATTCCTCCATCAATTTGGGTTGGCTACTCTCCCCTGTGTAGGCTTGGCAATGTGAAAAAGTGACCTTGTGGCAAGCTTGGGTGTGACCTTCTAGAACGGCAACAGCTCCCAGCATGACTGCCTGGTCTCCGAAATATTACTCCATGGAAAATTTGAGGCAGCTTATCCCATGTGCGCTGACAAACTTACGTTTATCTTAGGGGAGGAGCATGCCTCTGTGGAGTTATCACAGCAGGGCTAACTCACGGTGTCGCCACATCCTGGCTCCCCTGCCTGGAACTTGCCACGGAGCTCTGTGCCTTCTCACTTTGTTAATGTGCCAGAGCCAGATGCTCGCTGTGAGACTTCGTGCTTCTGCTACTGCAGGACCTCAGCAGCACCATCCATTGCTGCTGCTGCTTTGGCTGCTGTGACTCTCTTGCTCTAGCTACTCCTTCAGCTCTGAAAAGGCAAAAGGAGCTTGGAGCTGTTCTTCAAAATGTCACTTTCAAAATAGCTGTGATGCTATTCAACACATGTAAGAAGTGGTTAAGAAGGCAACTGCTGGATCCTGCTGCTCTGCAGCTTTTTGCACCGTGAGTGCTGCTGTCAGAAGACTCCAGGTGTGTGGATTCAAATATATCCATTTTGGGACCAACTAAACCTCTGTTTTCCTAAGGATAACATCCTGTACAAGGATTTTGACAGTAAGATTCACAGCTGAGTCAGAGATTCTTGCAAAAGGGTTCTGACGCACCAAGGAAAGTTACAGAGCCTGCACCACCAAACATGAGCCAGACACAGCTCACAGAGCATCACTCTCTGTGACCTTGGGCGCTCCTCTGAACTGGGAGATATTCCCAGTTCAAGATATTAGAACCCTGTATGGACTATTCCCTTAAGAGTTGGATTCAATGATCCTTTTGGGTTCCTTTCCAACTCAGGCTATTCTGTGATTCTGATTTCTTGGCTCTGCCTGTGCAAGGAATGGGTGCAAAAAAACCACAAACCAGTGGCCTACCTTGTCAGTGAGCTGTGTGCCCCACAGTGTTCACAAGACTGGATTTACTCTTTGTTTTTTTCACCAACAATGAAGCCACCTCAGCCTGAGCTCCACAGCCCTGCCATGGTGACACCAGGGTTTTCAACTCTGCATGGGCTAGGCAAGGCTGGCCTTTGCAGGCATAGACACCTTCCAAGCCTGGAAAGCTAGTTTGGAGGCGAGGGAGGACAACATATATATTTCTGACAAATCAAGATAATGATCTTCCATGTTGTGCTGTATTTTGGACTAGTAGCCACACTGGTCCAGTTTTATCCATGATCAGAGAGGAACTTTTTCTCTGCTGAGGTGTTGTTATACACACACACATGCCCTACTAGAGCAGGAATTGTTGCGTTTTGGGTTTTTTTCTAGGCTCTGGTGCTTCTGACAGCCTGAGGCTCTCACACAGGTGCAAGAATTGACAGGCTGTCATTGGTATGTCATACAAACAGTGCTTTGACCTGCTCCTTCCCACTCCCCAACCTACCCACATACACTCTTTGCTCCTCATGCGAGAAAAACGACAGAGATGAAGCAGCTGTGAAATACACCTGCCCTCCGTTTGCAGCCCTGCTCAATTACACACCTTTAACTTGGCAATATAGACTAGTTATGCTGCAATATAAGTACATTTCTTGCCTCTATCCACAGCTCTGGATCAATCAGCAGCATGAAACAGCAGGAGGGAAATAAAGTAGTAACGTGGGGGTAAAAAAATTAGAGTTGATGTGGTAATCAGCCAACTAAACACCATTAGAACATACTGTCCTGCTCAGTGGGCGTACAGCTTTACTGGGCCATGACCAAATCTATTAATAGGCCATGCAGAGCTCTTTGTAGTTCTATGAGCAATGCTCCTTAAGCATTGAGCCTTGAGTTCATTTTCTGTAACTTCAATAACCCCCTCATGGTGTATAGTTACAGCAGTCGACTCTTCAGCAAGGATGAAAAGTCTGACTCTAGTCTCTTCAGGCTAGATGCAAAAATCCTGCTCTTCATTTTTTGCCCAGACCAGAAGGGGGAAATAATGCTGGGATCATAAACTTATTCTAATGTGGACAGGAGATTGCCTGTAAAGTATCTGAGTTGTTCTAGGCTTGATGGCTGACGTGAGGAGTAAAGATTGGCGTGGAAAATACATAGTTTGGTTTGTTGTTGCTGTGGAAAGGACCTGCTGCATCCCAGGTCCAGGGAACTGGGCTGTCACATGCCTGCAGTATCCTACATCCTGTGGGCCAGCACACTTGCCACATCACTCCATAAGCCAGCTGCCATTTTAGGATCGTTTTCCTCCTGCCAAGAAGCCTGCACACCTACACAAGAAACCCCTTAGTCCCTGGCTGTAACTTCACATTAACAAGCAGAGACTTCCAGCCTGAAAGTTATTTCATTTTAGAAACATTTAAAGTTAAGGAAAATTATTCCTACCACATGCCCAAAAGACACAGGATGGCGAAACAGTGCAGATCAGATGTTTAGCAGGCTTAGGGAAGGTAACTCTGTGTATCAAGGAACTGGGGAGCCATTACTCCATGAAAATGTCTGTAGCACCCTTGGGCTGCTCCAGTCTCTTTCTCCGACCATAGACTGGTTTGTGGCTGGAGCCAAAAGCCAGTGCTGCAGCTCTATGATTAATTCTCATCTTCCCCGTGACTGAGGAAGGGACTTGAGGTCCCTGGAGGCAGTGGATGCTTTCTGCAGGACATGAACCCAAAGAACTGGAGTCTGGTGAATGTCTGGAGTGCTGTCTGAAACTCGGGTGAAATCGTGCTTGGTGGGAAAGAGCAGCAGCAATGCAGGAGAGAAATGCTCGAGGGAGAGGGTGTACCCAGAGAACAGAGGAGGAAGCATGTGTGAGGCAGCAGCTGAGGAAACAGGCAGCAGGGACATGGTAAGCACTTGGGAAACAAGCAAAGGCAAAGTGCTGTGATGGAAGGAGAGGTGAAATGAGGGCTATGTCCGGAAACAGCCTGGGGAGAGCCCTGCATGAGATCAGGGGCTGTGTGGTTTGCACTGACTGTGCAAGTTCAGCCACTGCAAGCTGGGAAAGCCTGACTGCAGCTTCCAGGGCTTGGTAGGGCACCTCTCCAATTCAGAGTGGGGCTGCCACCTAAGTCATCTTGGGCTTGGCTGTGTGCATTTATTTATTTAACTGAATTGCCCAAGCCAGCAGTCGAGTCACCACCAGCAAGCGTCAGTAAGGCTTTCACACCTTCCAAGGTCTCCTCTCAGCCCACCGGCAGCAGCAGGGAGGGCTTGTTGGGGCAGGAACACAGCAGGCTTGCCAGCCCTGCCTGGGGCTTCTTCTCCAGTCAATGGAGCAACAGGGAGGGGGTGCAGCCTTCCGGCAATGATTCAGCCCACCAAGGAGCAGAACTGCCTTCAAGAGGTGCATGTTCCCCTGCTCTGACTGTAGGAAGAGCCTAAAGCAAAGACAGGCTGTAATTTAAGGATCCCAGCCAAAAAGCTCAGAGTTAGAGAGGATGAGTCTGGATATCCATGTAGATAGATGATATGTGTAAAAGTTAGCATGGCGTAGCAGGGTGAGAGAAAGTGAGTCATCTCAAAGAGAACCAGAGCTGACTGTACAATAAGCACCACTTCTTGTGTAATTATAAATGAAGTGGGAACTGGTGTGTTGGCTGTGTCTCCCAGTATTGCACATTTCAGTTAAGCTCTTTGGAATAACTGGCTATTGGTATTAGTTTTAAGATGATGCCAGTGGGAAGTAGTGAATGACAAAGCACTGCTGGCAAGCAATCAAGCTGCTAAACAACCTCTGAGAAACACAAGTTATAAATTCTTTACTATATTAATTTGACATTACAATTTAGAGATAAGGTTTTCCAGGAACCCAAGTGAACCGGCATTCAGTTTTATTCATAAGGTGCATCTGAAAAGAAGTCAGTAGTACTTAATATTATTCTCCAACTTCTTTGTTGATGAAAAGCAAGGTAGTTTCTGTTTCCAGGGCTAGACATACTATTTTGGCACATACTGTTATTTTATTATGATAAATCCAACACAGATACTCTCTAGTCATTTTGGACTGTAAAAATATTTCTGAAGGCAGCAGCAAGGCTGCCTACAACCAAGTCAGGATGAGACTGCAAGGGCAGTTTTTTGTCCTTTCTTCACAGCTGTTTGTACTACCAAACAGCACATTCCCAGTATATTGGCTTCTTTCTGGCTTTTCTCCCATGCTTCCTACCACAGATACATTGCCAAGGCAGAAGTGTAGAAGCTACATCATGCAGCAGCCAAGCAGCCTGTGCCTCTCTCAGCCAAAGCCCCATAACAGCAGTCACCCCTCTGTCCCCAGAAGCAGGGACCTCTGCCCAGCTCGGTGGCTGTGAGGGGTCTTTCAGACTCCAGAGCTGATGCAGAGGGATGTGCATGGCCCAAAACATGCTTCCTCCTACCACATGACCTATTACAGTGGTTGGTACCTCGGCTGCCTTGCAAAAGCTTTCAGTGCAGGGGGGTGGAAATGCTTAAAGCGATGTGGGGGATCAATGGAAATGTATCAGTAGGTGGGTGAGAGAACATAATGGAGTAAGCAGCAAGCATTAGGCACTGGATACCATGGAGAACACACGGGCAGCAGAGTGAGGCAGAGCATTTGAGTTTGTCACATCTTTTGCCTCTGTTCCACCTTTTTTTCCCTCTTTTTTTTTTTTTTTCATTTTTCATTTGCTGGGATAATGTAAGTGGAAAAGAACATCCAGACCTATCCATTCTGCCATACAGGACACTGTTTTTAAACTAAAACACGTTATACTGGTGTTTATGTGGAGAACATACTGGATAAATATTTTATGTCATGGATTCAGTTTCTTATCAGGACCTGTATACTAATAATAACTATATAGGCCCAATTGTTAGTGGGCTCCTCTTCCAATGAATGCTTTGTTTAAATGTATATTGAAGATTTGTTTTTTAAAATGGCTTTCTTCTCTTTAATAGGATTTGACATGTTGGCTGTGGTATAGCATGCGAGTGGTTTCTAAAAAGATTTAAAATATATTTCTGAATGGTGCTATATAAATACTGCATGCATTGAATTGTATTATTTTATTGTGAAACTGAAAGGTTTCCTGTTCTATACCATAATACGATTTGTTATTTTTCCAGCACACACATTAGCTTTCATTCAACCTCTGCACAAGGTAGAGGAACTCAAATTAAATTTATAAGCACACCTGAGCAAAGCTAGTTAGCTGTGGCCAGATCATGTTTCTGTGATTAAATAATGCTGGCTATTATAACACATTGCAAGAAAGTGCAGCTATAAATCCCTGTCGAGGTTTATTTCCAATGCTTCATTGTACTATAGAAACTCTGCTATACTTTCTAGTAGGCAAAAGGCTAGACGTGGGACTGAGTCACCCTGAGCAGATGTGTTAGATACTAACTTGGAGGAGATAAGAGTAACAATACTGCTCTCCCCTGAGCGTTCACCTCAAGGACGTTCCCATGCTACACAAACATTAATAAATTGATCTTCATTGCATCCAACCACAGACTTTATTAACTGAGGAAATTGGTTCCCAGAAAAAATAGCATTTTGCTCAAGGCCAGAGAGTCGGTCCACAGTAAGGAGAAAGAGCTGGAGACCTTCATTTATTTCCAGGTAATGTTTAATGTTACATTAGCATCTAACAGGGTGTGCTGAAGGCACGATGCTGCTGGGTGTTCACATTGTCAGAAATGGATGGGCACTGGTTTCACACCCTACAGCAAGACTCTGCTGACCACGTTGGTCACCACCAAGTAACCCTGGGGGTAGCAGGTCCCAAGGGGTTGAGGGACCATCTCCTGCCTGTCTCTGGGGATAAAAGTCCATGGCTCCACCACTGTCTTCACTGGGACATGTCAGTAGGTCCCTCAAGGGCTCAGGAGCATCTCTTGGGGTTCATATCTACCCAGCTCAGGGAACAGAGCTGAGGAGGTCCTGGCCCTACAGTCATCCAGGTCACACTGCAGCTTTCCTTTTGATGGAAACAAAGGTGACAGAGTTAAATGGGGGATTGGTGCATACCAAGCTTTGAGCTGAAAATATGCAACATGTCTGAGGCTGGGGACAGTGAAGCGGCTGAGCTCTGTCCAGAGTTAAAGGTTTTTACAGGTGGTGCTGACAGTTTTGCATTTTATTAAGATTTCTCATTTACCAGTCATTTACATTGTTGCCAAAATTTGACCACTGGGAGTAAAGTTTTCCAGTCCAGGTGCTTGCCTGAGGCTGAATTACTTTAGATAGGGTGTAGAGGAAAACTTCGTATAGTTGTTCCTCATGGCCAAGACTTAGATTGAGGGAAAAGATTGGTTTGTAAAGAAATGCTATGACTTACCCTTTGAAACTCTCCAGTGCTCTGTAAATGAAAAGATAATCGTATGAGAGAAAGGAAGAATTGGACTCTATGGGCACAACTCAAATTGATGGTTACTGTGGGAAGCACGATGGAGGTCCTGGGTGAGGTGGACTGACACAGGCAGTGTACCATGCTTAGAAGTGAGAGAATGGGCCAAACAAACACCAGACTTTACAGAACCGGACTGAATTGTTGAGACTGAGGAAATTTTGCAGTGGGCCAACTGCTAGGGTGTGAGGCAGAAGGTACAAGGGTAACCATTTAAAGTTTTGCACCCAAGAGAAAACACTAGTCTATAGCCTGGACTGGGCTGGTTCCTAAATTTCACCAGTCCACTGCTGTCAGTGTTTATGTGTGAAAACACTGATGACAGCATGTTTTATCTCCCACATACTGTAAGGGCCAGCTCTCACCCCACAGGTGTGGTCTTTTAGCTGCCTTGGCAAATCTCAGCATCATGGTGTTTACCCTGCTGATAAGTCATGTGGATGTCATGCAACAGTACTTAACTCCCTTTAATTTTGTCTTTAATTGCACACACGTACTTGGGGTTTCTTCATGTATTCAAAGTCATTCAGCCTCATACTGTGCACTAGAAAAACATGTCTCAGCTGGCAAGCACCTATTTCAATCTGTTATTTTCCAGTATATTCCTGATTTATACCATGCTCTTTAAATCCTGGACTATTTTCTTCATTGGATTTTCTATAGTGCTTGCCACTGCAGAACAAGAGCTCCCCAGCCATTAGCTGCTTCATTTTAGCAGAACTTTTCTGTGATGAGATATCATGATACTGTCATTTGGCAAATGGGCATCTAAGTCAGCACTGCAGCTGCCAAGCCTGAACCCACCGGGACTTGATTTCTCAGAGCACTTACTGTAGGACACGAGGGTGTGAATCACTGAAGCATCTCTCTGCCTGTCTCAGCTGGGACTGGGAGCTCAGCATTTCTGCACACCAAACCACTGGGCTTGGAAGGCAGGCACCTGGAAAGTAGAAAGACACAATTAGAACCCATCCGTGAGAAGCCTGGATGAACAGTATTTCCCAGCTCCCTGAAACAAAGGGTTATATATCCAAGGATGTAATTTTGTACTTTTTTTGTGTCCTGCAGTCCTGTTCCTTATTCCCTTATAGCTTTTGGAATAACATGAAGAAGAGGTGCTGCCATGGCCACAAAGTGGGTCTAATTTGTGTATTGAAGGGAGGAGCTGTGTGGGAAAATACTGCCTGATCAGACAACCCAAACTATGTCTGCATAATCCTTATATGTATGGGAGATGCATTAAGGTATCAAAGGTAATTTTAAATTAGTGTTTTCTAACATCTGTGTGCATGTTCTGCCAAGCTTATTAGTATTCCTTCAAAGAGGGGGTTTGATTTGTTTTGGAATAAAGCTTATTTATTCTAATTATGCATAGAAAATAGCTAGCTCTATTTTTCTTACAAAATATTTTTGCAAATAATAGGGTGCCCTTCTCTTGACATTCCTCTTCAACTTGGGTTCAGCATTTGAAGATGATAAATGGGTATCAAGCTCAGCATTTCTACCACCTCCTACCTGCTTTGACTCTTGTTTCATTAGAATTTCAGCAATGTGCTGGTTCATGGCAGATAACCTCCTCTCCCTCTCCAGAGTGCCTGTGAGTGTGTAGGGGGTGAGGGAATGGGTGCGTTTCTCATCTCCTCAGCATTTATTACATTCCTCTTTCTCTACCTCCTCTGCAGCAATAAATCAGTGCTACTTGTTATTGTCTACTCCTTGGGCAGCGTGTCGGGGGGAGAGGCAGACTCTCCTGACTATAATGCCATGTGTTTTATCAAATGCTAAAACAGAGCTAAAGACCCAAAGTAAACCAGTCTTGTTTTTGCAGCTTTTGAGGGGAAGGATCCTATGCAAGTCCTGCCAGCTGCATCACGCATCAAGACACTTTGTCACACAGGCTGCAGTTACCAGCCCCAGCCTTAAGTTGCCTGCACAAGCAGAAACGGACAGTGTGTCACGGGAGCAATGTTTCTGGTTTTACTCTGGGAAAGAAGATTTAAAGTTTCTGGTGCTGATGACTATTTCCTGCCAGCAGGCAGCTTCAGGACTGGGATGCTGGATGAACCTTTCCTGTATGTGTGTTGAGATGTGTTCATGTTCCTTGCACTTCTGCCACTTGTTAAATGGCAAGTAACACCCTAGAAATATGTTGTGGGTGAAGTAAAATACAACCTGATTATTGTTTATCAAGAGCAGAATCACACACACTGGTACTTGGAGAAACTGTAGATGTGGCACTTGGGGACACGGTTTAGTGGTGGATTTGGCAACCTGAATGATTCTATGATTGTAAATGAAAAGCATCTTCATTGTGGGACTGTGGCTTGCAGTAATTCCCTGGAGAAACTTTGCCCAGAAAGCCTCTGCCTTTTTGTTTTGTTGCCTGCTTTCTAATCACAGCAAACTGTTTTCCTTCACCCAGGCTTCCTGATTTTCTCCTGGAAAAAAAGGCCTTCCCACAAACCTGACCCAACAACCAGTGATTAGATGTTCACTCTCCTCTCTCTACTGAGAGCACCCTGAAGAGATGCGCTGGAGAAATGATCATGAAAGAAATCAGTGTGGTGGTGGAGTGGGGCACATGACTTCTAGAACAGAGGTGTTTGCAGAACACACCTGCATAGGAATCCAGGACCAATTTACATGGGCAGGTTTAAGCTAGGGTTGCAGCTGGAATTTTTTTCATCCTTAACCCCTTCCAATGTTAACTGAGGTAACTCATATGGGAATCTTCAATGCAAAAGTTACTGAAGGGATTTGCAGGCAGATTCTCAGGGTTTAAGTGCCAAAAAAGGCCCCCTGACACATTAGCATGTTTTTATTGTGGCTTTGTAAATATATTTTGCATTTTCTTTCTGCAGTGGCAAAAGGTGTACAGCTAGATCCCCCCCAAGCAAGAAGTGTACTTTATCAAGCCTCGGTTTGTCAGCAATGGCATTGGTAAAAGCATGCACACACATGCACCTCTTTCTCTGTGTCTTCCCTAAACTTTGATTAGTTTTTTACTAAAGTGGTTGCCTCAAGCTACCGACAAACTAACAAAATCTGCTGGGTATGAAGAAACCCCACCAACTCCAATTCAACTTGGATTACTTCTCCTACTCTGATTTCACCATTTCTTCGTGCCCCTACCCTGGTTTTCAAGGGCACATGCAGGGGTCAAGATGCTTTCAGACCTTTCAAGGGAAGATGATGTCCTTGCATCAGACTTCACTCAATCATAGCCCCCTCTGCCACCGCCTGTGCTGCAGAGAGGCAGGCCTGACATGCAGAAAGGACCTGTCTCTTTCATGCTGCTTTTCGAGGCTCCAAAATCTATTGATGATAAACAGGCAAAAAAGTATTACATGCAGAAAGGGGAGGGGTTGCTTTCTTTTTGCTTCTTTGTTCCCCTTTCCTAAAAAATATCTCCCCAGCCCTCAGGCAGTTGTCAGGGTGTGGACTCACATGATGATAGACCTCAGATGGGTTTGCAAATACAGCATAGACTTTGAGGGAGATCTCTGGTTCAAGAGCTCGCCTTGCCCCATGGCATGGTGGGAGGAGGTAGAAAAAGGGACAATTTTATTTTGTTTTTAATCATTAGTTTTTGTCAAATAATTCCATAGTGCCATAGTCGTGAGAGAGCAGTGAGTTTCATTCAACAGGTGGACTTTCTCTGCACACTCTCTGCTTACACTGAACACTAGTTTGCCAGCTTCTTCTGTAGAGATTATTTAGATCTCATAGTGCTGACCAAACATCCTTAATGTGGACAAAAGGATTTCAGGGTTTATGCAATCAAATACTGTAGGGATATCCAGCAGTGTGAATGCAGGCAACAGCCAAGAGCAGACCATTCATCACTGTCGCTAGGCACTGTTTCTGTTTCACATGCCAGTTTGATGCTGAACTGGAACATGTCCAGGATCTTGCAGGATTGAGATGGAGATAGGACCAGCCCTTCTCAAGGGCTTTTATCATGTTCAAGGTAGAGCAAGATCAGATACTGGGTTATATTGAGAGAATTTGCTTGCATAAAGCAACAATTAAGTAATGATAAGCTTTAGGTGGAGGTTAAATGTCTCTTCTGGAGGAAAGCATGGATGACCTCATCTTTGGCTTTTTTTTTTTCTCCTAGAAAAAACAGAAAGCAAGAGTGACAACGGAGAATTCCATTAAAGACGTTCCTCTGTTTTTGTTGTGTAGAAGGGGTTGAATTGGGAGGTAGAGAGTATTGACTTGCTGGTCAATAAGGAGCCTGTATGGAGCCTTTTTTCCTCAATTTTCACACGGGATGGAGATAATTTTCTGCAAGAAGCAGACTGAGAAGTCTTGAATGTCCAAGACTGACAGTACTATCTGTGGCTCAGAATAAGGCAGGAAGTGTAATTAAGGAATCCTTTGACTGAACCTGCGAGGATAGCTTTCGGACTGAACAGGTTAGGACACGGTATATAAAAGTGAGCATGTTTTAAACCATCAAGCAAGGAACCTTGGTCTATGGTAGCTATTCTAGTCTTGTTTTGAATTCATATTTGTTTGTTTTCTTTAAGGAGAATAAATTCGGATTGCTTGGTAAATACTAAATTGCATCTCTTAAATAAGGTATGGCTGCTTTAAACTACACTGTGTTCTTTTTGTTAATGTTAGCCAGGAGTAGAAAGAGGTCCTAGAGGATATACAGCATGGGAGGCCCCTGATTTAAATGGTATATGTTTGTTTGGAAACATAGCTTTAATAGGTTTTTTCAGAGCAGGAAATGGTAAGTAATCCACTAATCTTCTTTTGTTGTTGTTAATATTGTGTTTATGTTGGATTTTTCTCCCACAGAAAGTGGAATTGAATGAAAAGTAAAATACACTTATTTTACAAGGATGCATTTGTGAAAATGATGCAGTTGAATTGATCTGATTGCTTGGGTTTTCAAGATTTTAGATTAATACAGCGGATCCTCTGGCCCCAGAGTCTAGAAGTGGGAAAAAAGTCCTCCTGGTTCTCCAACTGTCAGACATTCTCAGCCTAAAGTGAATAAGATGGCAGGCTGAGCTTTGTCCGTCTGCCCAATGCCCGTGGTGAGTTTATCTGGATGCAGATGAGCTGTGCCCTGGGTGCAGGCCTGAGCTGGCTCATGCAGCACAGCTGATGGGTTCAGGTGCAGTGTCATGTGAAGGCAGCTTTAGGATTTGAAGGTCAGGGAAGGTTCAGGAGGTGGATGGTCCTGTTTGCACAGACGTGAGCTTAAGCTCATAAATTCTGTGGGGCCCAGCTTGTTTCCCTGCACAGCTGCTCAAGTGGCTGGTGCCAAATGTTTTGGGGTGTCTCTTCTTCTAGAAGACACCCTCTGCCTACCAGCTTTACTATTACTACTGTTATTATTATTATTATTGAACAAAATGTCAATTTTGTTCAATAATAATAATATTATTATATTATTGCAATGCCACATATACTATGGAGGACACTTGAGCTGAATAAACAAAGCAAACAGGTTTTTTTTTAAAAACTAGTTGAGTAGACACATAAATTCTGCTTAGTCCATGACTTCCACAAATTCAGAGTTTTCTACCTTTCCACAAAATTGGTAATTCAACTTAGAGTGCTTAGTACAAAATAAATTTCTTTCAATATAACTCAAATTGTGTGATTAAATGTTGTAAATCTGGGCTTTAGCATGTGTTCATTACCACTTTAAATAGTTTCATTTTTAAAATAAGTAAAATTCTAATTTAAAGGAAAAAATTTCAATTTGTGCTTTTGTGCTCCCCACCCCCCCTTTTTTTTCTCTTTTTCTTTCTTTTTTTTTGCACACGGGCAGATTATGCATGGGCAGGATTTTCTATGTCTGCCCATGTTTTCTGTCACCGGCAACTCTTATTCTTCTGGCTTCTTTGATTTTTGGTTTTCATAAAAACCATGGAGTTCTGTAAGATGGGATTTATATGGAAACTAGGAAAAATAAAAGGAAAATAAAACAAAAATGAAAGGAGTAATAAAAAAATAAAGAAACAGAATATTCTGTGCTTGCTTCCTATACCACCATGCAACCATTAGAATCCATGTATCTTTCACTAATGATCCTTTACTAGAGGGAATGTTTGATTATCTGGTACTTCTCTGACATATTCTTTCTCCCCCTCATTCCCTTCACTGGCTAGAGGGATTGGTAATGGTCAGAAATACTGCAAACATAAATTACTCCAGCTTCTCTCACGAAATGGAAACAAAAGCACACCCATTCAAACATTTTGGACTCTCTTTAAAGTCTTGCAGAAGTAGTGGAAGGCTTGAGGTGGAATTTCTTAACCTGTCTAAATCAGGACTCTCTTCCTTGACATGAATCAGGAAAGGAAAAATTCAATGTTTTACTAATTTGTGCAGGACTTTGATGATAATTTGCCAAGAGACATTTAAGTGGTACAACATGAAATAACAGAAACTAAAATTAATGGAGTTGGAATGGATTGCATTGTGCAGGGCCCCCACATATGGTTACAATTTGGTGTTTCCTCTGTATCTGACAGGATCCTTACAGAAAGAATGCTTCTGAGGAACTGCTACTGCACCCACCATGAAACCATGGGGAAGAAAACCTCACCCCACAGTGTCTGTTCACCATTCTTTCTCCTCCCATGGTGACTCCTCTTACCCATGGTGGGTTTTATTTGCGCTCGACGTTAAGCACAAGTCTGAGTTTGCTCTCATAAGCAGGCTTGTCCTTCGTTCATGGTTTGAATCTCGAGGGCAGCACTGGAAGGTCTCCCAGTTTGGAAGCAGTCGATAGAAACTCCATGAGGTCAGTTAAGGTGCTCACACGCAGCACCATGAGCCACCTGAGATGCTGTGAGACCGCTGAGGTGCTCAGGCTGATCTGGCAGACATGGCACAGCACCTACAGGAGGCACATGTCCGTCCACCTGGAGAGGTGGCCAGAGGCCAACCACACCACTGCAGGACAGCTCCAGTGTTTCAGAAGACACAGCACACACTTGGTGTCTACAGATGGGCCAGGTGCCTGAGCTCCCAGTGTGGCCAGCTGGAACCCAGACAGTGCAGTCAGCAGCACCTGAAAGCTGCACATGGGACCAAATGCTGGGGTGCAAGCCAGTTGCCTCAACACAAGTATCAATTTTCTTTTGAGGTGTTCTCTCCTATTTAAAGTATTCACACAGGCTGGCAAACGTGATTTGGAACTATTAATAGTATCTAGGAGGAGCAGTTAGACACTAGGTAGGATACTCAAGCCAACCAGAACCTCTGTTTTGGCAAGCAAATTTCTAGATCTAAAGAGAGGCTCATGCTCTGTGGAATGAACAACAGATGATTCAAGTTTAGAACCAGCCCAAGAGCAAAAAGCTCCAACTTGGCTCCTCCTGTGTTAAGCTATGATGGTGCCTCAGCACACAGCATGAATGAGGAGCTTGTGCGTCACAATGCTCACGAGCTGACCTCTTGCCAAGCTCTCTCCTCACCTCATAGACAGAAGCTACACGTCCAATTAGCCTGTGGCAACCACTAACCAAAGGGTTGGCCTTGCCGGACTGCCAGGTAAACAGAGTGTGCCATGTTGACACAAACCTGGCCAGATACAACCCTCTCTGAAATGGTGAACTTGTGCCCAAATATTAATCTGTCATTCATTTCACTATTTCCATTGCTCATAATTATTACCATTGGCACTAACAGAGAGTTATCTCCCTTGCTCAAGCCTGCAATGAGTCTGACGTTTTCATAGCTATGCTTAATTGTTGCCAGGGTTCCCTGTAGAAGCATTAGCCTACTTAATATTACATGGCTTGAGAAAATTAAATGATCAATATCAGGTTAAGAGCACTCAGTTGTTCTTTCTTGGCTTTTGTAATTGCTTGTGTGATGGGGAAATATTTACTATGTTGAGTTTATTGTTATTCTTATTGTCCACAGTTGGTGATTTTGTTGTTCAGCTATGGACATGTCTGATTTAAATTGTCTATAATATTGCTGTCTTAGAAGGAAATAGAAAGGAAAGGGGAAGGGAAAGGAAGTAGGAAAATTAAAGGCTGATCTAAGATTAACACAGTGTTTACTCTGGCTCCTGGCAAGGTCTGTTTTTAAAGGGAGACTCCCAAAGCAAAAATCATCTTGAGTGAATTTGTTTAAAGTGACACTGTCAACTTCAATATCACACTTCAGGATTTTTGGTTTTTCTCCACAGTAAGTAACACCCAAACCAATTATACCCCACTAATCCCATTGGAACACCTCAGGTTACAGTTGTGAGAATAGAGAAAAAGCATTAATCGCTACTTTTTTGGGTTGTTTTTACTGTAATTCCTAGCATACTAATTTCATATTCAGAGTTGGAAGGGATTTACAAGGATCATCGAGTCCAGCTCCTAAGTGAGTGGTCTGATACGGGGACTGAACCCTTAATCTTGGCATTATTAGCACTATGTTCTAATAGCACAGTTCTAACCAACTGAGCTAATCCATGATCCCCAACTTGTATGGAAAGCTTACACACAAAAAGGATGATGTGGATTTGGGCCATGCCCAAATCTTCTGTAATTTCTTAATAGGTCTCCTTCCTGTTGTTTATGTAGTTTTGTGATAGAGTAAGAGGAGAGAAAAAAACACCACCCATGATTTTTGAAAAAAGATTTTTGAAACCAACAGGGGAAATAGAAAAACAGAAATCCTCACGAGTCCTCTGCAGGGAGGGGTCAGGGTCCTTGCTTTCAGCCATGCAGAGAGAAGACAGTCCCTAGTGAAAAGATGCCTACTGTCTTCAGAAGCCAGTGGGAGTGGGCTGATAAAGAGATCCCTTTAACTGTGGTGCTTATGAGTCACTGGTGTCAGCATTAAGACATCCTGGGAGAAAGAAGGAAACAAAACTGGTTATTCACTGCCTTTGTTTAGCTGCCTTCAGAGGTTTCAAGAGACCTGAATACAGAGACACTGTGGCATATGCCAACTGTTGACTCCATCAAATAATAAAGCAATCCCAGTGGGTATTAAGAAGCGTGGAATCATTCTAATGAGTCTGGCAAAATCTCATTAGGATGAACAGCAGGTGATGACAAAATATTTGCTCTGTATGCAAATGACTTGTTTCCTTCTCTGTCTGCACGTGGTTGCATAGTGCTCAGAACAGGAGCTGTCACATAATTACTTACTGGAGTAAAGCACTGCATATGTGGTGGTTGCATTTCAAATATATCAGTGGAAAATGGGGAAAATTATAGAAAGGAGAGCCCCCTGTATCACCAAACTCTTGCACAATATAGGGCTTTGCTGGGCATCCAGACGGTCCAGCTGTCTTTCCAGAAACGCTTTCAAAGCAAGGACATATGGCCTGCAAGTTGTCAAAATTTCTCCAAGAGCTGTGAGTATAGAAAACATGATGGAAGAAGGGCAGGGGGTATGTTGAATCCTGAGAACAAGGCAAAACATGGCAGTTCCTGTTGACAGAGGTAGGTTACCTGCACAGACCCGGGTCTGACCTGACCTGCTAGTTCAGAAAGCAACTCCAGTAATCAACCCTGAACTATCCAGCTGCAGACTCAGATGTTGCACAGTAAATCACTGCTTTGTCCCCTTCAGCTGTTTTAACATCAGGCTGTGTAGCCCTTGATATCTGTTCTGTTCCTGATGGTGTTTCTGGCATAGTATGCTTCCATTCTCTCCAGTGTATCATTAATAATGCTTCACACATTTGTTTTTAATCACTTTGGTATTTATCTATTGCTGCAGTCCTGTTCCTACTCCTCATACATGTCAGAGGCAAAATTCTTGTATGGGGGAAGTGGAAGTCCCCCAAGAGCCCCATTCTTCTGTGCACACTGGTGGAGAGGAGGACAGGGCAGTTGAGTCAAAGGACATTCCAGATTAAATAACCCAAGCTACACAAACAAAACTGTTCCTGCAGATATTCTCTCCAGTGCCTGGCAGTCAAAAACCTCCACTATATACTCTGCCCATGTAATTGTGGTTTTCTCTCAAAAAAAAGGAGTCAGGAATGCATTTGAAGCCTTCCTTCTAAAAACACCTTAAAGATCCCTAGGGCCATGAAAAAATTCCAGGTCAGAAAGGCAAAGGACTGTGTATATGATGACCGTGTGCTCTCACCATGCTCATTGGTTCTTACCTGGGGACAGCTGGCTACAGACTGTCCATCAGACAGGGAATTCAAGTAAGCTGATTATGAGGATGAATAATTTGCTTTCCTGCTGAAGTTCTATAGAGATGGGGTAAAAACGATACACTAAAGAGCAGAAGTTTGCCTCCCTTGCCATCCAGCAACTTGCAGCCAAAATCTTACGGAAGTCAGAGAAAGGAGACCAGTCCCCTAAAATTTCCCCTCCAGAAAGGAAAAAAAAAAATTAAAAATATAGTTAGATGAGGCTTTGTATTCCAAGGACATTAAAATTAGTTATTATGTGATTTCAATAATAATGACTATTTTAAATTGTTAACATTATTAGACGCTAATAATAGGAATTTTTAGACTGTAGATCTTTATGAAAAATGCTTTTCAAACAAAAGTGGTTTGTCATGGTGAAGTCAATGTTATCATTTCTTCTTTCCTAAGTTTTACAAGTCTGTAAGGGTCATCAGGCAGATCATGAAGTGAATTGGGAAGCAATGCCTAGTCCTCCTGATTCCCAGAGCAGCAACTTGTCAGCACAGGAACACTGTGGCTCACTGTGTCATTGCTGTGGGTCTGGAACTTACAGAGCTGCCAGAGCTCCTTCTGAGGCTGGAGGTTTTAGGAGTAAGTTGGATAAACATCATTTGGGGTAGCATGGGGTATGTTTGACTCTCTGGGCATGAGGACTGGCAACACCATCTCTTGAGATCCAGACCTGTAGGCTAGGATTTGATGGCAGTATCCTACACAGTATTCGTCTTAGATTTAATAATTGCATTAAATTGCGGCCTGCAGTGGAAGTGGTGCCAAAATGACAGCAGGCCAAGAACTCCATGGAGCCCTGGGAAGAGGGCTCGGTTTACAGGGCGGCGCGGCTGGTTCTCACGGCTGGGTTATGGATGCCGAGGGAACGCGCTCCACCCCAAACCCACAGCAGAGCAGTCAGCTGGTTCTGCTGGAAAGCAATGGAAATCCCAAGCCCTCAAAAAGCAGTAGTTCTTAAGCAACCACTTTTTCTTTCCTTTTCTATTTTTTTTGCTACCCGATTAGCCAAACAACTGAGTGTTTGTTCAGCGAGACTGACTGCAGTAAGAAAACTGGACAGCAATGGCAGTGATTCATTTCAGACCTGAAATGTCATCAGATGTTAGCAGTGGTCTGTATCAGCTGAGCAAAGGTCATGCACATGCTGATCCCAGATACTTATTGCTCTGAAAAAAAATCCTATGGAGCTCTCCCAAATGCAGGATAGGTCAGAATGTTCCAGGTTTGGTTCCCTCTACCCAAAACAGTCCTCCACCATGCCCAAGAGGCTTTGTGTCCTCACACTCATGCTCTAATAGCATACCCCCAGGCTGTGATGTGTCTTTGTGAGCATTCTGGAAAAACATCCTTTAGGTGAGTGAGGCACAGCTGTCAGGGTATTCCACACACTTCCCACTGGAAAAGACAACAAACAGAAAGAAGCATTTGTCTCTCAGAATCACAGGAAGACTACATGTTGTTCAGATGAGATCCAAGACCAAGCAGCCTAGACAGGAGAGCACAAGCCCTAAGCAGCAGGGGCAGGAGTCAGTTTGTGCTCCTTGGCTTTGGCAGTGGCTCTTGCCTTCTTTTCTTCAGCAGTAGAGATGGAATCTTATAGAAAATACAAGGACAGCTTACTCATGCAGAGGCATCTAGTGCTATCTGAGAAGCCAAAACACATCCTGTATGGCTTTCACCTCTTTATTCCAAAGGGATATGTTGCATTTAAGACCTTGGCGGTATTTGTCAGGCTGACCAGACCTCTTAGGTATCCCCAGGGATCTAAAACAGCACTACAAGTCCCTGTTTAAAGAATGAGACCCTTGTGTCTCTGTGCTGTAAGGTGTTCCAGTTGCTCATCCTCTCATTTGAGTTTTTGCAGCCTGAACTGAGCTCTGTGCTTTTGCTGCTGAGTGATTTGCAATTATCAGCAGCAAACACTATATATTTCCCTGCAGTTTCAGAGTTGTCTGTAGAGCAGGCCCACCTCGAACTGACAAATACCTCCAGACAGTCCTGTTGTTCCCATAGGTGACTGGTAGTACTGCTCACCTAAAAGTCCTTTGAAAATTAAAGTACTTCAATTAAAAGTAATTAAATTAACATAAGGGTCAAAGTAAAAAGAGACTATAGGTGGGCAGCTTTTATTGTGGGTTTGGAGAGGATAGAGAGATCCTATGCAATCATGTCATTCCCCTCACAAAAATAAATCCTATTAAAGGTAGGGAAGGAGAGAGCTACCCTGCGATTTCTTTGTCCTTGGCCTGTTCCCTCTGAGACACTAGAGCACTTTGCTGTTCCCTTCCTTATCCTCCAGTCCCAGCCACAGCCTGTAAATTCCTGACCTGCCGTTCTCATTCCCTCCTACCCTTTCTAACGTGTCTTCAGCATCTCAGAGTTTGCTCCATCCTACTTCTGCTGTATCACTGCCTCCCAAACCACTGTAACTTTGTTCTTCCATTCACTTCCTACTCTTTCTACCTGCCCCTCTAACCCTGGCTGTCCCAGACCCTCAAAGTCAGCCTTCTTGTATTCTGGAGCTCCCTGAGGTCTATCTATCTATGAGGTCCACCCTGTACCTATCCTTGAAGGACATCACTCCTGCTCTTCCCTTGGCCAAAGTAGATAAGTGAACATTTCCCCTTCATCTTTCCCCTACTCAGGGATAGAAATCCACCCATCCAGACCTAGAGAAAAATAGAATATGTCTGGATAGAAAATGGTGACCCTAATCTGGGGATGAGAAGTGCTGCATCAAGATATAGTTGTTTGTTTAGATGACTGCCACTCACTTGGTGTTTATTGGTAGCAAACTGTAAGTCACAAATTGCTCCAGAGCAGGCAAGAAAAGGTTCTTAAGAAGAGAACAGCAGCTAAGTTGATGGACACAACTTCCTAACTTTTTTCATCTCCCAGTTTTCAACATTGTGCTGAGTTTGCTCTCCAAATGCCTGACTGACAAATGTCCTTTCACTTTTACTTAAAGTAGCTCAGAAGGCAGATTATTATTATTTCCTGTTTTTCCTCTTTGTCTTTGCATAATAAATCAAAGTGGTAACCACTGGCTTACCTAGGTATTTTTGTGAACTCTGGAAACAAGATTCATCCTGTCTTTCAGCCTGTGCTGAGATATTTAAACCAGAAGTCTAATTGCCCCTAGATACCCTCCCTAATCACTTTGCCTTAGGCTGAAGCACCCCATACTTGTGTCTCGCTTCTCCCATACCCAAACCTACCAGAGGCCAAATGCACAAACTGCATTTTGTTCACCCTCCAAGCTGCTTCTCCTCAGCAGACCCAGAACTCTCTGTGAGGCTGGCTCACAGTGGCCTTTATGCCTTAGAGATGTCAGTCCTTTTTGGCACCTCTGCTTTGCAGGGGTTTGGGATTTTCAGAAGCAGATGTATCTCTCCAGCTATATTGGTCAGCAGGCACAGACCAAGAGGAAAACAGGAGCCTGAAGGCATTGTTATCCTGATGAAGGTTGTTCTGTACCTCCTAGTGTGTGCACAAGGTTTTTCCCTGAGCTGTGCATGCCCACACTTTCATTACAATAAACTTTGCTGGGAAGTCATAGGATTATCTTTATTTCCTGAACAATACAGCTGCAGATAAGTCTTTGAAGCCTTTTTGTTCAATTTAACTTAATGAAAATTTGAGCCTTCAGCTTGGTGTAGAGTTAAAATGTTCCTACTTGACCTAAGAGAATATGTTCTGTATTTTTTTTATCCACCAATTTCTCCTGTCTCTAGAGAAGACACAGAAAATCAAACAGTTTGCTCTGTACTTGCTAACCTCACACTACCACACAATTTTTAGTAACATTGGGAACAATAACTTACGAGGTTGTGTCCTGTAAGGGAGCGGTATAACTCCAAATCTTGCGTAAGTGAAAATTTCGCAAACTTCAGCAAGATGTTTCTTCTGCCAATCATGGAAGAACAAAGCATCTACTCTTTCATATTTAAAAAATCACCTCATCCTAGAATCTGAAGTCTAAGGTGTTTTTACTGTGAAAAAGAACTTCATGGTTATGATAGCAGAATATCAGATTACTGACTCTGTACAACAGTCCTCTGTTTGGCTTCTGTCTACTTCTTAACAACATTTAGTAAAAAGCTGAATGCCTTCCAGAGACACCTTTAATTTACGTGCTAAGAATGTTTATGCCTCTCAAGTGGTCAAATTAAATTGTATCAAATGAACTGTATGGGCTTGACATAGGTTCTAAGGCCCCGTTTAAACTGTTGTATGTTCATGAAGCAATTAAAGCTGAATAAAAAGTACCAAAAGAATTTTGGAGGGGATTAGTTCAAATGTTTAACTGAATTAATGTCTGCCACAGTTGGTTTCCATGGGCATTCATTGGTTCTGGCAAAAATGCTCTTTCCTAATAGTTTAGCCAAAGTCTGATTGTAAGCCACATCTGTTCTGTTGGGGAAGGTAAACAACAATTTTGCCTCCTGTGATCACTTGTAACTGAACAGCTCTATATCACACCTCTTGCATAGCAGGTGTCCAGCAGCCAAGGTACTCAAGAAAACTTTGGATTTTTACTGATGGTTCATTATTTGGCTGGGTCATAAAAATAGTAATTCTGTGTGCATTGAGTGTTTTTACAGACCACAATAGCTGGGGCTCAAACACCTCAAATTCAGACTTAGCAAACTAGGCATGACTGGAGTCATGGCATCTCTAGGTGAACACTTTGACATTTCAACAGGTTTTGATGTCAACAGGAATAAGCAAGTCTTCCAACATGGTCTGCTGAACTGATTAATTTCTCCACACAGACCCTATCTTCACTATCTTCACTTCCAAGTCTTCAGAAAAGCCTTGAGGATATGAGGTAGGAGTATGGGAGTATTTAAATGAAGAGGGAAAAGAATGTTTATGGTGGTGTTACACAGTCCGTTCAGAGTAAATAGCCCTCATCCTATACTCACTGAAATTGTAAATCTGAAACACAAAATTAAGGTGTAGAGAGCTTAGAATATTTTGTTTACCTCTGCTTCAAATAACAACATTGCATAGGTTACTACTGATGTTGTAATTAGCAACCAGTATCCCAAGCTGCCTAGAGAAGTGCTCTCTCCCAGTTTTGGATATGATCTCCAAAGGACTTCAGATGGAAACATTTTTTTGATTACCTGATATAAAGGATGCTCATACAGATCTTCAGTTCTGACACTTGCTCATCAATTTTGTCTATTAGATCTTAGCAGTCTAAACCAGTGCCCTTCCAAAGGTGGACAGAAGTTCTAGGTAAAGCCCAATAATTTATTAACATTTAATGCTTTTGGTTGTGCAACAAAATAGATCTTTTCTTCTTGCTTTTGATAAGGGAATAGCTTTTGGTCAAACTACAGGGCAACTGGCTGGACTGGTACAGTCATGGGATGACTTTGTGGCCTCTACAGCACAACTTAGGGTTATTATCTTTATCTGTTCAATAATGTTTTAACAGATATTGCCAGTGCATGTCTAGAGGGGGACCTGCTAAGCATAAATAGTAAATATTGGTCCTCCTGTCTCTTCCCTGAGCGCACCTACCAATGCATCCCTAGTCTTCAGACCTGAGATCTGATACTCCTCTTTGGCACTGCACTTAAATATCACAAAAAGAAACTACTACAACTGGTGATCTTTGCACTGAACTTAACAACATCGGGAAGTAATCATGGCTAATTGCTACGGCTGTAATTCCAAACCTGACAGCTGGCAGAGAATCAGAGGCCTCAGTCACATTTGCTGAACGTCTCTCTAACACGCTCCACCAGATAGTTTGCGGCAGTGCTCTCCAAAGCCTTGCCCTTTGACTGCTTGCATTTCTCCAGTACTTAGGTAGTTGCTGCCAAGGCTGTTCTCCTCAAGAGTAATTATTTGTGCTGTGTAATTTCTTGGAAGCCCAGCTGGCAAATGCTGCTTTCATGCAGGCTGGGCTACATCTATCTAGAGAAAGGTTGGCAGTGTAAAGCTTTTAGGGGCACCTAGAGGGAATGAATAAACACTGGTTATAAAGAAAAAGCAGGTGCCATCTGCTCTCACTCAGGTAACTCCTGTTGACTTCAATGGGAGTGTGACAATTTTCACAGCCACTCCATTTGCTTTTGTGGAAATACTTTCTTTAATATTAACAATGATTCAAAATGACAACCCCCAGAGGTCTGAGGGGGCCAGAGAACTGAAAACATTGATGATGGAGTGTGGATACATTCCCATGACAGTCAGCAGAACGGATCAGTTGACATTTAACAACAGTCTGTATATCCCAGCAGTGGGTGCCTGAGCTGAGTTAGGTAGCATTTTCTAAATGGCTTTGGTATTATGGGATCAGTTGTTTTCATTGCAGAATCCAGTTCAGAGAAAGTACCACCAAGACAATTACTTTTAGTAGAAACCTGCGTGCCAGAGAAACCTGTGTGTAGAAACATGTGCTTCTCTCTGACAGAGGTGTTGCACCTTGGGAAATTAAGCACTTCAAGAAAGAGTATTTGTGCTTCCTGAGATGACATTTCCCTTGGAAATAAGCAGGTGATCACATCCTGAAAAGTTTTCACTCCAGCAAGAGCACCCAGGAACTTCAGAAAGCCCTGCATCACCTCTAAAAGGAACAAACACTGAAAGATGGAAAGCATTTCTGATGAAACAGTGGGTGTAGGAAGGTCTGCATCCTGTGCCACCAAAATCGGAAAAGAGCAAAATGCATAACTAATCTTCTAGTGTCTGGGCAAATGAAGAACAACATGGTAAAATAAATCCAGTGGCAGCTCCAGGACAGTGGATAAAATCTGACTGGAGACCAAAGAGTGCCTTGAAGGAGCACTGGTTTGTTTTGAAAGGACTGCTGAACCTAATGTTGGCACTTGAACTAGAATCACAAAAAGAAGATGTGGAATTGCTGCTCATTTTGCTAGCAAAGCTGTGGAGTCCAGCAGACACTGCCACATATCACATCCTGTAGTTTTCTGGTTTTAAAACTAGCACATTTCATAGTACAACAGGGCTGTGACCAGAGCTGTGTAGAGACCAAGCTGAGAACTGAATTCACCTATGGGTTCAAGATATCACTGGAGAGTTTCACAAAGAGCCTTTAGCAGTGGTGGCTCTCCCAGCTTCTTCAGTGTGTGCACTGCATGAACCTGTTTTGCCTCTGGACTTGCCCAGACGCATCTGGGGCCCAGGCACCTGGTCAGGGTACGGTGCCTGAATCATCGCTTCCCGGCTCCTGCTCCTGGTGTGGAGTCTGCATGAGCAGCACCCGAGGCAGCAGTGAGGTAACACAAGGCAGAAGTGGCTGTAGATAAGGCTTGGGCACTTGATCCTGTGTCAGAGGCTGCAACTCCAAGCCCTGCATATGGCAGGTGGCATATACCTCCCTTCAGGCTGTTTTGCTGATGCTCCAAAGCCAGTGGAGTGTACGTGACTGCAGAAGAGGTTAAACTGGTGTAACCAACCCA
This sequence comes from Motacilla alba alba, assembly GCF_015832195.1. Classification (NCBI taxonomy): domain Eukaryota; kingdom Metazoa; phylum Chordata; class Aves; order Passeriformes; family Motacillidae; genus Motacilla; species Motacilla alba. The sequence continues at coordinate 64,177,836 of NC_052016.1, forward strand.
GCACAATGAGAACACTTAGAGGAGAATTCAGCAGGATGCATTTTTCTTTCCTTAAGGTGTCATGTAGGATATCAAACCAACTGATCTAATGACCCTCTCTTACAGACCATGGCTATTCAAAGATATGTACATCAGTTCTGCATTTGACTCTGTGGCATGCAAAACACCACTTGTATTCTAGCTGGGCTGGCACAGGTAAACATGGCCTCTGCTGACTGGAGCTGAAATATAGTAACCCACCCACACCCCAAGAGTTGCCCTAGGCTCCTTCTGAGTTAAAGATCAAACACTACCAGTTCTGAGGGTAGCAAAGCTCTTTTCTTGGGCTTAATAGATTGGTTTGTATTTGTACTGACATTTCTTCCTTCCAAACTCAGTCCCAGGCACCAGCATTAAAAGATGTTCATGGTACAAAGATTTGTATTTCATCATAGCACAACACATAGGGCTGGGGCAGACTGAATTTGTGATTGTTTTCACAGGCTTTGGAGCATCTATAATGAATAAGATGCTAAAAGGAAACTAAGTCAACAATAAACGCTTGAGATTTATGTTTTTTTCAGGAGCATAGAGAAAGCAAGTAAGAAAGGAGAATGTCTGGATGATTACAGTTCACCCAGCTCTATTCAGGATCTTCACATGGCTGTGAAGAGCAAAGCACAGTGCACTCCTGTGTTGGACCAACTAGGCTGGACTTTGACAGTGAAATTGAAAAAGACTCGAAGACTTCAAGATAAATAAGACAGCAGGAAAAAGTAATGAAGAAATTAAACTGACCTTCTTTAGAAAAGGGTGAGACAGGATAAACAGGGAGAGATCTTGTTTTGCTTTCATCCTGGAAAAAATAACATTTCTTCCTTTCCAGTTCAGCACAGTTGACTGATTTGGAAACAAATCTGTTTTCTCTGGAAAGATTTATTTGCCCAATGACTTTTTTTTTTTCTTTTTTTTTTTTTTTCTTTTTTGGCAAAAAGCAATAGGTTGAAAGAACAAGGCTTGTCTTGTTAGTAGGTTTAAAGGGCTCAGTAATTAACTGGTACATTTGGAGGCATGGCATGCAGGATACTTGCTGCAACCTACTTTATTACAGTGTCACAGGGAAGTGCTGTGAAACGGGCAAGAACTTTATAAAAACACTGTTTATTTCTCAGGCAGTATCAGATAGCAGGATTATTTCATAATGAAGTTACGCCAGAGCATTTGCTGAAGTAAGGACACTTTGCCCTGACCTTTGAGAACGTGCTTTCATCTGTGACATGCTTTCTCTCTCTCTCTCCCTTCCTTTCAGTCTTTCTTTCTGTCTTTTCTAAGTTGGAAACAGAGCGACACTTATTTAGTCTAGGGACAGCATGCACTTTTTCACATCAGTCCTTTGCAATACATAGTAGGTGCCTTCAAAAAACAAATTGACATCCTGTGACTTGGGAAGTCTGTCACAAGGGTCACTTGTCCCTGAAGCCATCTCCTTTTGCTGCACAATGTTTAGCAATGTTAATCACAGCCAAACCTCTTTAACTCCCTTACATTTTTCTGCCTTTTTTTTTTTTTTAATTTGGTATGATACTGCAGACAATTGCTGGCTTGAAACAAAATTAACAAAAATGTTGGTGGCTCAAAATAGGACCGTAATTCCATGCTGCAGTGTTTTAAGTCTGGGTGACTTGACCTTGTGAAGACCTAAAGATCTGCATCCTGCAGTAACTGTAAATAATGTGGAGAAGTGCTCAGCACTTCTGGAATACAGCTACTGTTAGCCCATTCCCTGAATGTGCAAGCCAAACTAGAGGCATCTGTATTTGGAAATGCAAAGCTAGCGAGTCTCTTCAAGTGCCAAACAAACTCTTGTGGGAGGGAAGAGAGTCTCTTCAAGCATATTTCTGGAAATGCAAAAGATAAACATTTATCTTGCAAAATTATGCCTCTTGTATCTCAAGGGCAACCTAGACACTGAAAACTTCCTCTGACTCCTGTGCAAGTCCACATTTGCTACTCATACCAAGACTGAGAAGTGCAGCATTTGCCAGTGTGGCAGTTAACTTCTCAATTCTTGGATATACCAAACAGTGTATGCAACTGCAGATATCCACATACATTTCCATACAGAACTCTTTAAACTGAGGTCGAGATTTGGCCCTAAACATCAGTGTCTATTTATTACTATATTCATTTTGTTTCTTTCTCACTATTTCCTTTTGTTTATTTCCCTGGTTTCATCTGACCTGGTTTCATCAAGTAATAACAAGGATCTTGGTGTGGGGAAAAATCATCTGTATCTGGATATATGGGTGTATATTACACTAGGGTTGCACAGTACTTGGATCATAATGAGGTTTGTCAGAAAACTCTATGTTCCTTCCCGTTTAAAGGCCAGGTCATTGATTTTTACTTTTATCCAGAGCCCAGTGGAATAACCTGGGAGGAAAGTTGTGGCTTGCTGAATCATTGTCTCTTCCTGATCTCCTCACAGCACTGGAGAAGGACAGAGGCATCTGCAGCAGTTCAGTTTCTGACAGCAGTTCTAGCAGTTCTAACAGCATTTTTTCAGGATTGCACCAGTTGTGACACTTTGTGATGGTAGTGCTGTCTTTTCCCCAGCTCCTCACATGAGACCAGGGTCCCTGGCACAGGAGACACAGCCATGCAGGCCATCAGGCAAGGGAGGAAGAGCCATTTGCAAATCAGCAGGGCTTGCTTTCATGGTCTCCTCCACAGGGAGAAATGAAGTGTAGAGGGAAAGGCTTATATTGAAAAGATCAAAGGGGATAGAGAGGAACGAGTTAACAGGCATGCTTTTTGAAAGGAATAATTCTCCTGACATCTCAAGGGATGGGTGAAGGGCATATTGCCTTGTCAGTTAAACACAGCCGTTAGTTTCAAGCCCATACTAATTAGCCAGCTTAGAAAAACACACTGCTCAGCATTTCTAAATGCAGACTGCAGCCTCTGCCACTCCTCAGCACAGATATATTTGTCCACATCCTCTCAATGGAACATGCTGCTACAGAGGCGGCTTGGTTAGCAGTTAGAAGAGAGCCCAGGATTAGGCAAGGCTTCGTCCGCTATTTCTCTCACTTGCTGCATCCAGGTCAGCCCAGGACAAGCCACTGACCGAATAAGGAGTGGGAAGCCTGCTGTGTACTGGGAACCCATTTGCACAGCGGAGCAAATCGCAGCACTGCCAAGACCCAAGGCACTTCCCTGGGACTGCTCTGCCTTGCACCTGCTTAAGCAGGTCCCTGATCTCTGCTGAGCTTAACTGCAGCAGAGGGCTAAAGGGAAAATCTCACTTTTGCCCTGTACTGGAAAAGGGATGTGGGAGGAGATGGTAGTATTACACCAGGGGCCTGGGGAGCTAACCCAGCGTGCAGAATGGATTGATAGGAAATCTGCTTTACTTAGAATGGCTTTTACAAAGTTTGACTTTCCTCCGGTCTTTCCACCGTGTGTAATTCAGGGCTGCTAAACCATCACTAAATTGAAGGGGCCTTGTAAGCCTCAAGTCACTTTTATTGCTTGGGTGCAGCAGCAATGGGTGACCATGGTGGTCACCTATAGATGGGTGGTCATCTATAGATGTATAATTTTAACTTGATAGAAACACTCAATTAACAAGTTTACCTACACCCATTTCTTCCCCAGTAAACACATAACTAAAATTACCTGGACAAAACTCCATGAAGTTGTGACTCCAGACTCATCATCTGCTTCCAAGGAGTTCAGAGGCCAGATATTACTTCACAAGCAGAGTTTTCCTATCCAAGTGGTACAGGCTGAAACTGTTCACCAGCGTGAGCAGAGCAACAGGAATCCCTTCTCCCCTGACTGTATCCCCCTCCATGGGCTGGGTGGGCACAAGGCTTGTCTAACCTTAATTTCTCTTCCCATCCTTGCCCTTACATGTGCATTTGGACCAAAACTTCTTCAGGACAGCAAATGTGTCTTATTACCTCCTCATTTGTATGTTCAGCTCTGAGTCAAAGTAGACCTATGAGTGTCCTTAAAACAACTGTAAATGTCCACTGTACTTGGGTTCCAGGTTCTTCTTAAGTAAAAGCACTGAACACATCCTGGAAAGGAGACCAGAGCATGTCCTTTCTTTATATGGTTAGCTAACCCCTGCAGGATCCCTTCTTCTCTCTGCCTTTGTCTCACTGTCTCTTCTACCTACCCAACAAGTAAATCATGGAGAATCCACCTGCCCTGACTCCAGACTATCTCAGCTGGAGCACATCTACTCCCCTGCTGCAGAGCCCTCAATGTCAGCATAGCTCAGAAGAAACACCTAGAGCTTTATCTAACTCAACCTGCATCCAAAAACTGTAATGATGTTTCTCACATCCCTTTTGTTGCCCCATGGAGAATCACTGTTTGGGTTTGTTGGTTTTTTTCCTTTCCTTTTCTGCTTTGTTTTGTTTAGGGTTTTGATTTGTTTGGGGTGTTTTGATTGTTGTTTTGTTTTGAGGTTTGGCTGGTTTCTTTGGGGGCTGGGGGTTCCTTTGTTTGTTTTATTTGTGGTTTGTTTTGTTTTGTTTTGGTCCCAAACACAGGGATTGCTTCATTGACCCCAATGACATGAGATGTTACTTCATGCAAATTGAAGTGGTATTAGAGCAGGGGGCAGGGGACATTTGCAATGAACTTCTAGGAGTCAGTTTCTGGGGATTTCCAGTACGCACTGGTCAATCTGTTGCCTGCTTAATTTTTACAAGGACAGCTGGCCTGACATTCCTCTTATATTCTCAAGACAAGGGTTCCCCTCTCTGTCTGAGAAATCCAGTGGTTGCTGCCATTCATTCAGTACCTTCCTGTTGGAGAAGTAGGGTGGGGACAGATTCTTCACAGTCTTGGGACACTTTCTAAGTCACTGGTCTTCCAGGAGTTGTGTCCTACTGCTAACAGACTGTAGAAAGCGGGATGAGACTCAAGCTCTGTGTCATGAAGGTTATTTACCAGCTTTATGCACTCCATGGAATATTTGCCATCACTGTTCCAGGGACAAGGGTGCATCTGCTCCACTGGTTAATCATGGCCCAGACCATTCTGCAGCCCAGAGCTGATGACCCTCTGCATGCCTGGCATGCCTGCAGACACCAGGATGCCAACTCCAGCCTCAGGCTCAGTGAATTTAGGCTTTTTCTTGATCCTGCTCTTTATTTTACCACCCAGAACTAGCAGCAGTGCCCAAAGCAGCTCTCACAGCACAGCCACGCTGCACAGAGCCATCATTCCTTTCTCTCAGGTGCTGTGCTTGGCCATATGGATGCAGCTCCTGGGATGGCAAGCCAGGCTCTATTCCAGTCTGGGGTTTCCTGCCATGCCTCCAGACACCAACTGGTCCTTGTGGGGCTGGGGCATGCTGCTCTCCCTTACTTTCTCTTACCAGTCTGATGAGGCATCACAATTCCAAATGGCTGTAAAGGGCAAATCTCTAGTGAATGTTAACCAGAACCATCCAGCTTGCTGTCTCATGGATGGAATCCATAGCTTTACGCCAGAAATTTACAATCTTATTTTGTGTATAAAAAATTTCCTGTCAAGGCTTTATATCTATTCTGTTGCTCTGCTCTGCATGGAAACCCTTATTTATCTTTGAATCTTTTCAGAGATAAATAAGCCTTCCCCTGAAAGCTAAATGATGCCATTACTTTTTTGATATTTATAGATGTCATCCTGCTGTGCTCCCATGCATGGATTCCAGACAGCCTGAACCTTTGTTTTCCATTTCCAAAAGTTCTGTAGGAGAGAAAGATGCTGGTGTAGGAGGGTCAGAGTGGCAGGCAGTCTGAGGCCACACTGGGTTACACACAAGCATGCCTGCTCTGGATGAGCAGCAGACAATGGATACCCCAGCTGCTTCCTTGGCCAGGCAAGTTTTTAGTCTAGGCTCCTGCCCTGCCCTGCAGAGGGATGGGAAAGGAGGATGTCAGAGGGGTCCAAGGGCACTAGAGAAGGACCTGGGCCTCAGCCACAAGGATGGAAATCTTTACCATGAAAGCCATCTGAGCACAGCTACACTTTGAAAGCCAGTCAATAAGAAGTGCTGAGAGGCTCCATTGGTGAGAATTCAGTACAGCGTGCCAAACTTATTTCATAGACGGGGACTTCAGTAACAGATAGATGTTAAGTGACATGTCAGAGTCACGGGCAAATGCAGTCCTGGGGTTTCAGGAAAAAGTTGGGCTCCTACTTTAGCAGTATAAATCATTTGGACACAAATATATGTGTATATTCAAAAAATTGGGAAGAGGTGAACTCTGAGAATGGAAAAAAAAAAAGAGCCTTAATTAACACCATCTTCAGTTTTCTGGAGCAAAGTGCTGCTGCTATTGCTTCTGTGTTGCTGGAGAGATTAGCAGGGTATTTATTGCCTTTTACATTCATTCTCTGGCTTCAGTGTCTGGGTTTGTAATGTCAGACCTGGGTAATTTCATTGCTCCATGTCAAGCAGACCAAAAGGAACGCAGCACAATAACAGGCATAGGAGTTAAAGTGGCTACATGCACTTAAGTGATTGTCTGGGAAATGGTAAGCTCTGCTCCCGCCAATTAGAGGAATTAGACCAAGCCTCTATTTAAGCTGTAGAGAAGGTTTGTAAGTTGTCCAGGTTTTTGGGTTTGGGGGTTGGGTTTTCTCCCTTCCCTAATATTTACGGCTAGCTAGGAGCTAGACAGCCACAAACTCACCTAAATGTTTTTCATCATCTTCCAGTGAATCGAGAGTATTTGGCAAACAACAGGAGCAATCCAGAAAGCTTGCTTACAGCTGCTGTAAGGCTAAGCTCCTGTTTACATCCCAGCTCAGTGGGACAGACCTTTCCCATTCTGAGCCAAACCAAGGCTTATGTGCCAGAGCTGTGAGCAGCATGAGGTAGGAAGCGGCACCGACAGAAAGGCTCGGCTGGGCTGCGCTGTGCTGCCAGTGTGGGACACGGTTGGGCTGTACAATTGCAGCTGCAAGGAATCTCAGGGGAAAAAAAGGATGTTTCCCAACCTCCTCTGCAAAACCTCGGGAGCGGATGTATCCCCTTCCTCCCCCATGGTGCTGTTTAACAAGCAAAGGAGCTGGGACTTGTTTAGCTTCTCTTTCTGCCAGCTGCGCTGTCCCTGGGGTGTGAAGGTTTCCAGCAGCCAAGCAGCAGCACTTCTCATGCCTTGGGAGCATGGACAGCCAAAATGAGCATGAGGAGATGGGACTCTCCCCCTGTGCTTGGCATGGGTGAAACTGCACCTCACATTCTGTGTTCCGTTCTGTGCCCCTCACTACGAGAAGTCACTGAGGTGCTGGAGCATGTCTAAAAGGCAACAAAGCTGGGAAAGGGTCTGGAGATAAATCCTATGAGGAGTGGCTGAGGGGCTGGGGTTGTTTAGCCTGGAGAAAAGGAGACTCAGGGTGGGACCTTATCACTGTCTACTACTGCCTGAAAGGAGGGTGGAGCTGGGGGATGTTGATCTCCTCCCAGGTAACAAGAGACACGATGAGAGGAAAAGACTTCAAGTTGCATCAGGGGAAGTTTAGATGAATGGTTGGAAAAAGTTCTTTACTGAAAGGATGGTCAAGATGCTCAGGCAAGTGGTGGAATTACCTTCCCTGCAAGTGTTCAAAAGGTGTGTGGATGTGGCACTTGGGGATAGGGTTTAGTGGTGAATGGTGGAGTTAATGATTGAACTCAATGATATTGGAGGTGTTTTCCAGCCATATAATTATATTGATTATATGATAATCATTATGATAATGATGCTATGATTCTATAACTTTTTGTGTTTTATGGGACTGCCTTGGGCACTTGATGTTTGGAGAAAATCCACTCTTTCCTCCCGCTGCCGCCAGTCCCAAAGAGGAATGGTGCTTACCCATGAGTGGTAAGAGAGGGTCTTGTTGCTGGCCATGGCCCTCTGGTGTATTCTGAGCAGAGGCATCAGCTGTCCATAAGGTTCTATTTCAGTGCATGATGTTACCAAAGGAAGGAATTGATTCTGCAGATGAAATGCAATGTTATATTGATCTTTTGCAAAACATGAAAGACATTCAAAGAAGTAAACAGATCCACTGCTTCCACCTGCAAAACTAATTTACCAATATATTTGCATGCTTTTCTGAAAATTATGTGGCCTGTGTTGCATTCATCACTGTGTGTTTCTAAAGTCCTTAAGAGCACAGCTACCTCATTTCTTGGTAATTAGGTAGTCGGAAGCACCAACTAAGCCTAAACAAACATCCTTTACTCTAACAAAGCAAGTTATTGTGTAGTCTTTCAGGACACAGTTTTCTGTAGTATGCAATGACTCTAATGTCTATTAATTATTTCTAAATAGTTTAAGCATTATCTGCCTTTGGGTAAATTCTTTCTCCATAGTGTAATCTAACCTGTGGGAGGAGAAAGAAAAAAACAACTACAATGGTTTGCCATGTCACCTCCCCAAACATAACAGATTCTTGTTTTAACCATTATCACCTTCACCATCACACACCAAGCTCCAGGACCTGGAAAAGGTTAGTGGGATGGTTTCCTAGACTCCATCCCACATGGTGTTGACTCACTAGTTTTAAAGAGCATGTGTGTGGGTGGCCCTTTTGACTCTCCCATGTCCCTCCATCTACTGCAAGAATGGAGCATGCCTGTTTGCTCTTTGCCTTTACAACAATTTAGCCATTGTAAGTATTTCAAGGCTTTCTTCGTGAGGTAAAGAGTTTGATGGGATTTTATTTTGTGAAGCTGCAAAAATGTCTCATAAATCGACAGCCAGGAAATGCAGACATGTCTACACATGTAGAACACTCAGTTTTGTTTTACAGAAGAAATTTGTTATTTTGTGTGAGTCTGTATGGTTTACCACTCTCTAGTGTCAAGTCCAGACCCAGAATTTTATGAGTGTCCATCCATTAACTGAATTTTGACTTATCCCTGCTGAAACAAAGTGACAGAGGAATAATTTTAAATAAAATAGTTTGGGAATATACTTTTTCTTTATTACTACACCTCTCTCAGCAACCACAAACTTACAGGAGTTGTTGTCCCTTTGGCAGGACAGACTGATGGGAGAACAAAGAAAACATTAAATCTACAAATTGGCTGCAGAAGGGGAATATAAAGTCTTCTCATGGCTATATAGGCGAGAAGAAACAAATCTCTATTTCTGTGTACCCAGCATGTTTGTATTCCTCAGATACAGCTCAGGCAGACCAGAATCAGCATAGCAAATGTTGGCTATGTGATTGCAGAGGAGAAAGTCCCTGCTTACTCCTGTTGGCGTTTATCAGTACTTTTTTTCAGAGTGCTTCTGAGGCCAACATTTCAAAAACCAGAATAGAGTCTTTCAACGTCCTTAAGCCAAGAGGGCTTCCACCTTTTCATGAGAGTTTTCTCTTGAAAATTGCAGCCACATTGGGTTCCCTTATGTGACCATAAAGCGCCATGCATGTCTGCCAACACTCAATAAATTCAAATTAATAATAGGTCCTCAAAGAGCTACATACTGCTTCCAAGATACCTCAACATGTGGGCAGGAGAATGGTCTCCCCACAAAAAATGAAGCATATTCTTGCCTAATGGGATGCTTATAAATAGATGCTGTTTTTTCCTATGAAAGACCGGATTTACAGCTCAATGTGTGCAACCAGGAGGCAAGTTTGTCCAGAAAAAAATGCCCTTGTGAAATTTTTACAGTGTATAGCAAGAGCTAGCAGTCACAAAGAAAAAACACTAACAGGAGTCATTCATATTTTGCCTCCTCTATCCAGTACCACTTGAGCAAGGAGGACTGCAAAGACCTGAGTCAACTGTGACTCATCTGCTGGGTCCTGAGAGGGGATTCATTCCCAGCAGCAATCCACGTACACTGTGTGGGCACACGCTTCTGCCTGGGAAGGGCAACCACAAGGGCACTTGTCTTGTGGTTGCTCAGGGAATGACACATTCATTCACTGCCTCACCTGACTTGCCTCGCTCAGCCAATTCCCTTGCTAGTCCTTCCCTCTTTCCACCTCTCCTGAGGCTGCTTCACACCCCCTTCTCAGAGGGCTTTCTGCTGCCAGTCCTGGCAGGACTAAGTGAAGGTTTACAGCAGTGCTGGAACCTTCCTGGTCCATGAGTTTGGGCTAAGGTGGTCTTGACTTTGCACAGGGTAGAAACAAACCCCACTTCTACTTACCTGTCTCCAGACCACCGTGCAGGAGATGATACCTAAGAAGATGTGATGTGAAGGAGTGTGTCCCTGGCTTCTTTACAGTCCCTAAGGAGGTTGTGTGGATTGTTTTATATAGATGAGCTTGACTGGACTCATCCAGTGATGTCTATGCCCAAATGCAGAAGGACAAATTAACAGTCCAGCCTAGGGCATTTATCCCTCCCCATTATTTCAGCCAGTCCTGAGACTTTTTTTTCCCCTCAGTGCAGCAGCTTCCCCTTCACAGTGTGGATACTGTGGCAGGACAACACAATCAGTTGTACTCCCATGTCACGAGGCTCAGGAGGTGGCAGCATGGTTTGCTGCAGTCTGTGCCAGCCATTACAGGGACAGCTATGGCATGTGGCAGTCTGACTCCAGTCTGACTCCCTGTCCAGCCACGCATGTCAGGGGCATCACACATCATTAGACACACATGAGCAGCACTGCTTTGCCTCCAGGGAGGATACCCCTCTGGAACAGTGCCAGGATCCTACCCTTGGGTTGCAGAAATGGACAGGCCAGATGGGACCTTATAGCAGGATGAAGTTGAGCAACTGGGCACGTACCTTAAGAGTAAAATGCTGCATAATGACCACCTGACAGGAAGCCAAAGCAAGTGTAGAGCCTGCTAAAGCATGCTTGCCAGTTCAGTGTCCTTTCATGTTTCTCCACTCATGTTTCCAGTTGTGTCCCCTAGCCAAATATCTGCTCATTGCTAGAATGTGACTCAGCAAAGGTGTTTCCATTAAAAGAAACTGAGTTAGAAGGGAGTTAAGACATGTTCAAAATGGTCCCCTGGTTTTGAGGGGGACCAGAGTGTGAGATGTTTCTTATGTGTCTGTCCCACAGGCTAGACATCTAACAGGTCTTGGAGGTCTCTGAGGAAAATGGGAATGGAAAATATTTCTTTCCTTCATGTTATCAAATTCCAATTGTCATGGAATTCATTTAATCTTCTTTGGGAAAGGACAATGACACAGAGGAAATTGAAGAGAACTGATGAGAGCATTTTGTAGGGCCAGGTTAAGACTATCTATATCCGTACGTCTGTAATGGAAGACTGGAAGAAAAATCTGATCTAGTCTACCTGGCTTTGGTACTACTACCACTTAGCTATGCAATATGGTGCTTGGAGTAGACTGCAGAACTCAATAGAGGAGCTGCAAATATAATTTGCTTTTGATGCTCAGCTCTGATCAGGAGGGATATCAGGGCCTGACAGAGCACTTGAACCTACCTAAGAATTTGCATGAGGCTGAGGAAACAGGAAAAAAACATGAGAAGAGCTGCTGCTTGCAGTGGTTCTTGGGCTGGGAGTTAGAAACAGGTTGTGAGACAGCACTAACCTTGTCTTCCAACTCTGTCCACAGGGAACCATTCTGCCTTAGTGCTGTAACTTCTACTGCAACTCTGGTAGCTTCTCACCTCCTGTGCTAACCTTAAACCTGATTTTCCCAGGTCAAACCAGATATTTCTTCAGTCTATATACAAGCCTGTTCAAATGGCAGCTCTTTGACCTACAGGAATGGGATGAAACTCATAACTACAAAGAGAATACTTAGAAAACTCCAAATGAGAAAATCACCAGTCAGATCTGCATTTTCTAGATCCCTTGGAGCAATAAGTAGAAGCAACAACCACATCTGAAGGGCTTTTTACCTTTTTACCAGCTCTGTACCCTGTCCTGAACTTCAACTCTTGTTAACCTCAGCAGTACTTCGTGTGTGCTATGCAGAATTAGGCAACTTCATGAAAAATCAAGCAGGGCCATGACCCCAACAACAACATTCCCCAGGGCTACAAAACCACATCACCAATCGCTAACCTTCCCCTCTGCCACTGTCCTGCCCCAGGATGTGCTGAGATTCCTGTCCTGTGGTTGATCACATTGGGATACTTATCTGCTTCTGGAAAACAGGTCATGAACAGACATGTAACCCTTGACTCTGCTCTCTAGCTGTGACTGCAGTGTGACATGTCTCTCAAACTTGATCTTAAAATCAGCTGTAAGAGGGTGTCTCTAATCTAGATAATGTACTGCAGATCTCCACAACCTTTTCCTTCAGAAATCTTCCCCTAACAGCTAACTTTCACTGTAATTCAAATACATTGCTTCTCCTCCCACCTTCAGTGGCCACAGAGAGCAATTTATTTCCCCATTTTGGCAGGAGTCATTTACCTGGTGACAATCAAGGGACAGTTCCCATTCCCATGTCTTCTTTTGCTTTTTCCTCCATCTTCCAGTCTGTACAGGGGAATGACTTGACCTTCTAAATTTTAGAGAGGCAGATTTATTATAATGTCTGTGGGATCCAGCACCTCTTTGAAATCAGAAGCTGGTGAAATAGGAGCAAGAGGAGATGCTCCATTGGCAGTGCCAGCAGTGCACTGCAGGGCTGAGCAAACCATGCCCAGGGTGGGTGTGGGCTGTTTTAAGAATAAGGATGTTTGTCAAACCTCAACTGTGCATAGGGAGTGTCAAGGAAGAAGACACAAAGTCCAGACATGAATAAAAAATGGACTGAAAGGCAAAGGGAAATTAAACTATCTTGGTGGGAGCAGTGTGAACCTTTGCTGCCTACAGGCCTGGTAAAGAGGGAGAGCAGGGCATGTCAAGGCATGGAGGCAGCATCCATGTCACCTGCTACTGCATGTCTACAAAACAACTATTTACATCTGACCCAACTATTTGGATCCCTGTTGAGTCAATGCAAAGGAATACACAGCACATTTGAAATGTTTGTCTACAGATAAGAAGTCCACCTTTAGATGTGCTTATTATTCCTGCAGATGCTGAGACACCCAGGGTGCTTATATGTAGGTGTCTTAATCTGCTGAGAGATATCTGACCCAGAGAGGTTGCTTTTGGGTGAGAAAAATTTGATGCCACTCTTAAAATGCTTCTGTCTGTTCCTTCCTTGTTCTTTATAAAAAAGGAGGATGTTTATCCTGTACTTTTCTTCATTCCAACTTTCCTAGCGTTTCTGTCATGTGGGACCAGTCTTCTGATGGATGTCTGAAAACATCCACCACAGCACTGAGATTTCTGGCCTGTGTTCCATGAGCACAGGTCCACATGCATGCAGAGAGGAGCACATGAGCATGCTGCACCCTTGTGTCTCATCTATCCCAGGGTGGCAGGGCCCTGCTTTGAACATCCATACCCATTTTCTCTCAGGAAAACCTTAAGCTGAGCTGTGGCCATCTCTACAAGCTGCAGGTGATGAAGGTCTGTGACAGTCAGTATCATTCAGTGATGTTGATATGAGTGATCTTGATACCTTGTGTACTGTGATAACCCAGACTGTCACCACGCTATCAAACTGCTTGTAGGGAGTGACAACAAACTAGAGAGCTGTTAAAGAGGGGAGAGCAGGAGGGGAGTGGAGGAATTAGCAGCAGGATGAGGGACAGAAAAGCATGATAAGGCTACAATAACAAGTAGAGCTGGAGACCACCACCTTGAGCTCATGATCTGCCTTTATAGATGCCTCACAGATGACTTTTGAGACATCTTAGGACATCTATGCTACTTCCATCACGTAGCAGAAGGGTTGCCAGCAAGCAGCAAACTTTTCAGTGCATTGTCCAGGCCCATGTTTATGGCTTATCCTCTGGGACTCACACCATCTTCCCCACGAGGCTCAGCTGGCAGTCTGGCAGCTTCTGGGCAATTAAGCTGTAATTTTCCTTGGCTCCATTTTATGCTGTTATTTCAAGTTGCTCCTCTTGCCCTGTCCTCGGCAACTCTCTGACCTGGTGTTTTCTCTCTACTGACTCCTCAGTTATCGTTATCTCAATCTCTGCAAGCCCTGGACACAGTTTAAAAACACGTCCTCAGAACCCCGGAGGTGTTTACTCCTTTCTGTTAAAAAGCAGACTTGTGGAGAGTGTGACATATCACTCACACAGTTCAGAGGCAGGGCATTTCCCACATTATAAAAGAGTGGACCGCAGCCACAAGAAATTGAAACATCACTTAAAAACTCTGCTATTTGAGAGGGTGGATTGCTCATTGCTGCTAAAAAGTACAAAAACACAACATTACTCAAAAAGCCAAAAATAAAATCCCTTGGCAATTTGTATATGTTTTAAAATGCTGACGGTTTTTAAAACCCTTTTTAGATACAAGGATCCCTATGCCAAACTAAGATCCAGCAGTAAAAACAAACATAATGAAACAAAGACTGTGATCACTTAAAAAAGAAAAAAAAAAGAAAAAAGAGAAAACTTGTTGCAATAATGTACTTTTCCAGGAAAATTAACCATAACAACAGTGTTGGTGAATCACTGGGTAGCAGCTCCTGCTTATAAACATGATTTTGAAATCTTACAGTGTTGTTATTTCCACAGAAGTATTGGCAGAAGTTGTGTAAAGGTTTTCTAGCACAGAAAGAAATTTCTCCTAAAACCCCTGACTGGGACTTTTGGGAATGCTTCCTGGAGAATTACATTAAGTGGATGTGAGTTATCTGCCTAAACTATTTACAGATATTTAAAAGTCTTATACCATCTCCAGAGAAATACAAAGAATAAATATCCTTGTGAGGAGGGCAGAGGCCCATAACTCAGATCTCTATGAGTGAAGAAGGAAACCCTCTGCCCTTTCAGTATTAAAACGTGAAGATCAAGTAGAAGTAGTTTAGGTGATATTCAGCTTTTCCCCCAAAAATCTTCCTAAATCCCAGTTTTGTTGGACTTTATGGTCTTACACCTCAGAGTAATCTGAGTGATCTATTTTAACCCGGTCAGGGAACTGCCACCACACTATGATGCCACCCAGGAGGATGCTGCACTTGTAGGCATTGGAGCAGAGACTATGACACTTGTTTGGTGGAGAGGAATGCAGATTTGTCACAAATTATGCCATCTGAGCATAGCATCTGACTACAGTGCAAATCCAGGCTGGGCTAATGCCAGCTTCAGGGTGTTACCATCACAGTGTAGCAGCTTTCATGGAGGGTCTTGTGGTGCTCTGAGATCCACCAGCTCAGTTTCGCCTACACACCCTGCCACAGCTGGTGATAGGCAACATTCCTGCAGGCAATTACAGTGGAAAAGATGGGATAAATGTGAAGGATTAACTGTTCTCACTCAGACTTTGACGTGTTCCCTCTGGATCACAGCTTTTGGCACATCTGTGCTTCTATGAGCAGTGGTGAAAGTACTCTGTTAATGTGATATCCATCGTGGGCTGTGCCTGTGATCACACACACATAAACACAGACACACTCACTCGTTCAGGGGGAGTTTTTCTGTAAAGAGCAGCCTGTGGTCTCCATGGCCACATTGCCACTGCAGCGGAATTCTTTGCCATTAGGCACTGGGTGAAGCATGATATTACTGGTCCAGTGTTTCCCACATCTCAGTCTGTTTACTCACAAAAACTCAAACCTCAGCTAATCTTTTTAAATGTTCCTGGGCTGGAGATTCTTCCCTACATAAAGAATTTTGTTTTGCTCCAGTGCCTGCTGTATCTCTGATACTAAAAGTACAAATGGTTCGTATCAGTCTAAGAATACAAGTGGTAGAAAACTTCAAGTAATCAACACTGAATTACTCCATTTGTTGTTTTCAGCTTTTAAACTTTAATTTCTGCAAAAGCAAAAATATGCTACTCTGGCCTGGACACACATGTTATTTTCTGGTCATTCAGATCCTTACTGTTGATATTCCCTGGCATAGTGACTTGGTTTGGTTCCATTGTTCTGAATCTGCTGGAGTGATACTAAACTGACATGATTCCTATTGATGGAGTCAAGAAAAGAGAGCATTCTTTCCCTCTCAGATCAGTAAGAAATCTTGAGATGGAAGTGATGGAGTGTAGAAAACACCTTCCAATCTCCTTAAGAAGAGAAGCAGGCTGTGGAGGTGGTTTGGGTGCTGAGCTGACCACAGTGAGATGGAAAGAGGAGGAAATTCTTCCAGTGGCTCTTGATGTTCTTGGAAAATGAGAGTCTTGGGGAACTGTGGAGCTGAGGACTCTACTAGAGAAAATCATGCTTCATTCCTCAAGAGGAAGAAGTTCAGCCACCTTTTTTGGAGTGGCATGCTTGCCCTGAAATTTGGCAGATTAGCTTTCTTCCTCAACCTGCATCCATCTCCTTCTCTCTTCAAAGTGTAGAAGAGACATTGACCTGTTTGAAAAGGTCCAGAGGAGCCATCACAGGGATTTGAGGGATGGACCATGTCTTCATGGCTAAGAGAAATGGATTTGTTCAGTCTGGAAAAGAGAAGGCTTAAGAGTGACCTAATTGGAGCCTTCTAGTACCTGAAGGCACTACAGGTAAGGTAGCTGTAGCTACCTACAAGAAAGGCAGCCTACAAGAAAGGTAGAGAAGGACTTTTTACAAGGGCTTGTAGAAACGGGACAGAGGGGAATGGATTCAGACTGAAAGAGGGCAGATTTAGATTAGATATTGGAGAAAAATAATTTCTTTTCACTGTGAGAGTGGTGAGATACCTGCACAAGTTGCCCAGAGAAGCTGTGGATGCCCCATCCTTTGCAGTGTTCAAAGCCAGGTTGGATGGGGCTTTGGATGGAGCAACCTGGTCTAGTGGAAGGTGTCCCTGCCCATGTCAGGGGCGTTGGAACTGAGTGATCTTTAAGGTCCCTTCCAACCCAAACTATTCTATAATTTTAAGATTCTGTGAAATATTGAATGGGGAGGCCACAGAAATCAGGTCACTGGCAAACATATCTGGGATTTCAAGGAGGCTAGACAAGAGCCTGGAGATGTAAAAGCCCCATCAGGGACATCATCTCTAAAAAACCTCGGTTCTGTGCATGGCCAAACACGGAAGAGTCACAGCAAGAGTCATACAGGGGCACAGAGGCCACATACAATGTCAAACAGGAGCAGAGAGAAGGTGAATGAGTGCCCAGCTATGTCACGTATTGCAGACATGCCTGCTGGCAGCAAGGAGTGAGGATGAAGGATGGCCATCTCACTGCACTGGGTGCAAAGGGACCTACCAGATTAATTTAGATCGTAGATTGAGGGCTTGGCAGCTAAAGATGGATAAATTGAATCCTGCCTGTGAATGCCTACATGTATAAGAGAAAAGAGCAAATGGATTATTTAACATTGTTAATAGCACTATAATGAGATGCAATGATTGAAAGTGGCAGCTGGGCAAATTCAGACTAGAAGTAAGGAATGTTTTATAACAACAGAGATAATTAACCATTGGAAACATTTATCCAGTCTTGTGGTTTATTCTTCCATCACTGGCAATTTCCAACTCAAGACCGGATTGGTTTTCAGACAGAAATGTTCTTTGTTTCAAGCAAGAGTGAGTGCGGGAAGTTCTGCTTGTGGCTGACACAGCTTGGGCTACAAGTTATGGAAAAAGGAGATAGGACAGCCCTGGAGGCCCAAGTAGAAGTATCTTGTGTGTCGCAGAGATACTGTTTTCCTGGATACATTATTGGCACTGCATCTTTGCCACGCCTGGAATCATCCCTATTGTATAGCCTAGCATATAGATCCAGACAAAACTCACTCACAGCAGTTTCCTTGGCGGCCTGTGTCAGAAGATTGCTGAAACCTGATATTGGCTTGAACTTTAGTCTTTAATAGCAGCTTAAATTTCCCAAACACCAAGTTAGGTTCACTTTAGGCGTATAATGGGTATCTCCTTATGAACGTGCCCTGCAACCATTTTCTTGCATAAGAGAGGAAGATAATGGTGTCTGATGTCCCAGACTCAGTGTCTACTTTGTATTCCAATATTACAGGAAGAATCTAGGGGGACCTGCAGATGTATTCAGAACAGTTTTGTTTCTTGCTTTAGTACTTTTTCACATCTCATTAAGAATATCAAAGGATTTTTAAGAACAAAGTCAGCATAATAGGTCCTCCCTAACAATGGCTGTTTTTTTAACTGCATCACTTTCAGTATTATGTACTGAAAGGCATTCCAAATAAATAAGTGTCAGAGTGAGACTTGTTTTAGCTGATGTTTGTAAGGGGGGGAGGAGAATCCAAAACCTTTAGAGCATAACAGCAAATCAAAAACCTTTAGAGCATAACAGCAAAACAAACCACAGACAAAGGCTTTAATCCTCCTTCTAGTTACTTATTGAAAGGTAGTTCCTCCCAGATGGCGGCTAATCATGTGGTTAAATCAGTAACTGCTGTTACTAATAGGCATTAGTTTGTTATGAGACATTCTCTGTTAGCAAACCTTCCACTCGCTGCCCAATTTGCATCTCAACTCAAGATCCAGATTGACACCAGAGTTTACAACACAAAATGAAGTGTATTAGTAGAGTTATTATAGCTGTGATAATCCAAAACCACAGACAAACAATATTTATAGATAGTGATCACATATTTTTCTTAAGACTGTTTCCATTTGGAAAGACTTTTTTTTTTTTGCTCAAAAGTCTTTATTTTGGTCTGAAATAGAATGAGGTTTAGTTATTTTAGGGTACTTAGCTTGTGTACTTGAACAGCTAAATTTGGGTCATGCTTTATTGAACACATATCTACCCACAAGAAAACAAGGCTTGCATTTATGCATTTTTTCCTACTGCCACAGCTTTGGTAGCAACAACTAACAAACCTTCATACTGCAGAATGGGGACCAAATTCTGTTGCTACTTCTGTGGCAAAACACTCCTTAAATAACAGTAAAAGCTCAGAGCCTATTTAGCTGGAAGTTTCCAACTACACTTTACTGAGTAGGGAGCTGCTATACCAAAAGGAGTCTGAAAAACCCTCAGATTTTAAACTAATCTAAAGAGCTATATCAATAAGTGAAGTTAATTATTGAAGCCAAGTTACACCAGAGAGCTTAAAGAGTAACAGTTGTCCCAGAAAGAGAGTCTTTGCCACGCTTGAATGGACACAGTTTATAAGTAGCAGGACATCCAAGAGTGGTTTTGTGCTGTGCTTCACTCTGTCTCCAAGATCTTTGGACTTCTTCTTGACGTTCTTTGTTTTTATGGCCCCACACAGTAGTACAGTCATCTGAGCATTCCCAGTATCAGAGCTAAGATATAGTTCCTGAGAACAACCAAATGTGTGGGCCACTTTATGCTGCAAGACTCATTGACCTGGATCTGCAGAATGAGAGGATGCATCCAATCTGCCCTGCCAGAAACTGTGCTGTGTCCTGTCAGTGCACACAGGCTGCCGACAATAGTCGTTTGTAGCAAATTTAACCAACTTCCTGCTTTTCCTCATGGTTTTTTATTGCTCTATCACTTACAACACATTTAACTGAATCTTGGATCAACTGAGGGCTAGGGGAATTATTCCAGAAAAAATATTACTCTTCTCCTGCTGTGAGCAATTCCCGAGAACAAAGCAATTGGAAAGACTAAAACCTCAGGCACAGAGAGATTAGTCAGGGATTGGTGCCACAGTCGGGACAAGTGTTTAGTCATCCTGACACATCCTCATGCTGAGCCCTTGACCAATAACCTCCAGCCTTGCTTGTTGTCTTCACTGAGGACAGAAATATATGAGAAACTACAGTTCTGTGGTAGACATCTGAGTCAAGCACTTACCACACAGCTGTCACACCCACTGCTGTTTGGTCTGCTCAAACTTAATAACTCTTCAGTGCATTACGTGGATTTCGGACATGCTGTAACTTCAGCTGAGTTGGCGAAGCAGCACATGGCTGTAAAGCAGGGGGCTGTACTCCGTCCAGCAGCCATGGGGGTCTCTTCATCTGCCCCTGCTCTCTGTAGGTTTGTGGGTCTCTGCCCACAGAAACTGCCCTGATGGAATACGTGTTTGTCCCTGGCCTGGTCTATGCAATAATTTTCTTTCCCAACAGAAAGATTGACTAGTAAGGGATTTACTTTCTATTTGAATTAACTGTTTTGGTTTCCCTCTTCCTGCTAAGCCTGGGAAATTTGGCCAGGGTTTTGCAGGGCTTTAATACTTTTTACCAAACTACCAACCTTTTCTCCGCCTGAAAACTTTGAAATGCCACAAAGTTACATCCTCTTAGTAAATCAGTCTGATTTGGCTTTGTTCGGATTTTCGGCAACATGCAGTTTCATTGCTCCCCTACCCCAGCACACCTGTACTTATGGATACTGTTGAAACCCATGCAGATGTGGCTTTCAGGAAAGCTGGAAGGTCCTGAAGCTGTCCCTGGTACATGACCACTATTCTGTAAAGGCAAAGAACCCAGAAACCTGTTTTGGTAATTTCATTTAAGAAAAGGCAGGAAGAAGTTTCTCTGGGTGCCTCTAACAGGAATATCTCCAGGAAAAAATAAACCTTGTATTTTGGTTGCTAGACTTCGTAAGGTGTTTATGTATGTATGTATGTGTGCAAGTACATAACAACCCATCTATCTAGAATTATAATATATTGCATGTATCCCATTATGTTATACCACCACAAATTGTTTTTTTAGGTTAACACTGAGTAGAGGACAAATGCTCTGCAGAAACTTCAACCTAAAAAAAAAAAGAAAAAAAAGAAAAAAAAGGAGAAATAATCAGGGTTATTGCTATTTAAATAAAGCAATAAATTGCCCCACTTGCTTCCAAGTCATTTACAAGGACTATCTGTCCTTCAGGTCTCAACAATTGCAGTGTTTAAGCTCAGAAAAGAAAGGAGTTTCTAGGCACACAGAGAGTCAAAGAGTCAGCTCCCTTTTCTTTATACTGCCAATGGAGACAGGTAGTAAGGGATATGAGCAACGGGCAATTTCACTTGCCAAAACAAAATAAAAAAATGAACTCTGATTTCTGTGTCTTTACCAAAAACTGAATTCATGCCTTGGAGGCTGTATTTCTGTGGCTGCTGAGTCTGCGAGTTTGGCAGAGAAAGGAAAACAAAAAGCAAGTGGAGTGATCCGACTCTGGCATGCTGTCAGGGAAGCGTCATGTGCATGGGCTGGGAGATCTTTCATACAGGCATCAGTGTATGAGCAATTTTCAGCTGGGCTCCTCCAGCCTGACAGAGTGGTTATAGCACAAGAGGAGCTGGTGAGAAGGCAGAATACAGAACTCTGAACTGCCAGTCACTGGCATCCCCATCAGCAATGTCTCATGAAGGGCCACAAAGTTGATGGAGGGACTGGAGCATCTCTCATACATGGAGAGGCTGAAAGAGCCGGCACTGCTCAGCCCGAAGGAGAGAAGGCTAAAGTGGGTTCTATCCATAGACACAAACACCTGATAGTGGAGCAAAGACAGGACCAGCCTCTTCTCAGTGGTGCCCAGTGACAGGACAAGAAGAAATGGACACAAATCAAAATACAGGAAACTCTTGTGAATAAACTTTCTCACTATGAAGGTGGTTGAAAACTGACACAGGTTGTACAGAGGGGTTGTGTTCTTTCCAGCTTTGGGCATATTGAAAATCTGACTTGACACACACCTGAGAAACCTGCTGTAGCTGATCCTGCTCTGAGCAGGGGTCCTTGCCAACATCACCTATTACCCTGTGATCCCATGAAATGGCTTTGTTCTCTATAAAGCTTCCCCCTTTTCATGGGACACAACGGAACATAGCCATGCCAGGGGTACCTGCCAAGGGCTCTGCCTGCTCCTCCACCTCCTGCAGGCCAGAAGCCCAGCCTGCTCTCCAGACTGCCTGTGCAATGCAGCCGCCACAACGTGCTTCTGCCTATGTTATCTCACCCATAAGCTATGCAAACAGGGAAATGAACCAGCCAAACAGCCGGCGGAGACAGAGGTTTTCCCCATTGCAGTGTTGGCTAGGAGGAATGGAGAGGAAAACAGGCCCTCCTGTCCCTCTTGCTGTGTTTTTAAACACAAAGGCAGCCAAAGGAGGCATTAGGAAGAGCGGCGGCAGCGCCAGAGTTTCTCTTACAGCATTGCCACTGTTGCCTTTTATCAGCTCCTCTGAAATACAAACAATTTTAAAAGAGCAGAAATAAGAAGGGTCAGTGCCCCCAGTCAGCTAATTAATGTCCTGAATGCAGTGGAAACTCTAGCAAAAAGCAGCGGGTACACGGAAGGAAGGAAGTGCCCTTCCAGAGATGTTCCAAATGTCCTTACAGGCATACAAATTTGTGTGCTTTAGACTGGTAAAAAGCAACTCCTCAGAAACAACTGCTCATCAGTGGGGGTGTGCTGCAAAAAGCGTCTTGCTTAGGTTTCTCAAAATGTTGCTTTGGTGCAATTTGCTGGCGTTCCGGCTTTGCAATTTTCCATTCCGCATCTTGTTTAGATAGGGGAGATAAATGAGAGCTGCCTGCAGTCAGCTGTGCTGCCTTTCTGGCAGGGACTCGGGAGGAAACTGTGGAGATCAGTACACTGAGCTGAAAGTGTGGGTGGCCATGAGCTGCCATTTTTTTTGTCTGCATGTGTAAAGGAAGTAAGAAGTGCAGCAGTCAGCCCTGTCAGACAGGGGAGATATTTCACAGGAAATAACAGACAGCTTCAGACTCATATTTCTCTTACAGAAAACTCTGCTCAGGTACCTTGGAAAATAGATGCCCCAGACTAATTTATGTTTCTTTTGGGTACCTTGAGGTATAATTCATACATAAAAGCATAAAGCAGAGGCTGAAGAAGCCTAGGCCTTGTTTGTCTGCATAATAACATATGCTCTTGTTTTGGAGGACAGTGGATGATAGAAAGTTCAAGGTCTCTGAAATAATGGATGTGGGGTTTCTTTTTGGTGACAACCAGTTGCCAACACAAACCAGAGACAAGGGTCCCTTTCCATAGGTTCATTTGGAAGGATGTAAAGCAGTAGAGTCCCTGGAGGACTGCAATGCTAGAGTGATGTCCTTCACTGCCACAGAAGGTGGCTGCTCAGTATCATTTTCTTGTGCCTCTCCCCTGAGTACAACTCATGCAAGCACAGACTGTCCTGCAGCTGCAGACCAAGCTCAGGTACATTTCACGCTGTGCCCCACCAGAACTTCCACAGAGGGAGCAAAACCATTGCTGGTGGCATCTGGGAAGAGTTGCCAATTGGCAAAATAGATGGGAAGAGAGTGTTATCACAGCTTGTGTGCTCTGCGTGGCTGAAAGCTTCCTGGGATATTTGCAGTGTCTGTAAGTTGACGAAGAGGAGCTCTGTATCTCCAAGGAATGTGAACCTACTGTCTCAGGAGCTGAGCTGTGTGAGGCCCAAATGTGACTCCAGAGAAAACCACGTTGCTCTAAAGGAATTCCTATTTTGGGTAATATACATCAGATCTAGACTCACATGTATGGTGAGCAAGAGGAGCTCAGCATGTGAATCACCATCAGTGACTGTGGCCTTGGGCCAACTGCAAGTGACTGAGGTTTGTCCTTGCTGAGGTATCACATATTTTGGGACAGTCAGGAGCAGGTGCATGTTGCTGGGAACACTGGAATGGACATTTCTCCACCCATGACCTTAATGCCTGCCTGGTGACCTGTCATTACACCCTCACAGTGACAGATGTGGTGACGCACACCAGGAAAACCTCATAATGGTGGTCCACCCCTGCCAGCCCTCCAGCCCTCCCACTCACAATTGGCTGCTTTTATCACCTCAGAAGTCATTGCACAGCCTAAATAGCTCCTGTCACGTGATGAGGGCAGTCAGGGCATCGCAGATACTGCAGCTTGGCAAACCCATAGGAGACTCAGTGTCTCACAGCCACAGCTGGAAAGGGGCAGAAAGGGAGGGCAGCATGTGAGATTACCTCCCTCCTTCTCCATTGCTTGTCTTCCTTGGGGCCATGCAGATTGATCCTGTTTTGACAACCTTGATTTCACTCATGGCAGGTTGCAGAAATGCAGCAGCAAGGAGATATGCAGCTCTCCATCATTTTCTTGCTGATCGCTAATATCAGATGACTTTCAGCCATTCAGTCTCCTGCTCTGCGTTTCACTGGATATTTACTCATACCATGCTCCTTTCTCCTTGAGCTTATCCAAGGATGTGGATGTGACTAGAGTGGTTTGCAGGTACAGACCCCAGAGAACAGTACAATCCAGCCTTGCATGAACTGCTGCTCCAGCACTTTTACCCTTCTCAGACTGGCTGATGTGGTTGTAGGACTAGCCCACAAACACCTCTCTACATACCCATAAGCAGTGTTTTCCTTTTGGCTGATTGAACAACCACCATGTATAATTTCGTATTTTGTTGGTTGTCATATTGATTTTTTAAAAAAATTGTTTTGATGCGCTGATTTTATCGAATGCTTTGGGAACCCACCAGTTCAGTTATGGCTGCCTCAATTTTCAGTCTGTTTGGTTTAGTCCTTTCATTCACTTCTCTATCTTACCTTAATGGCTTTAGGGAATAACAGCTCAATAAACCATTTCCCTATTACTTAACTTGATGCCCCCACCAAATATTTTTCACCCTAACCCCACTATCTTCTTTACTCTCCTATCTCATATGCTGTATTTTTACAGGAAGAAGAGACATGTTAAAGTGAGAAGATTCGATTTGGCTTTGCAAGAATCAGTCTTGAATTATGTCTGTTCAGTACTTTCATTAACAAAATAGACGAGAGACTAAAAGGGACAATCAGTGAATTTGGAGATCAAAGTAATGGGAAATACTTTGAAGGAAGGAGTTAACATTCAGAATTACCTTAACAAATTGAAAAATGGTCTGAAAGGAAAAATCCAAATGGTATTCAGCAGGTACAAAAGGTACAGTCCTCAGGCTAAAATAATAAACTATATGATTATACAGTGGGGGAAAATGAGTTGGTAGCAGTTTCAAGGAGAAATGTATGAATGTAATGGTAGATCAGAATCAGACTGTGGGTCAGGAACTTTATATTTTTACAAAAACAGATGGTATGACACTGAAATCTGAGGCAAGTATAGCATGCATGAGAAGATCCTTCTGAAGCTCACTGGTAAAGTACCAGCTGGAATACTTCATCATTAGACTCTAAAAAATCTTAGAGAAAAATGCAGACAAATAGACCAAATCTTCTTCAAATACTGCTGAAAAGAAGATATTATCAATCTCACCTTCTCATCCATCTGGGAAAGAGTGGGAAAGTTAGACACTATCTCTGAGATAAACATGTCAATGAAGAGGGTGAAACTCTGCAAGATCTGGGAAAGTCCCGGAGCATCTGCTGCTGGAGACCTTTAAGAACTGGTCAGGTGTGCATCTGTGAGGAATAAATCTGACAGGGAGGATCCTGCTGTGGGCAGAGGAATAACCTTCTTGATTTCTTAAGGCTCCTTCTAGTTCCAGGTCTGCTTCCTGCCCAGATATGAACCTGTATCCTCTGCTATTGCCTCTATCCTGTGTGCCACCCCCAGACTGGCCTAAGCCCACACTCGCTTATCCTTCTGCAGAAACATGATTGCCAGCTTCTAGCAGATCACTTGAAGCCACTTCAGTTTGCTGCCTCTTGGCTTTCTCTTGTCCCTTTTTCCTTTTCTTTCCCACTGTACTTTACTTCTTCCCATCCACTGCAATCCTCCTTCCTGTCCTGGACCTGACACCTAGGCTTGCCCCTCTTCTGCAAACGGATCAGCCAGGGGATGGCAAATGTCACCTTTCATGGTGAAGCTTGCACCAAGGACATGGATCAGAAATCTCTAGAAATCCCAGGTCCCTGAACATTGCTCCATACTGTTCATATTCACCCCTGCTTTGGTTACATTTGGTTAACACGAGTTAGCTCTTTTCCCCAGCTCCTAAGGATATTTCTTTGCTCGTTCTTGGAGACGGCATTGCTTCTGCAGCCTTTGAGTGAGATGGGCTCAGTGTTTTAACCCAATCACTGCTCTGTTTGACTCATCTTTTAGGACTTTTTCTGTACCTTTATTTTTTTTTTTAACACATCTCACAAGAGCTTCCAATCCAGCCCAAACCCAAAAGACTTCGATTCTAATAAGCGTTTTTGAGCACACAATGCTGAAGGACTGGGTTTATTATTAAGCCAAATGAGCAAATATGCCCATAAAACGAGAGCACCATGGGCCAAGACTGTGTGTAGACTTGCAAATCTGCCCTGGGATTTTGATTCCAGTAACAAACCCATCTGAGATTTGCTCTCACAGTTTACACTGTCCTCCGAAAACAAGCCTACAGAGAGCATGATGCAGCAGTTACCATAGCAGCCAGCATAGAAGAATCCATTAAGTGATCACAGTCCCAGCTCAAAGTGAATTACCAGACTGCAGGTGAACTTTTGCACCTCACAAAATGTCTCCTGGGGAAAATATGTTGTCGTGCAGGGTGGAACAAGAGAATGCCGACCGGCTGCACTGACTCGCTGCTGCATTGTTAACCTTAATTATGTCTGTGCTGATTTTCAGAAAGTACTGCACAGGCTTTTCCTTTTTCCTGTCAGGTGTTTTTTGTAATTTTTTTTCCCCCTGAAGGACAAGACAGACTAGCCCAGTCAATAACTACTAATGAAATGTGCTTCAGGCCTCCCTGCATTCTGCCACAATTATATTGTCAGCTGTCCCAAGAGAGATGCTATTATCTGTGTGGGTGTGAAAAATGATCTATCGCTGTTAATAATTTCTATTATAGCAGCAGATAGCATTCCAAACATATCAACACCTCATTATGATGGCTTTTTTCACACCTGGGAAGTGGAAAGTCCTCTTGGATGCTCAGACATAAGAAATATATAAATGGAGCTGGGAAGTGGAAAGAGAGGAGACTGGTGGGTTCCTCAGAGCACAGGAAAACACACTATCTCCTCATAAACACAGCTCCCTAGACAGCCAGGATGTACTGCCAGTATGTGCTCAGGAGGAGCCAGTCCTGCACACAAGCTCCAGATCAGACATAATCTCTTGTTTTTTGTCTCCATACTGTACAACTCTGTCCTATTATAACAGCAAGTGCTGACAGGTGTACCAACAGCTTTCTCCAAAGCTGAGTGCAGCTGTGGATACTGACATCTTTACCCACAAAAGATGGCTTCAGGCTTGCAGTGGCAGAAGACCCAAGTTAAATTAGCAGAGTGGTTATTTAACCCACCGTGGTTATTTAACCCACTGTTGATGCTCTTCTTGGAAGTCACTTGAAGCCTTTAAAACCCTCTACACTGGGACCACCATAATAGGCACATGAAGAGCTACTAAAAACTTCCTGTGAAAGGAGGCAATGAGAAAACTATAGTGTCTGGGAAAACCAAAACAAACAAATGAACGAACAGACCCCAGGCTTCCAGAGAACTTGAGTCGAGCTTGACCTCCATGAGGTATCATTTGCTTCCTGTTTGCTGGCAAAGTACAATGAGGTTTATATTCAGGCCCCACCTTTCAATGTCTGGGTCTAAAAATATAACAATGAACTTGTGACACAAAGGCTCTGTCTCCTGTGGAGGCAGAATTTAGATTTAACTTCAGAGCACAAATTCTCCTTTCTTTAAGGCAAAACTAGTTTTGAGTAGGTGGATGGGGGGTTTATTTTCTTCTTTTTTTTTTTTTTTTAATATTTCTATTTTTAGGTTGCCAGACTTGGGAGGATTTCATTAGGATTAGGGCAGACTTATGCAACTGTTTGTTCCAAGTTGTTAAGTCTATCATGACTTAACATAACCATTTTAAAGCACATATCACTATGGTTACCTCTGTGCCATTCTCTGAGTCTGAGCTGATACATGGCTGAGAGGAGACACCAGGACACATGAGAGGGAACACACGTGGATGTCTAATCTATGTATCTTTTTAATTCTGTGGAAATGTTGACTCTCAACTCCATAGATAAGAAAAGTAGGTGAATGCTCTCATTAAGCCCATGCTCAGATGCCACCAAGCTGACAACTTGATGGTCTTCAGACAGCTCTTGCTTTCATATAAGGAAGACAGTGGATGACAGTGTGGGAAACACAGTGGGGTGAAGGCAAAATACTTTTTGGTAGACAATTTCAATGACTTAACTTTAATTCTTTCCAAAAGTTTACTTTGAAACTGAATGCTGATTTGTTTTGTGCTTTCATACCTTCTGGGAAAACCACCACTTATGTCTGGTGGGAGTAGACCAGATGCATTCTCAGTTTCTCAGCAACAGACTAAAACTGATGTTTGTATGACTCTGGCTCATTTGTTTCCTCTTATCTTTCCAGAGTTCACTGCTTTGCTCTCTTCCTGCTTTTTCTTGAAGTATTTCTGCTTCCCCCTTACCCTGTTTATTTTTTCCTGTTATTCCTAAAGCAGTTATTTTCTCAGTGGTTATTGGAATAGTTGTATGTGGTTCTGCTGATTCAGTGAAGCCCCTAAAAAATGGTTATTTTCATATTAAAATTTTCCAAGAACCAAAGTCTCTTTACAGCCTCATCTCACTCCTTGGTTTTCCTGGGAGGTGCCTGAGCATGGGCCCTCCTTTAGTATGCACAGGAGTAGCTTTCACCAGTCAGACCTCCTAAAAAGAGAACTTGGGTGACTCCCCAGGCCATTGTACAAGGGACTGTGTGGGACAGAGCATTTCCAGCTGGCAGTCATAAGGACTTCTAAATGAGAGAGAAATCGTTGCAGAGCTGCTGCCAAAGGGTCACACCATGGCAACCTAAGAGGCCTCATCTGTGAAAGGACAGATGGCCACCACCATGGCCTTTTCTATCCAGAAGATCCATAAAACTCCCAGGGTGGCCACCTGGCTCTCAGTCTTGTCCACAGAGCTTCTCAGCTCTGGAAGATTCCTGAGTACAGCAATTAATAAGTGCCTGGAGTAGACCAGCAGAGAGTTTGCATGATATGGTTAAATAGCAAAAACTTTGCATGATCCAGATAAAAAGTAAAGATTATGTATGGTGGGACTGGTCTGTAAAGAAGTTAGAAGAATTTAAGGAGCCAATAACAGCAGCAGAGTGGCAGCAGGGATTTTGCATGGTGCTTATTTGCAGTATGGCAGTTGTTGGTCATTGCTTACCCATGGAGTTGCAAAGTGTTCCCATCAGGTTCGTTCACCTTACTGAGATGAAAGTTTCAGACCTGAGAGAAATTCTGCCAAATCCAGAATTTTTGTGAGAGACAGGAATATGAATATCAGAGGAAATTATTTTAATCAGCTCTATGTGTCATAACTAGCTGATTCTCAGAGCCAAATTCTCAGAACAGCCTGGAGTCCTTTCTAGCCAGCCTGGATACTCCAGTACTCCTGAGATGGTGATGGTCTGACTTGCTTCAATATGTCCCAGTGCCAGTGAGAAGAGCAGAATATAAGTGACAGCTCATTTACATCCAGCATGTCACAAGATCTTTTTCAAGCACCGATTAAATAAAGATCCTCTCTGTTCTGGAAGGATCATAGTGATGCAAAAGCTCCTGAATATATCTAGATACCACAGGAGTTAGAAACCCCAAAAACTCTTTAGAACAAAAAAAAAAAAAACCCCACACAACCATCTGTAAAAGGCAGTAAGTGATGGAAGTACAAGAGCAACTGGATTTGCTTGTAAATAAAATACCAATCCAAAAGTTCAGTTCTCTCAGTAGGTGTTATATATTTGTGTGAGGGTGTCTTGCAGAATGTTTGGACAGCTGCTGCTATTAAAATTTTTGCCAAGTCAATTAAAAAAAGCCTCCTTCTAACCGCCATTTTCACAAACCGCCATTTTTGCATACATAGGAAGGTTTACAAGCACTTCAATACCAAATTGAAACCTTCTTGGTGTTATTTTCAAAATATTAAAAACCTTTGAGTTTCTTGTTCCTTTTTACCCTGTATATGTGCCTGTGCCTCAAAGTAATACAGACGGTAAATATATTAGTAATATTCAGATTATGGTTGTATATATATATATATATATATATATATATATATATATATATATATCCAAGAATGTTTTCTATCTTTGAGATTATATCCAAAAATATTTCATTTATTAGGGTTTTTTTTTGTTTTTTTTTTTTTTTCTTTTAGAATTTATGATGAAATTATAACTCTCAGAATTGCAAAGATAGATGAAGAACATTTGCTGCAAAATTTGGCACAGTGTGAGCTTAACTCTCTGTGCTGAGCAGCACCAGCTGATTTGGGACATGTTCATGGCTAAGAAAGATCTCTTCAAGATGTGTACTGCTTGTGCAACACGAAATGTAGACTTAATTTCATTGGAAGCCCAGGGGCCTTTGCACTGGGTGTGGAGGCAGATGGTGCAGGAAGACATGCTCTCGGGGCTTTTTTCCATTGTGTCACTCAAGTGATTCCCCAAGGGAACAACATTTATTTTTACATTTTCCAAATGTGAATAATATTGCCCTTCCTTTTTTCCTTTCGAATCTTCGTCACCAGTTACAGTTCCAGAATATAGGCCAGGGACCAGGAGTGGGAGGAGGTGAGCCTGAAGCTAGGGACATTTGAAAGTATATAGCTTTAACTCTTTGAATGCTGATAAGGAGAAGGGATACCATCCTGGGTTTGTCTCTAGATTACAATGGACAAGGTTGTCCATCTTCGTGTTGGAAGGATATTTTTGACTGCAACCTGAATATTTATTTGCAACAAACTTTTTTTTTCCTAGGTCCAACTGTGGTCCAACAATTCCTTCCCACAGGAAAATAGTGCAGCAGCTCAGAAAAAGCCCACCCCCAAGCACTATTTGAGATTTTTTAACCCTGCAAAGACTCAGAGGTGGGAAGGTTGCTACAGACCATCCTGTACCAAACATCCAGTACTGAGGTGCTGTTCCAAGACAGGAACATTGCAAGATCCTTGTTGATCATGTTAAAGCTGCTTTGGAGACCAGCACTACGTTTGCTGAAGGGTTGTGTTCAAGCAATCTGAGCACGGGAGCAGGTACCATGCAGTCCATGGACAGGCCCTTTCCAGGTTCTGGCACTCATCTCCTACATACACTCTGATCAAGTTATTTGAACAGTTTTTCCCAAGTTTTATCAGATGTGGAATTGCATTTGTGGTGTGTGCTGACAACTATAAATTCTCTGTGGAAGGGCTGAGGTGTTTTGTTCAACCTCCTATGTAAAACGCCATGATCTGGAGGATAAAGGGCTGAAACACCTTTCAAATCAAGCTGCTTTACATCTGAATTTGAGAAGAAACTTCTTTTGGCAGTAAATATTCTGCTTAGTCTATAAATAGTTCTTTTGATTGCCAAATACTATTCATAATTTATATCCCTGATTTGGCCTGAGAAGGAAACAAAATGTAGTCCTCAAAATGGAAAAGAATAAAATAAATTGTTCCCTCAATGGAACTGACATGACCTTGGAAAAAGATGGTGATTTGTACTTTATGACCCACCAAACAAGTTTACCATGTGGTCAAAATTGCATTAAACATTTCTGCAGTCCTGATGTGCACAGTAAGATGCTCTTCTTCTAAGGGAAGTAGCTCATCCTTTGGAGATGTTTGTGTTGCTATCACCACGGCAACCAGAAAAGGTGAAAGGCAGAATAGGAAGACAAAATCAAAACTGCTGGCTGAAGCACGGATGGGCAGTGAGATTGTAAAACCAGGCATGGGATTTAAAAGGAAATTACTGTTCTGTATCAAAGAAACCTGGCAGAACTACCCATGCCATAGTCCAAAAATAGCACTCACAGCTTCATTAAGTGCTACAGTTCTCATAAACCCTGTTAGAGCAGATGTCGCGAATGGGGGATTCTCCCTCTGGCTGGAGCTCCGTCCTGCTTCACAGGAGAATGTGTCCTGTGGGAGCAGCCCACACTGCTCCCAAGCAAAACCACTCGTGGTTCCATTTTTGACATGGATTTTGTGAAACAGAGCTGCGAGCAGCTGTGGCACTTACTCTGCCTGAGCCATGAAGGCTTCGATAAACTCTGAAATCTGGGCCCTTAATATGGCACTGGATCCTACTCCTGTAGACTTGGTTGAGACCCATTGTTTAATTCTGCTTGAAGGCAACTCCTTGGTCAGCCACATCAGGACTTTGGTGTCATTCCCCATAGAAAGAACCTTTGCCCTAATGCCTAAATTGGGAGAATGAACCCACAGAATTCCACAAGGATTATTTTCAGGAGAAGGGATAAACCTGTATTTTCCGTAGAATAGAAGTCTGATTATTGAAAAGTTGCTAGAAAACCTACACATTTCCCACAGCTATATTCCATTTAGGCATGGTTTGGCCTTAGATTTGAACTATGAGATCTGTCTAAAATTAAACTAACTCTGGCTCAAAACAGTGCCTCCTCACTTATTCCTGAGTTCTACCACAGATGAGTCTGGCAGAAATGGTAATTTGAAGACAGCTCTCAAATCCATTTGCAAACCCCAGGACAGACAAATATTACCTCTTTCACCATCATGCTAGAGGGAATAAGATTTGCTTAAATCAGTCTAAAATATTGCTTCATCTTGTAAAAGGAAGGCTGTGTGGAATAGGCTGCTTTACTACGACACAGAAAATCCAGCAAGATTCTTCCAGGTCATCCACTTTACTTATTTGTCATAGGCTAATAAAGAGAGTTTTTTTCTCTTGGATAATTTAGGGATTAGATAAACAAAGCTCAACACCACTGAGTCAGATGAGGACGTGCTTGTTAAACATTAACAAGCACCCAGCCTTTTCAAGTGTCTGCTTACCAATACCTTTGCCACAGGCTCCAGGGTGGGTTTTTGCAAGGTTTTAGCACGCTATGTTAAGCCAGCCTGGCTGTGTGCAATCAGGATTAGACTCCTTTGGCTCTCTCCTTCTGGTGCCTAATGGAAGGTAAGGCATCTAATATATGAGAATAAGGAATGGCTTTTTCTATTTTGTTTTTCCTGAATGCATCCACTACAATGGGCAGGAAGAGTCACCCAGACTGCCAGTTATCTTTACTGCCAGTTTGTGTTATATGGGCCAGCAACACCTACCATGCAACCTGCTGGTGCCAGCGTCGTCTGCTGTGCCCAGCAGACAGGACATACAAACCTCTTGCACCTCTGAGGTGGGGGGGCCTGGTTTCAAATGCCAGGCGTTGACCAAGAGCCCAAATACACTCCAAACTCCCAGAGCCTTCCTTTAGCCCTAACACTGAGGTCAGCCTGACAGACCCTGTAACAAAAGGGCTCGTTTGAAACCCTCCGAGCGTTGCTGTTTGGATTGCTCCCCAAAGGGCTGTTTCCGAGTGCGTCCTCCTGCAGTATGGAAGCTTTGGTCTCCATGCACAGCCTGTAAAAACAGAGAGAGAAAAAGAGAAACAAATTATGTCAGAATAGCTAAAGACTTAATGGGAGCGCAGTGAGGCAAAAGTCACTATGTTTGCATTTATTTTCTTTAGTTCTGAGATTTACAGGAGATCCAGAGAAATGTAATTCGATAGTAAACCCAGTTAGTTACAGTATCCAAGCAGAGTGAAAATCCCCTCAAATTGGATGAAACTTGGTGCTGCCAGCATACTCCTGAATCCCCTCCAGTGTATTTCCAATCACATTCCTCCTTTACTCTGCTGAGTGATGCCCAAAGGATCAACACTAAATCAACTAAACTGCAATATACTTCTTTGTCTATAATGCATCTATAAATTTGATGGAACTATGTATTTCTTCTTCTGAAATTTAATTTGAGTTATTTTGGGAAACATTTCCATACTGAAAGTATATACCGGGCTTTCATTGTACTTATACTTTATACTTGCTCTTACTGAACTGCAAATGCTTTGATTTAAAGGAACATAGCCAAGGTAAAGCTTGCCTGCACGAAAGTGATTGGGTCCATTTCCACTTGGCAGGAGAAAACAGGCAGCTGCTGAGCCAAGCAATCTCATCTCTGCCAGCCACTTGAGGATGGGCACAGAGAACATGGGCTTGTGAATGATGCTGACTTTTCCTTCGGCATTGCCTCTGAGATTGCTGTGTCATGGGAAGGACAAAGCAAGAGCCTGGCTGTCATTTCCAGCAGGCTGAGTCACGGAGAGAGTTGCTGCTGCTGACTTCTCTCCACCCCAAGGAGCACCAGTGCTGACCTCTGCATTCCCATCCCTAGGTTTCTGTGAATGGGGCTTTTTGAAAACATGTGGGTCTGAGTGAAATGTGGGTGCACAGCATAAACTGGAGAACACCTTCACAGCAACCAAAACTGATCAGAAAAAGCTTTTTTTCCTTCTTGTTAAAAAAAAAAAAAAAGACTGTTCTATATGATTACTGGGCTCCCCAGGCAATTTCTGACAACCTGTGCTCCCACAGTGTTTTGTAACACACACAATCTCAGGTGCAAATGCATTAAATTTTGCTGTTACCAGAACAGAGAGAAGATGGTACAGCAGCAGTTTCCAGCTTATGAGTCATAAATTAATACTACATAGTCTGCAAAAGGTAGTGGACTGCAGTTCAGTATGCATAAATGCAACTCAAAATGTTAGGAGGGAAAAAAATTAGGAATTACTAAAAACATCAGAGTTGGAGATTGAAAGGGGAATACAAGGCAGGAAGTGGGACTGAGGCTTATATTTAAAAGTCACTAAAAGAAAATAGATTCAGGAAAACCCCTCAGTTAGACTTGGATATCAATCCAGTTTTCTATAAAGGAAGAAAAAGGCACTATTAAGTGCTTAAACTAAATATGGACATAGATGGTTACTAAAATAACAGAAGAGGAAATCAGAAGTTTGTAAATGCAAGAACAGAATGAGGAAGACATAGTGGTTAGAAAATGGATGTATCTCGTTTGACTGACCAATCTGACCTCTTGCTGTGTCTGTCTTTATAGTGATTTCTTCACATGGACATGAATCACCACTCACAGCTTTCTGAGACCAAAGGTGACATGCCATGAGTTGTCTGAAGCACCCACTGAGACCCAGGGGTGCTGCTGCTGTGGCACACCTATGACAAAGACTTCATGGAGCTTGTCACTTGGTCTGGTCCCTGTTCCACAGGCAGAACCCCTGCACAGGACATCAGGACACAGCCATGATGTGGGCAGGACAGGAGATTTGAGTTTCTGTCACTGCACAGAGGTCAAACCACCTGCACTCAGTGGCTCGCAGCTGCATGAGCACAGCCAGGAGATTGATGAAATCCAGGAAGAGCTGGTAGAGGAATCTTGATTTGAGTTTGAGTGCCCAGCCTCAGATTTTTCTACAGTAAGCCCTGAGAAATAAGGCATCAGCAGGAAAGGCATTGGAAAGAAAATGACTAAAGCACTACAGTGGTCTCCTTCACTGGGTTTTCTAAGAACTGGTTAGAGACCAGTTCTTAGAAAAATCTCTCCTAAGACACTTTTGGGAGAGTGTGCTGGCGTCACAACAGTGCCATGGACAGGATAGTTACCTCTGGTGTTTTATCCTCCTCTTATCACATAGACATACGTAGTTCACATCAAGATCCCAGTGCCATTCTTTCTGGTTTCTCACCACCTTTCCTACACTCCTTCTATCGCTCATGTTTCCTATTTTTTCAGCATGGTCTACTGGCTTTTTTCAACTATCTGCATGGATAGGTTTATCTCAAGAAATAGATGAGCTGCCTTCATGAACATCCTAGAAATGTTTTTATATATCCTCAGTGATAAATGTCACACAGTCTAGGTACACTCCAGCCAGAAAATTCTTGAGAACCCTTCCAGTGCTCTGTATCTCTATTTCTGTGATATGATGGCATACATCCATACACCTGAAAATATGTACAGCTACTTATAAACTCTTTTTATTTTTCCAAGAAAGGCTTGAATATTTTTGATTTATTCACATTTCCAATATTTTATTATTACTTTCTAAAAATCCAGTGTAAAAAGGAGAAATGTGGTTTCTATTAAGCAGATACAGGATTGACAGTGCAATCTTGCTTTGACACAGTTTTGGATATCTAGAATTATTTGCTAAGTAAAAAGAATTTTACTGTTATATGGTACATTAAATATTCCCTTAAGAAACCCTTTAATCAAGGAAATGCATTGTCTCGGGGCAGAATTTGTTTATGGGCTAAATCACCATATATGTTAATGGGGTTTAAGGTGTCAAAGATCTGAAACACAAAGAGCATCATTTATGACTAGCAAAACTGGCTTACAGCTTTCTCTGGGTCAGAAATTATCCACCTACCTACCTACCTACCTACCAACTCACCAACCTACCATCTTCATATCTATTGCTTGCACACTGGTTAAATATTATTTGAAAGTATTTCAGCATAAATAAAATTAGCAATGGGTGAAATGGAATGACTTTAAATAGGCTTCTCAGTTTCAAATCTTAACAAGAGCTCAAAAAGATTTGAGAAAAATGACTTGATAGAACCTTATTTCTCAGTCTTCTATAGAATGTTGTGTTTTCTCACAGGAGTGGGGATAATAGCTCATCCTCAAGTGAAGGGAAGCACTTAGCTAATTTGGGGCCTTCCCACTTCTGACTTAGTATATAAGCAGAAGAGATGATTGAAAAATCTCTCAAATGGGCCAAATGCAGTAATTAACATAATGCAAATTCGTGCACCTGGTGATGGCAGAGGAGTCAGTCTTCTGCAAATCACTCCTAAAGTTCCTGGGAACCTGGAGTTTTGAGCAGGTCAGGATCAAACCATAAACTCTCAGCAGTTTTCTTTATCTCACAGGAAGTCTGCTCCTAGACCAGACGCAAGCAAGCCCTGAGGCTGTTTGTTTGTGTTCCTTTCCTTTCCACGGCATAAGTGGTCTCAGTGCACATGTTCCTGCTGCTTTGTATGCAGGGGCATTGTTAGTGTTTACAAGTGGACTCCTCTAGCAGCACGCTGCAGCACCCAGTATAACTCCAAGATTTTTGTACCGCAATAAAATCCACACAGTAGCTGACTTCAGAGATGTCCTGTCTGTCCTTCCACCTTGCAGCTCTCCCAGATGTGCAATGCAGGCAGCTCTCACTGTGTGCAAAGAACGGACAAGATCAAGGGTCTGGGCAGCATTTCTCTCAGGCCTGTCACTTCTGCCTTTCCACAAAGATTTTAGGCAGCTCTGCCTCTGCCTGCAATATCTGTGTGTGATGCTCCGATGTGCATTTTTGGTTAATGCTGGAGCATGATTGCAGGCAATTGGTGAGGTGATCCCAGGATCAGTGTCTCAGGGCTTGTCTCAGAGAACTACTCAGGTTGGGAGGAACCTCAAGAAACTGTCAAAGCAGGGTCAGCAAGGAATGCAAACCAGAAATTACACAACTTGATTCTTCTGACAATCATCACGAGAGCAGACCCGTCTCAGGCTTCCTGTCGTGGAAAGGAATGGCTGTACAAATGCTTGTGAGAAAGAGGTGGTGGGAAGGAGATATGGTCCATTTTAGGAAGAGAGATAAGAAAAAAAAATCAGGCAGTTGGGCCCAAAAGGCTGCAGGGGAGGAAGGAAAGGAACATAGAAATTAATCTTGAGATAAGAGTCATGGTTTCAGCAAACATAATTTCTTTTTATTTTTCAGAGCTTGAAGACTGGGAACAAAATGTGATATATGGCTTAAGTCTTCTCTAATTTTATGTTTATACCTTTGATTTCATTCAGTCAT
Organism: Motacilla alba alba; assembly: GCF_015832195.1. Classification (NCBI taxonomy): domain Eukaryota; kingdom Metazoa; phylum Chordata; class Aves; order Passeriformes; family Motacillidae; genus Motacilla; species Motacilla alba. The sequence goes on from NC_052016.1 coordinate 64,215,300, forward strand.
TTGCACTTAAACCAGCTGAATGAAGAAAAGCTGTGCTGCTGCTTGAGTAATCTTCTGCCTACGATAGGTACAAATGGAAAGCACACAAAGTACAAGAAGAAGGGGAGCCAGGGCACACTTGCTCAGGTCTGCATAATACAAAACTGTCTTGAGGAAAATCACACACAGATTAAACCTGTATAAGGATCAATTGCTATTTAGTCACCACAAAAAAACCCAAAAAAAACCCCCAAAAAACAAACAAAAAACCCATAAAACAAAACAATACTTAAAAAATCCCAAAAAACCAAACCAAAATAACAACAAAAACCCCAAAAACCCAAACAAACAAACAAACAAAACCCCCCCCCAAACCAAAACAAACAAAAAACCCACAAAAAAACCCCAAAACGGTGTGCAACAAGAAAACCCCCAGACCCAGAAAAAGACATTCTGTCTTTCCTTGGGCTCCTTTCTTCAAACAGAAATTGCTGACTGCTTTGTTTGACCTCCAAAGTCACTAGATTTTATTCTACTCAGGCCTGATCATTCAGGATGCCAGCTGAGTTAATGTTCTCAGTAAAATCACAAATTTCAAAAATGTATTATTTTGAAAGGTCCGAAGCACTTGCAGAAATACAGCTTGCCACCTGCACCTGCTTAGGGACATCATTAAAATAATTGCATTCCCTTTAAGACAATTTTTATGCAAGTGTATGAGCATATCTTATCTTCAAAGATCAGGAACATTTTGTTGCCTGCTCCCTTTGAGTGATGCATCATTAGATGTGCCTGCCTTAGATTTGGCCTTCAATGCTGATCTAACATAATGGTTTGCAATGGGGACATCAAACTAGTGCCCCAGTTTGATGTCCCCATACCTTTTTGAGTTAGACTGTGAAAATGAGGAACTGACTTTCCATCACCTCAGTAACCCCTGTTTAGTCCCATTTCAGTGAGAGTTATATGTGTCTACCAATCTGGGCCAAGGACCCTCAAGGTCATGTCTTCAAAGCTCACTGGCACAGACAGGACTTGCTGGGATGCTCAAATGTTTCTGCACTGGGAAGGAACTTCAAGGGGATTTAAAGTGAGATTCAAGTATCTTTGAGGATGCTCTCTGTTCCTTGCATCCCTATAGAATCTGCTGTAGGGCAGTCTAAAACAAACAAAGAACTTGAACTTTACCTACTCCCATTATTTCCCTAATAAGAAGACCCTTTTCTTCCAGTTGTTCAAACCCCCATATGGTTTGCTGCAATGGCTCTCCCCTTTGGTTAAATGTGTGATTAGCAGTACATACAAATGGAGGTACCTTTTGAAAATGCAGTGACTTTTGTTTCAGTATAATAAAAAATCCACAGTTTCTGTTTCAATTTCTATCCCCAAAGTAAGTTGCCGGTGATTTTTGGCAATCTTTGTAACCAGTAGACAGAGTTCCATCAGCAAATAACACTACTAGTTCTGCACAATTAAGTTTTTTTTACTTAATAGATACTGACAAAGAGTTTTGTGAACTGCCAGAAAAATAACTCTTGGGAGAGTGGAAGTAGGAACATGGAAACACTTGTACCGCATTTGAGAAGGCTCTAGCTGTGAGTTACTTTTGGGTGGATGGATGGATAGATAAATCAATAGGCACATAAACAACAACAGACAGAGAAGATACACAGTTCACTGGAGTTTACAGTTCTCTGGAAATTTAAGTCTTGTATAACAGCTCTGGGTTTGCACACAGCAGCCCATGGCAGTGTTCTTTCCTATGCGTTGTGGCAGGTATATCTTTGATTTCATTCTCTGCAGTCCTGAGCACAGCAGAGCTTTAGAGCACATGAGCCACAAAATCAGAGGTCGCCATCCCATCCAGCTCTTTCGTCTGCTGGGGCAGCTGCTCAGCTGATTGCTGCCAACCATTCCCTGTTTGCCACAGCTAAAATGCTAACAATGACAAAGGCTTTCCAGATGAATTTGGGAGCATTTTCTGTTTTGAGAGGTACAGAGTTTCCGTGAAATTATTCCTCTGAGGCAGAGGCTTTTCGAGATAAAATATAACTTTTGAAGCCTCAGTAGCCCTATTTCCTGCTCCTAGTGACCCTGTGCTAAAGGGATTATGCATAATCCCTGCTGCACAGAGATATTTTGCAATTTAGTTTTCTCTTCTTTGGCAATTTCACTGCAAATGGACAGTGTCACAAGGGATGGTATCTTGGCTTGCAAGACCCTGAAGATTGCTCCTGTGTTCCTAGGTGCTTCCTTCTATTGGAATTCTACAGAATTACATCTGTAATTTCCAATGTTTGTTCCATTGCAAATACTTTGCTAAATAGAAAAAAATTCCCCACACTGATTTATGTAAGATAGCCCACCCACAAAAGAACAAGCCATTCTACAAGGTCACTCAGATTTTACTCAGTCAGAAAGAAAACCTGGTCTATGTTTAAATTGGCCAGTGGAATAGCATGGGGGATACTGTGGGATCGTATTCCCTTGGAAGTGCAGATGAGACACTTTTCAGACTGTCAGAGCTTTTGCCCAGCCTGCACACCCACTGCGGGCACCAGAGCCTGGCAGGGGTGGGTGGAACATACCCGTGTTTTATTTCAGCACAGAGTGGGAGCACACACCTCAGACATGCTCTCAGGTACCCCAGTATAAAAATACTGAATTCTTTACCAACATCATTCCTCGTCCCTCACACTCATTTCTGTCAGGAGCGACATCCCAGACTCAACAGGAATATATTTTTTTCTGGTTTGATTTTCTCTTAAACAAAATATACGCTGTGGTGCTTGTCTGATTCCTACGGCTACAGCTCATGAGTATAAGCAGCATATTCCTGAAGTATTTAAGTTGCTATTTCCCTTCACTTTGCCAAGGTAATGAGGTGTTTGATGAAGGGAATTCAGCTGCAGAACTGCAAATGTACACTCTGTAGGCTACAGAGAAACCACAACAGGCTCTGGCATTTAATATTCTGATAAATCGGGCATTTCTGCACCTTACATCAGACAGTGACACAGTGCAGCCTTGTTAATCCATATAGAAAGTGCTCATTCAGTAATGAAGTCTAGGCCTGTTTTGGCAAAATTAGATTTGCATCACTAATTCAAAACACCAAAAAAATCCAAAGGATGCTCTGGAAATGGAGGTTGTCTGCTCATCTGTTCAGATAAGTGAAGCATAAAGCCTCGACAATGTGAGGAGATAATGGAACAAGCTGCTGCCAGCATGCTGCACTGGTTAGTTAGATTAAAAGAGCATATCTGTTGATGATTGTCTCCGGGGTTTTTCTTTTCTTTTGTTTGTTTGTGGTTTTTTGTTTTGTTTTTTTCTAAGAAACGTATCAAGAAGTGTATTAAAACAGTTCGAAATCACTGATGGTTTTTGTTATCAGTTGCCTGGTGTCAAATTGCTGATAACTCCAAGACCTTCTTTATTTTTCAAGACTTTGAACAACGTAATTAAGGTTTCTTGGAAATTAATCAATATTCGATATCACCTCTGAACAGCATGCTGGCCAGACAAGCTGCCTGCCTTATTGAGACATGGCTTAAAGTCACTGGTGCCAGACTTTAAGCTCTCACCTTTTTGCTTGTGTGTTTTCTTTGTAGGGAAGGTTTTCTTGCTGCAGTTAAAGCTTCAAACCTTCCCTTCACGAGGCACAGCTGCTGCATGGCAGAACACAGGCACTCCAGAGGAGTGTTGTGATCTGCTCTGATTTCATTAACCCTTGCTGTGGGTCTGCGTGGGAGGTGGGCTGTGCCAGGCTGGCTGCAGTTTTCCAGCCATCTTCAGGAGCAGTTCTTTGCACACTTTGTCTCTCCTTTGTCCTTTATTCCCCGGTAGCATACACAGAAAATGAGACTGCTGTAGACTTTCAAACAGCATTAGTCAGCTGGGAGGGGAATGGGGCTCCATGGGGTATCGAGGGACGACTACCCAAGGCTATTATGGCTCTGCTTTTAGTTGGCCATAGTAAACACCTCTCCAGGATGGGCAGTCACTTTAGTAGAGATTTTTTACCTTTTTAAAAGTGATTTCAGAACCTGGCAAGGTTTAAATAAATTCTCTGGAGGCTTGAAACTATTTAGCATGAATTTTAAGGGAAACAAAATTGCTCCTCTGAGCAGTTAGGTCATAGGTAAACCCTAGGATTCTTACTCTTGCTTTGAAATGATGATGAAATAGGAGGATTTACTGAAGTCTGGTGGTTTAGTTCAAAAAACAAGAATGTCCAAAGGCATTGATAGTGAGCTGTTGATGCTGCTTGGCCATTTTCTTTTCTGCAGCAAAGGACAAAACAAGCCCAAACAGTTCATGCTTTCTATTTGAAGTTTCCTTGGGAGGAACCCCCTGTAAAGAACCACCCAGCAGAGAGAAGAGATCATTGTACCATATGTGCAGACACAACCCAGCTCCAAGCCTCTCCAAGTCTAACCTCATCCCACTCTACCATTTGGACATCTCAATCTCCAGGGATCTTCTCCTGGGAACAGCAGGAAAGTCTCTGTCCCTCCATACTGCTTTTATGAAATCACATGGACATTTTCCCCACTATCAGCTGATGATGTAGGTGGCAAGAGCTCTTTCTACAGTGAGTAGAGGTAGAGGAAGATGGTACTTAGGAGGCTCCATTATGTTTGAAGACATAAAAAGAAAGAATGGGTTCATTCAGATACTCAGCGTCAAAGTTAAACATTCAGTGTAATGAAATCTTCAGGCTGTTTTTTGCCAGTTCAAGCTGAGCTGTTTCAGCTGGGACAGATTGGAACTGAAATGTGTCTTCAGGCAGAATGGGGGAAAAATAATTATCCTGATGACATAATTGAGGAAAATCAGGGTCACAAGCCTGGACAGTGATCACTGCCAGACAGAGGTTACACATAATCTTTCTTGGCCACATCCACTGGAGCACTGCAGGAAATCAGTTTCCTCCCCTTGATGCACTCAGGGAGCTATGCATTTAGGATTAAACATGTGTTTAATCCTGTGCTGTCCTACACATGGTCCTAAGAAGACACTCTTCAAAGAAGCAAGTCTGGTGAAATTCAGGTGTGATTTATGGAATCAGAATGCACCAGACTCCAACTGCTGTTCTTGTCCTTGCATTGTCAATGTCCTCGTCCATCATTTACCAATTTTATCACCTGATCCAATGGCCTAAATTTGGCATGTCATTTAAAACCACAAGGGCAGAGAACTCCAGAAGAGCAACCTCCACTGAAATCTCCCACCAGTGACCACAGCAGGGACTCTACTCCTTCACCCACCTCTCATGTGCCACCACGGAGCAGCATTTGGACAGAGAAATCTGCACCTGAGTCTTTCCTCATCCTTGTCCTTTTCTGCAACACATATGTAAGCAGAACCTGGCTAGTTTAAAGCCCTTATGGTGAAAAACGCAATGTACTCGTGCTGCTATAGCACCTAACAATGAATTTAACAGCTCAGCAGAGAGGTCTCAGCCTCCTGAAAAAAGTGCATCTCTCCCCTTGTGGCAAAGGAGATTTGAAAAGCTGGTGAGCATGAACTGGAATTTTTCTGTTAAATGCAGCATCAAAGCCTTTCATTAGGAGCTAAATGGATAAAAACAGTGCATGAAATTGAAGTTGATAATTAGCTAGTCAGTCCCAGTGAGGAGCTCAAAACTGCTTTAACCTTCGAGCTTTGTGCAAGGGTCGAGAGGAGAAGCTCATCTCTCTAGCTGTGCAGCACAATGGAGCTCACATGGTTTTTACCTGAGGATATGGCAATGCAGTGAGCTAAGCCCTGGCAAAAGAAATAAAATTGCAGATCAAAGGTAATATATAGAAGAGATTGGTCCTAAGCTGCCTGCCAGAAAATTATTGTGAAGAGCTAATTCCCTCAGAGATGCTCAGAGTCTTTGTCAGCAGCGCCGCAGCATGCCACCCAGGATCTGTAAGGGCTGTTCGGGTGAGGTTTGCTGAGTCTTTGTGGGTAGAAAAGACAGCACTGATCTGTCTTTCAAAATCTTAATTTCACTTCCCTGGAATCATGGACATTTCTTAGGCCACTACTGTTCTTTGATATTTCTCCAAAGAGAACTATGTCACTGCTGTATTGCGGCCTTGGCCCGCAGCCCCTGAAGCCAGTGGAAAGCCTTCCAGAGGACTTTTGCTCTAACTGCTGGTGAGAGGTGGGAATCCTGAATGGGGAAAGGTCTTTTCTTTATGATTCAAAGATTCACAGAATTTAGGATTAAGAAGAACCATTAGATTGGTAGTTGTGCTACCTGTGCACCATGTAAAGCAGTTCACCCATATATGCTGGCAGTGGGGTCAGTAATCTGTGCTTCTCTCAAGTATCTCTTCCCATCTCATCTTGCAACTAGACAGAAGCATCTTTTACTGATCCCACATAATTGCCTACTCTAGTAGAGTCACTTCCCAGCCCTTTCTTTGCTAAAATTTCAACCTCACATTTGCAGGCGTTTTTCCCAGCCCATGAGTAATTTTTATTGCCTTTCTTTATTGTCTCCTTCCTCATGAAACCATTGCTGAAGTTGTGACTACCAGCACCAGATATGCTTTCACAGGGGTGAACCATGTTCTTACTTATCACCTGCCTGTTTATACAAGCAAGAATTACTTTTTTAGCTCTCCTTACCCCACACTAGCAATGAGAGCTCATCACTGCTTCCAGAAGGCTGTCCTCTGTTTCTCAGGTAGAGCCTGTGTTTTTGTAGGTAAATTTTGCTGAGTTTTGCTCTTGACTTCTATTCTAATGCTTTTTTTGTTTTAAGAAGTCTGATGTACCAGAAGAGCCTGCAGATAAATCTTCTGTCATTTAGTATTTGCACCAAAACTTGTGCCAGCCATTAATTTTTTTTTTCTGCAGTGATTTCATAGCTATTCCTGATCTGAGCTCAAGAGTCACAATTTAAAGTTTAAAACCTGAAAACATCCTTTGTTTTTCTCTTCTGTGAGGTTACTCAGGAACAACTAGCACAAATTCACACACTAACCTTGAGTAGCAAAGGCTTTAGGATGGTTTTATTACCACGTATCATCAGGTCAAACAGTCTGCAAAGCCAGCCAAAGCAGATGTTTTTTCTTGCAGTGCTGAATCAGGACATGGTGGGTGAGCAAGACAACAGTAGAAGGGCAAAAGCCTGAGTGGGAACCAGCCGAGCCCACTGCCATTACTGTGCCTCAGACGCACTGTAATCTGCACTCCCCCCCCAAATGCCATGCGTAGGAGAGGCAGGGATGTTTTTAAAATAACTGTAATTGCAGTTACAGATACGTGTGTCAGTCCAGAGTTCTGATTTACCATTTCCCAGAAAAGTCATGGTTGGTATCTGGGACATAAAATCACATAGAAAGCAGAGGTGGCACAAAGGTCACAGGCTTTTGCCAGGCAGTACTGGCAGGACTTGCTGGGATATATGAAGGAGAGACTCTGAGTCACATGAAGAACACTGGAGTGAGAGAAACCGCCATTGGCTGAATAAACAAATCTAACATGCTCTAAAGAATCCTGGCCCCTAAAAAACCCTAACCAAATAAAACCTGGTTGCACCTAATTGGGATATTGCACCTAAATTTTCACCAATGTCTTCTAAAAGTGCATACTTGCTTTCCTGTTTTTGTTGGATATACTGATATGTTTAAGATTACATTTGTCTTTCTCATGGCTTGTTTGCTGCAGTTGCCTTCTAGTCAGCTGGCCTTTCAGTAATTTTCTTCAGAAAAGCTCTTTTGTTAATTGAACTTTGAATCACATCCTTTTTTATTCAGATGCTCTGATTTCTCTCTGCATTAGCAAGAAATTCTTAAATCACCAGCCACATCAGAGAGAGTGCCTCCTTTATAATGCCTTGACTTTCAATGCTAACTTCATTTATAATCCAAGTTTAGCCAGTTCTCTGTAATATTTCTTCTGTTAATCCCCTTCTCCAGCTCACCTAACAATTGCCTATGTAGCCCCCTTTCACATGCTTCACTTAAGTATAGACAGGCATGATTCACGTAATTTTCTTTGTCTCAGAAAATTAATTGTCCTACCAAGGGAAGGTCACTTAAGTCTAGTGTGCTGCATTTCTCCATTAGCCTGTTATCCACATTCTTTTATTTCATTCTAAGGACCTGCGGTTGGTTGAGATCAGATGAACAAGTCTGTGTTTTTCCATGTCACATTTTTCACATTTCTAAAACATGGATATTACCTTTGCTGCTCTCTATTTCTGTAATATCACCTCTAAACTGTGAATTTTATTAAAAACTTTTCTACCAAACCTGGTGTTGTTTGCTGGTTCTTTCAAAGTCAAGTGATGGAGGTTATCCATTCATGAATTCATAAACGCCTGAGCTCCATGTAGTTAACCTCATTTGCATTAACCACTGCCTTTCTCCCCGAGCACTTGAAAACAGAGCAACACATTTGCTTAGGTTTTGCAAGCAAAGTTACAATATCTTTAATGTTCACCCCATAATGCTCAACTTTCTTACTTCTCCATTTTTTGTATAACCAGTGAAGGTGTCATCCTTTCTCACAACCTTTGAAGTCTAAGGTTCACTTGGGGTTTGCAAAATCTTGCTTTTACCTCTATAACTGTTAAGATAATTTCTTTGCTTTCAGTTTCCTATTTTTCTCTCTCTGTTTCCTGTTTGTTTCTAGGATCCTTCATCTTGGATTACTCGTTCAGTTGTGATAGTAGTCCTTCCCTGCTGGTTTTTCTCCCTTCTTTCCTGGAACAGAATTTTAAGGTACTTTCTACAGTTGATTGAAACTCACACACACACATTCAAATTGTGAGATTAGCTGTCTTTGATAATTAGTTCCTTCAGTCTGTCAAGGCTTCTTCCTTTTAAATAAATAATTTTAAAAATCTTACTTAGCAGCTTTTCTTTGCTTATACTGCCTTTTAACTGAAAGGTCACTGACTCATAATCCACCCCTCCACAAATATTTGCCATGGGCACCTGTTTTACAACCCAAGATCCCATACAACTCCTTCGTTCCTGGTTTTTGGTTTTTTGGTTTTTTTTTTTCTGTCTTACTCCTCTCCTCATTCACTCCTCCACAGAAATACAATCTCACTGGAAGCATCTGATTCCAAGAACAGAAATTCCTTACCCAGTTAATGGATGCTCAGAAGTGCCCCCTCAGAGCCCTGCAGCCTGAGTTAAGCACACACGCTGACATTCAGCCAAGGGACAAGGTATTTGGATGCGTGCATGGGAACTGTGTGTCAGAGCTCCTGCCTCTGCCAGCAGCTCCTGTGGCTCATTAACACCAGGCTCCACTGTCAGCAGAGTCTGCAGCGCTGTTTGGAAGCCAGGTGCAGGTGACTCGAATAGCTCTGTGCTCTTTGCTCTGACTCTGCTAGCCAAGCACAGGCCTCCAGACGCCCCTGAGGGCCACACCTATGTTTGAGATGCTTTTCCAGAAAGGTGTGGTGCTCTTGTGCCGTACCTCCAAGCTTAGTGAAGACGTCTTAGATAACCTCTGGTGTCATAAATAGGATCAGACAGCTACACTTCAGCAATTGAATCAAGCTCTAACTTTTCAATAAATATATAGGGAGTTTTGTCACCTTTGGCTCATGAAGACATATACATTCATACCCCTAGATTTTTATGTCAGCAATCTGGGGAAGACTGAAACAGGTCCAGGATGTTCTTAAAAGTGTTTTTTGCATAAGAAAGTTTCTTTTGCTTGCCTTTGCATATTGCTGCTGATAAGAAGAAATTTAAACTAAGAGGTGAAAGGGCAAGACTGAAAGTGTCTCTCCTACACACCAATTTGGGCAGACTGCAAGAGGAAAGCAAGGCAAGGGAAGATACAGCCACAGAGAAAGCAATGTCAGTGGTAGGACAAATTCCCAGATGAGATGAAAAGTACAAGTATTTATGAGAAAGTGGGTAAAGTACTTGGTGATATAAGTCTGCTGAGTCATGCTACAGACCTGAGTGCAATGAAGAGACTTTTCTGTAAGAAGAATCTAGGGGATTTTACCCGTTCAGTGTGAAGTCTTGAAAAGGGATATAATTGATGTTCATGTATTTTAAACCAGTGAGGAGGAGGAGGAAGGGCTGAACACAAGAGAGAAAGAGGATAGAGAAAGAGAGAGAGAGAGAGAGAGAGAGAGGGACAGAGGGAGAGAGAGAGAGAGATTGAGAATCCTGGCATAAGTATAAGTAAGTCAATAAAATGCAGACTGGAAATTAAAGAGATGTCCTTGCTTATTACAGCTGAGAAGTTGAAAATAGTGGGTTCCAGAAAACCCTACTGTCTTTGCAAAACAGAACATGACCAGCTCAGGGAAGGTAACATAAGATGTGATGTCAGAAGGCTTTCCTTTGGCAGCCATTAGGGTGCATTTTATAAGCCCCCACATCAGTCCCCACTCTAGGCAGCATGGAGGGGAAACAAGGCTTTTTGTCTTTCCTGCTTTGCAGAGAGATACAGCCCAGAGTCTGACCAAGCTGGCCAGCAGTGGTGCTGCTGGCACCTTCCCTTTCATCGACAGAGGAAAAAAACTCATGGACAGCATCACTGACGACATATCAGGTCACAGACTAATGTTTATTTGCTTTTTCCATTTACAGTACTCAATACGGAATGTTAATGGAAAGTTGTTTAAGCTTAACAGGCAAAATTAAGCTCTTATTCATGGGGTTTTGGAACAGTTTTGTTTGAAACTTCCTTCTTGCTCCTCTCACCCCCTCCACCTCTCCCCTTCTTTCCTATTAAACTGAAGTCAATTCCCCTTATAAAGTCCAAGGCTTTTAAACCCAGCCTAACATTCATGATTGCTATCTTTCACTGAATAAACATAATACTTTATACCTTCTGTCGGAGGCACAGACTTCTTTTATTTGCAGGGGAAAGTGTAAGGAACATTTTAAACACTGCTTTGTGCACAACAGCTGATTAAAGCTGGGAACTGTGAGAACTGGGCTGCTCAATCCTCAACCTTTATCAGGAACTGAGGACATAATGAAACCTGACATATCTGGCTTCTTTCCTTGATCAGCTCCTGATTTCAGGGCTGCACAAAGAGGAGCCAAACAAAGGCAAAATGGGACCTATCCATAAATCCAGGGACTGATCCTGCAAAACCTCAGGTAGCTCCCAGGTGCTTTATATAGAACCAGGTCCTAAGTGTCACTGGCAATAACCAAGAGATTACCCATTCAGATATGTAGCCAGAAAACTTGTCCCATGAGTAGACATGGGAATGTGACTCTGACAGATAGAATATCCACAAAGCACTGCTGAGAAAGACAGACATTCCTCATTAGGTATTGCCCTGACATCAAATGCTCCCCTAGAGATGAACCCACTTTTCACAAGTCACTTGGAAATGTCCTAAAGGGAGGGGATGCTACACTGGGTTGCCATTTGGGATGATTAACCAGAACAAAATAGTCCCTTTGAACCTATAAGCCCTGTGTTTGCTCTGACACTGATACACATTCCTGAAGCCCATTGAAGAAAACAGAGAAACACAAGGGAGCCAGAGCTCCTCATTGAAATGTCTCCTTTGTCCTGTTAAATCAAAATAAAACAGGGCAGAAAAAATGCACAGTAACTGAGATGCAGGGGCTTAGTGTGCCCTTCTAGACACACATGTTTCCAATGTACTTTATAACAGCCACAACAAAATGCAATTACCCAGTGTGGGCAGGCGGGCCTCTGGATGGCTCAGTAAAAGTCCAGACAGGCTTTGTAGAGCAAGGCTGGGGCAAAGCCCTCTGTCTCTCTTCCCATTTGCATGGCTGCTCCCTGCCCTTGTGTGTTTCTGCTGATATGGGGCTGGTGCAGGGAGGGGGTAAGAAGACAGAGAGACCTGGAGGTGATGGAGAACAGATCACGCAGTTCCTTGCTTTCCCACCTGACACCTTCACCAGGTCACCATGCCTGGTGCTCTGCACAGGCATGGCAAAGAGTAAAGAGCATTAGAATTTTAGGGGTGAGGTGTGAGGGCTCAACTGCATTATTGGGTCAGCCCAATGAACAGAGTCTTCTCTCTCTTTCCTACATTAGGGAATGACCATTCACAGCAGAAACAAAGACTGCACTTAAATCTCTTGGGCACCAAGCAATTGTCCTGACAATCTCACCTTCATTTTCCAGTAAACTGAGCTTGTGAGTCTAAACAGGTCCTGACCACTGCAGTAAAATCATGGATTTGTTCAGAGGACTGGGAATGATGATGGGTTTGGAAAGGAATCTGAAGAAACCCTGTGAATTTCTGTCTGTGGCTGAAGAAAGTAAAGGATTTCCTTTTCTCTCTTCTGCACATAATGCTTACTTCTAATCAAAGTGCAGATTAATTCAAATTAAGGGAGCACAGCAAGCAGCAGATTTTGTTATATCTGCACACTATATTATGTTGCACCTGCAATGTCAGACTCTGATATAGCACAGATACAGTACAGAAACTCATTTCCTAGAAAAATCAGATGCAATCCCAGGTCATGCTGACTTTCCAAGTGTTCACAAGTACAAAGAAACAACGATGTGCAGTCCTGAAACACATTCTATTTACAGCTCTCATAAAAGGCAAACCCCTCAATGATCTTAAGATTAAAAGCCCCTGCACTCCAGGATAGAAGTTCCATTCAGCCAGTATCCAGTAAACTGATTTCCAAGGCCTGCTTGTTGAAATTAAGCTTGTGGGACAGGACTTGCCTAGGGCATTGCTTATGTTCTTGGCTTTACTTGAAGACTTGGGCACTGCCTTTTATTTCAGTATTTAGATGCTGCTTTTATAAATATGCCTCCTGAGAAAATTTTTAGTCAATAAAAATCTATTTTTATGCTAATTAGGCTCTGAAAATCCAGTTGCAGTCAGCTGTTCACCTCTTAACAAGAGCTGTGTTTTTGAGTGATACTTGGTGTTGCACAGCCTCTGTGCCCCTCTGCCTTTTTTAAAAAATTCATTTGGGTGCATCGTTCAGCATCTCAATTCCAGTCAGTTCTGGGTAATAATAATCATTCATTTCATCGATCTCTGCTGCATTTCCACTCAGGGTAAATAATAAGACAGCACTGTGTCATGGATTCAGACTGAGACTCCAGCTCTAAAGATGATTGAAAACCCCCACGGGGGTGTGGGGAAGTCAGAGACAACAGCACATCAATTATGAAGCCCTGCATTTTATCTACTGCTGGCAAAAGAAAAGGTTAATTATCTAAAAATAAAGCAACTGTATGCTGGTGTAGGAGGGTGAACTGGGAGGAGGACTCTGGAACAAGCAAGATAATGTTGTGATCTACAACATTAGAAAACTGAGGCTGAATAAGGAACTGTCCAGTATCACCTGTCACCCACAGGCAAATCAAATTCCATGGCTGAAAATCCTTGACTAAAATAAATGGGCTACATCATGTCTCTTAATAAACCTTTTCTGGTTCTGACAGTGAAACCAACAGGTGCCCAGGAGCCACAGATACTCTCATACCCACTTAGTTACTCCAAGGCTGTACAGGTTGCAATGGCTACTGCACCACAGCAAGGCAGGCACCTGAGGAGTGAGTTCAGAATTTCCTTAGTGTTTCCTTAGTGTTTCTACTGCCAGTTACTTTTTAGAGATATGAGTTTGAAACCATATCTCCAAAGCGCTCTTTAGTGTTTTTCTCTCCATGAGCATCCACCAATCACTGAAGCTCTAGGGAGTGGAAGAGGCACCAAAAAGTTTGGGGTGAGTTTCACCACTGCAGATGTACAGGCAGAGGCAGCTGGCAGCATTCAGTGTTTGCTAGGACTGCTGTACTAGAGAAAAAAATCAGTAACCACCAGTGGCTCTGCCATGGAAATACAAACAGGAAAGGCTACATAAGAAGGGTGAGAAAGAAGCTACACAACTCCAGTCTGCCTGCCTTATTTTGAAGGCCTGCCAGGCAGCCAAGGACCTCACAAACTCCAGCTACATATTTATGGCAAAGAGGAAAGAGCAGCAACTCCTCCAGCCTGTGATAATAGCTGAAAGACTGTGAGGTATATGGAGTCAATCCCACTGAGTGAAAAGGAAAATCACCAATAATATCAATAGGAATTTAATGGAGTCTTTAATATAGGCCTTAAATTCATCTTAGAGCCTGGGACATGCTCTCCTAATGTTATTTTTTTAATAAGTCCTTGCTTCCATGGGGACAAAATTTTGAGGCTCCATTAATACTGTGGGTTTTATAGCATCTGAAATCATTGAAGATCATTAAAGGTGTTTGCTGCATTCTATGCAACTCCCTCCACAGAAGGAAGGGGAAAATACCATCCCCTTATTAACAAAAGACCTGTGGCACTAAGGTACTAAAATTACTCAGTTAATTGCACATCAATCTATGGGGTTGGCAAATTTCTCATCTCTTATCTCTGAGCAGGTCCCTTAATCACATAACAATTCATCTGGTTTGAAGAAGCTGATATATAAAATGAAAAAAAATCCAAAACAACATGTAAAAAAATGATTAATTTGGATTAGGTTTTCAGGTCACCGTGCTAAATACTGCCAATGACAGTATTAGATTTATATTGCTTCAGTTTAACTGAACTGAACATGAATCCCATTATGTTCTTCATATTTTTGGTCAGGGCAAATACACATGGGCATAGATGGGTGCTTGAGAAGTCCCATGGGGTCACAAGAACAGGTCTGCAGGAGAGGATGGCTCCCACTCACATCATTCCTCTGGCAGCCTTATTAGCACAAGTGGCTACTCATCTTGTTGTAATGAGGAGAAGAAACCAGTGGGTAATACAATCCTATAGAGACAGTCTTTGCTCCACTGAACACTGGATGGAAGTACTCTCCCCTCATACATTTGTTTTAATTTTTAAAGAACTGTAAGTTGTCTTTCTGAACACGGACTTTTCCCAGCCACTCATTTGGGAATATGACAAAAAAACACACTCAGTCATCTGGGACCAAATGTAGCATAGCTGGTGTGGTGGGCTGACCTTGCCTGGATGCCAAATGTACACCCAGCTGCTCTCTCACTCCCCCTCCTCAGCAGGACACCGGAGAAAATAAGATGAAAAAGCTCATGGGGCAAGATAAAGGCAGTAAAATGAAAAAAAAAAAAAAAAAAGGAAAAAAGGCAAAAAGCAAGCCAAGATTATGTGCAGAAGCAAAACAAAAAGCAAGCCAAAATTATGTGCAGTAGCAAAGCAAAAGCAAAGGACACGTTTGCTCTACTTCCAATCATCAGGCAATGTCCAGACACTTCCTGGGAAGTAGGGCTCCAGTATGCAAAGTGGCTGCTTCAGAAGACAAATGCCTCAGCCATGAATCATTCCCCCAACCCATTTCTTATTATCTTTTATTGCTAAGCACAATGTCATATGGTATGGAATATTCCTATGGAATATTCCTATGGACTTCCTACCAGTCCACGGGGGTGTTGGAAAGACAGCTTTGGTGCTGTGTGGGTGCTGCTCACAGCAGACAACACGTGGTGTGTTACCAACACCCTCCTGGGTACAAGTGCAAAGCACAGCATTCCCAGGAGAATGTTAACCCCATCCCAGCCAGAGCCACCACCTGAGTGTCAGTGGTCACCTCATGTGGGACACCTTCATCTGATATGTGCTGATGTGTCCCTGACAAAAGAGGAGGAAAGGAACTAGGATTAGTTCGAAGTTTTGGCTGGCTAGGATCACTGTAATACCATCCTGTGTGCATGGACAAACTCACAGTATGGGTATGAACATCTGAATTTTTTCAGAGGCATTTCCCTGAGAGCTGTATGTACTCATTATGTCGGCAGATGAGAGCCCTTTTAGTCAGAGACATCCTTACAGACTTAGGAAATCATGCCCACCCTAAAGATGTTGACATACACGCGATGAGCTAAACCACGGCAACATGCAGGATTCTTGCATGTAAAATTCCTATAGGGAAAGAAATCATCCCATCCTAAACTTCTGTGAGATTACTAATTTCATTGGAGTCCTGTTACTTGAAATGCAATATTATTGGCTAACACGTGCCTGTTGCTAAAACCCTGGGGGTGTGAACACTCTCCTACTGTTTTGCTGGAGCATTATATCCTTTCCCAGCTAATACAGGTCGCTGGAAAGGTCCAGACAGATCCTCCTCCTTTTCGTTCCTAAATATACAACCCCACAGTTGTGTGGAGAACACCTCTTTTTCCAGCTAAATGCCCACAGAAATTAACTCAGCACACAGCTGGGGCACTGTTTATGGTTAAGGATTGCAACAGTCATGCAACAGGGAATAGCTTTGCTGTTTGCCAGGTGCCTCAGACACATTCTCCTCATCCTTAACACCAGTTTAATACATAGCAGACACTTGTGCCTATTTACAGAGCCTAAATGCAAACAACACCCTGAAAAGACCTAGAGACAGGGGAAGAAGACAAAAGCACAAGCACTTATTTGCTTATCAGCTGATCAGCTCCAAGAACTTCTTTCACTCTCAACCTAATGAGCCGTATCTAAGGACCTACTTTTTACCTAAGATTCATTTCTTTAATACTCTTTCCTGACAGAAAGCCTCAGTTCTTTTACTTCCCCTTCCTTGTGGACCCCAGGCTTCTCTTTAAGTCACTTCCACTCCCGGGATTATTGGTATTAATTTATTCGGGAAACATTTTCCACACGGCTGCCCCAAGGCTAGTGTCTGCCTTCAGCTGTCTAAGGATACTGATGGCTTTTTTGGTGGGCAGGGGCCACCCTTTCCCAGTCTGGCAGCAACCAGATATAGCTGATAATGACCTGGCTGAACTGCCAGCAAGTCATTAACCTTTGTCAGGGTAAAATGCTTTCCCACCTGGGGAAGTCATACTCCAAATTCATACTGCAAGTTGCTCAGTGAGTGATTTCCTGCAACACACACACTGACAAGAACGCTTTATACAAAGAAATGTAAACAGATTCAACAGATATTTCTCATTACCACTGCTAAACATGACAATAATCACTATTTTGGGGTCTTAATGGTGATACCATTCTCAACTATGATGAGACTGATCTAATCTAGGTCAGGAAATTTATGGGATTTTTAAGTTTGACCCTTCTCCCTATTGGAAGTCATTACATCTGCCTGTGTGCTGGCCAAGCATCTGCTGACAAGAGAGTTGTTTGTTCCTAAGAGAGTTACTTTTTCTTTAAGGAAGCTGTTGATTTAGAAGCCAATGACACCCCATCAGGAACTTTCTGAGTGATGGCTGACCTTCACTTCAGAGGCACAGCTGCTGATTTAATATTCTAGCTGGAGGTGAGAGTAAATCTATGACATCTTGGGGCCACTTGAGCTACTTGTATATAGTGATATTTGTGGTGTTTGCAGTGGTGCTGGAGAGGGGTGGTGACACAAGGAAAAATATCCCTTTTTTTACTCTGTATATTTTAACTAGACTTGCCTTATTAGGTGTATAGTGAGTACTGAACTTATAAACACAACAGTCCATATGCTTCAGCCATGTGAGCTAAATGTTTATGTACAAGGGGGGGTGGGTTCCTCCCACTGAAATATGGTAATTTTAAGTCAGGTGTTGGCTCTATTGGTGTTGGCCATATTCCCCTCTAAGGCAGGGCCCTGTAGAGAGTGGTTCACTCTGCTGCTCCTAGATGCTATGATGAGGTGGGGTGCACAGCTTTTTGGGAGATCCCTGTGAGTTGCAGAAGGGGTGTCAAACTTGACAAGGTTAGAGGGATGAATTCTCACAGAGCTGTGTGCCTTTTGCCTCCTTTGTGGGGTACCAGCAGGAGTGATCGCAACCCAGCCTTTCAAGCCTGCTAAAATGGCCAGAATTTTCTTTAAGGGGAATTTTATCAGACATATCCCTCCTTTTTTCATTATTATTTTTCACAATTACTGAGACCAATGGCCTGAATCACAGAGTTGCCAGGAAAATAGCAGGTCCCTGAGCCAGCCTCTTTGCTGTGGGACAAAGCATTTGCAAAGAGAAATGTCCCATGAGTGTGCCCTCTCCCAGCTGTTCCGGCGCCCATTGGCAATGCCAGCTGCTCAGGCTTGCATGCTAAATCTACTGAGAGCAGCAAGGCAGGGATTTTCCAGAGAGCTACCCAGGAATTAAGTGTCTGGATTCCTTTCACATTCCACAGGTGCTAGTCCAATGAGTTGTGCCTCCAGGTTCACTTTCCAGTTCAGCTCTGGTACTGGAAAATCGCTCCATTGAGAGGAATATCCCCACTTGCCAGGCGGTCAGAGGGTGCCAAGAGCAACTTCAGCAGGGCTTATCAGACAGACAGCCAGGGCACTGCCACAGAACTATCCCAGGAATCTCAGCACTCTCACCACAAACCTATCTTGAGTTCTGATTTTGAAAATATGTTCGTCTTACACAGAAGAAACATGAGATAAATTATGCAGTCCTGCCTCTCCCAGGAGGGAGCCAACAGCTACAATAGCTAAAGGTACCTCTTGGCTAAGTTTTCCACATTTCAGCATGGTGACAGCTGAACACTCAAGTGCAAAACTGAAAAAAGCTGGGGAATTAAATGAAAATGCCTCCTGATGGTCTGTTGAGTTACAAGCCCTGTCCTTGGCATGGCTAAGGAAGGAAATCAGTGGCACTAGGTGGTGTGCATACCAATTGGTAGTTAGAGGCACAAAATTTTAGGAGGCTCCTAAGGTGCCATGCGCCTCTCCTTGCCTCTGAGAAGCCCTGCTAGCCTGGTGGGGCTCCATCAGCAGCAAACAGGATTCAGGGCACTTACAGGCTCTTGTCCTGCCTGATGCATGAGAGGTGGAATCAGACAACCTCTCAAGCAAAAAGACTCCAAACAATACAGGCAGCAGCCAAGGCTCTGTAGCAGGGGCCATACAATTCATCTTCTCTGCATTGGAAGGAAGGTACATGCAGCACAGAATCACAGAATCACAGAATTCCTAGGTTGGAAGAGACCTTTAAGATCATCGAGTCCAATCCATGTTCTAACACCTCAACTAGATCATGGCACCAAGTGCCACATCCAGTTTTTTAAAACACATCCAGGGATGGTGACTCCACCACCTCCCTGGGCAGATGATTCCAGTATTTGACCACTCTTTCTGTGAAAAACTTCCTCCTTAATTCTAGCCTGTATCTCCCATGGCACAGCTTGAGACTGTGTCCTCTTCTTCTGTCTGTTGTTGCCCGGAGAAAGAGACCGACCCCCAGCTCACCACAGCCACTCTTCAGGAAGCTGAAGAGAGTGATAAGGTCACCTCTGAGTCTCCTTTTCTCCAGGCTAAACAACCCCAGCTCCCTCAGTCGTTCTTCATACGGCTTGTGTTCCAAGCCCCTCAGCAGCCTCGTTGTTCTCCTTTGGACACACTCAAGCATCTCAACGTCTCTCCTAAACTGAGGGGCCCAGAACTGGACACAATACTCAAGGTGTGGCCTCACCAGTGCCGAGTACAGGGGAAGAATGACCTCCCTGCTCCTGCTGGCCACACTATTCCTGATACTGCCCAGGATGCCATTGGCCTTCTTGGCCACCTGGGCACACTGCTGGCTCATGTTCAGCCGACTGTCAACCAGCACCCCCAGGTCCCTTTCCATCTGAGCACTGTCCAGCCACACTGTCCCCAGCCTATAACGTTGCAGGGGGTTATTGCGGCCAAAGTGCAGGACTTGGCACTTGGACGTATTGCACTTCATCCCATTAGATTCTGCCCATCCATCCAACCGTTCCAAGTCCTTCTGCAAAGCCCTCCGTCCCTCTAACAGATCGACACACGCTCCCAGCTTAGTGTCATCTGCAAATTTACTAATGAAAGACTCTAAACCCTCATCCATGTAATCAATGAAAATATTAAACAGAACTGGCCCCAGCACAGACCCCTGATGACTGGTGACTGGCCGCCAGCTGGATGCAGCACCACTCACCACCACTCTGGGCTCGGCCATGTAGCCAGTTCCTAACCCAGCACAGAGTGCTCCTCTCCAAGCCATGGGCTGCCAGCTTATCTAGGAGTATGCTGTGGGAGACAGTGTCAAAGGCCTTGCTGAAATCCAAATAAACAACATCTACAGCCTTCCCTGCATCCACTAGGCGGGTTACCTGGTCATAAAAGGTGACCAGGTTGGTTAAACATGACCTACCCCTCCTAAACCCATGCTGACTGGGTCTGATACCCTGGCCATCCTGTAAATTCTGTGTGATGGCACTTAATATAAACTGTTCCATTATTTTGCCAGGTACTGAGGTCAGGCTGACTGGTCTATAATTACCAGGATCCTCCTTTGCACCCTTTTTGTGAATGGGTGTCACATTGGCCAGCTTCCAGTCATCCAGAAGCAGAGCACCTGCCCTGCTGTGTTTTACACTTGTAATTCAGGGAACAAAACATATTAAGAGCAATCGAATGGAAATACAGGCAGGAGAGGATGAACCAAAGCACTGCAGATGTACTTGTTTTTCCTCATTAACTCTAAGAAAACTCACTGGTGGCCCCAGACGTCAGAAATCATGTGAGGTAAGTCCTACTCCAGCTGTTCATGGGCAATGAGATATATAAGCAAAGCTCAGCTTGAAGCTGGTCATTAAAAACTGATGATTCAAAATTAGTGGGAAGCCAGGGATAAAGAGGAGTCAGGCTCTTCACAATTTTTGGCTTGGTCTCATAAAAGTATTGTATAGTTAGATACACTGTAGATACAAAGTCTTTAAATATGGTTTGCATTAACTCTGTTTCCTCCTGAGGATGGCTTGCAATTCAAGACAGATGGGAAGGCTTCAGTACTAGGCTATGGTCATTTCAGAAGGGATATAGGAAATGAGCTTAACTTTTTTTGTGTTGGAATGCAAGGTGCTACAGGGTTGATAATAAACCAGAAATAATAATAATAAAAAAAAGTCAATTTAATGAGTGGTGAATTTACCATGCTTTCTAGTAGAATGAATCACAAAATGGTTTTGGTTGGAAGGGACCTTTTAAAGGTCTTCTAGTCCAACCTCCCTGCAATGAGACTCTTCCAGTAGGTCGGGTTGCTCAGAGCTCCATCTGACCTGACCTTGAATGTTTCCAGGGATGGGAATAAATAGAGTCAGGTAAGTACATCAGCCAATTCCATCGAACTTTTGCTCAAATTTTGTCAGGCCTGTAGTTAGGTCACACTCATACTCTGCTCTGTTTGGCATTCCCAGGCTCTTCTCTCCCAGAAGCTAAAGAGAAAAAACATTTAATTTTTTTTCCATAGAGTTTAACTGAAAAAGCCAGGATAAAAATTGCCTAGGATCTTATGACATTATCTAAGCTGTATGGGCAATGGTAGCAATTGAATGGTAGGAAATTGGAAACGGCTGCTATGAGGTACACTCACATAATTCATATACACGCACCTAACTCATATTCTAATTAAATAAGAACTTAAAACCCCTGTAGGTGCTGTGCTCAGAGCTCATCTTTCCCTGAGCTATGCAACAAATAATTTCTTTGCAAATCAGTGGGAGACGCTAACTTCTAGAATGTAAGGGGTATTATTCAGTCATAGTTTATTTACATTCTAAATATTTCATAATACTTTGAGTACAGAATGATTTGTATTCTAAATAAAAATAGTTTTGCACAAAAAAACTTCACAAAATTAGAATCTATTAAAAACCTCATGAAATAATCTAAAATTAAGTAATAAGAGATATAATTAAATTCACTTGGGAATCCAGTCAATTGATTAGGGAATTTTTAAATGCATATTCAAAACTTTCCTATAGTACATACTTCTCCAGTCAGGGGCATGTCTTTAGTTGTTTGGGGTAGGGAGTTTTTTGTGACATATTTACAAAAAAAGAGATTTATTTTACTGAATCAGAACAAAAAAAATTAAAATATTTGTTTTACTGAATCAGAACAACAACAAAAAAAAAAGTTAAAATGTGTATCTCCCCTAGGACTGGAAATCTTAGCTGTGGAGAAGGAGAGAGGTTGAAAAAGACTTTATGTAATAGTTATTATTGGATTATTTGGTGTCTGTCTTTGGGGAGAGCTGATATTTGTCCTTGTTTTGCACTCTGTGTGTGGGCAACATTTGTGTACCTCCTGTATAAAGTCTACAGAAATGTAAACACAACTAAAGTCCACGCACCATCTCTGTGGACTCCAGATCCTACTAGTAAAGAGCATGTAACTCGATCCCCTTTAATTTTGGGGATGGGGGTGGGAATCAGTCTGGAAATTTGATTTTCCTTAAATCAGCCATAAAGCATGAAAAAGCACAAGCCTCTTAATTTACGCATTCTCAAAACTGCAGGCATTTCTAACACCATTTCTGTCCTTTATTCAATGGTGACAAGTCCTGAGGGGGTGAAGGAGTAGGATGAAGCAGTGACTATTGGTGCTCTCTCTGGCCTCATTATCACTTAATCAAACCTAGCACTGTCAAAAAAGAAACACAGAAATGTCAATCCATTTTCAACTCTTGGCTCCCTTGTGCCTCAGAAGGCCCCTTTGTTGTTTTAGGAATTCTAAAAACAATTTCTGTGAGACTGAGATTTTTATTATTATTATTTTTCCTCTCTTTCTTCTACTACTACCACTACTACTGCTTCATGTCCTTCAAATCTTCTCGTACACATTCCAGAGAACAAACTGTTAAAGCCCAGTGATGCTTCTGAGAAATTTCCCAGACTGTTTGTCTCCTGACTGGGGCAAAATAGGAATATTAAGCATGATGAGCAATGAAGATAATTGACCAGAGCGAACAAACCTTTATTTCTTTTGAGAGGAAGAGGGGAGAAAATAGACTTGGATCTACTGGATCATAGGAGAGATGAAGAAAACAGAAAGCTATGATGGAACTCCATCACAGCCTCAAGACCTCTGGCTTTGCAGAAGTTAATACTTCCTGATGAACTTTGCTTTTTTGCTGGACTGCAACAGTAGGTTCTAGACAACTCCCTGACTTCTCCGGGAAGACTTTCCTGGTTTCTATTCCTCACACATGCAGTGCTGAGTCATCATGTTTAAGATGTGTAGCTAGCATGGTTCCCTCGCTATGGCTGTGCAAAGAGAAGTCTCTGCATGTGGAGGCAGCAAGGACTGCGGTGTGCAAAGGAAGCTACAGCAGTGTTACACCTTCAATGGCACAGGCAGACACAGAAGGGTGACAGGTTAACCACACTTCTCTTGGATGGTGCTGAGGGAAGGGGAGGGGACAGAAGGGGTACTCACATTGATTTTGGCCTGAATGTCTAAGGGGCATCTGGTAAAAAAGATCTGTAAGGGAATGGCAGGAGCCAGGCATTAACAGGATGTTTCTATAATGTAAAATTGCCCTGCCCCTTGCCAGCCTTTCAACGCCTGTACGTGTTACATTGCATCATTGTACAGTGAATTAAAGATTACACCGGGTGAGTTGAATGTGGGCTAGTAGAGTGCCCACACTGTGACACAGAGACTATAGAGCAGTTGTGAACAGTGCCTTCAACCTCTCATCATCCTCCATCAACCTCTCATCATCCTCCATCATCTTCCATCACTGCTCTGGAGGCTCCAGGGTCCTTCAAAACCTCACACAAAGCCCTTGCACATACATGTACATCACTTCAACTTGAGTTGAAGGGTTAAAATGTTATCTAGCTTTGAAACAGACACTATGAAAACCAAGATCTTGTTGATACTTGTTTGGATGCGGCCGATGCTCCTAGCTGCTGCTACCAGGAGACTTCTTGGCAGGAATACAAGGAGATAGTGCTGGATGCCATTCAGCATAGAGCTGTGAAGCTGGGGAACAATGCCTGCCTGGCTTGCTCTGAGCTTTCAGTATGAATTATTCTGCCATTTTATGAGCCTGTGAAGTGCTGAGGTCCAGCTATGTCCAGATTTAGGACAGAAACTGGAGCTCCAAGGCAGCTGGACAGATTTGACAATATTTCCAGGTCATATTTGTCTCTGTGCTGAAGTCTGTTCTCCTCAGACACAAAGTGGAGCCTGAGAACCTCTGTCTTAACCATGAAGGAGCAATACTTATGCAGCAGTAGCAATTTATTTTCAAACACTCAGCTGCAGCACTTCACCCCAGGACCCATGGCCATGGGCCCTGTGGTCAAAGCCACCCTAAAGAGCTTTCCAGACAGGTTTCCATCCAGATGCAATCACAGAATATGATCTGCTAACAGGCCCACCTGCAGTAAGGTTTGCATATGCTGTAAGAGGGGATCTAGTGCAACAACATGCTTTTCAAAAACTAATTTCAACTAGCACCTTCCAGAGCCTTGAGGTAGCAGGAAGCACCAGGTTCTTCCCACAGAAAGCCTAGTGTGTGTTTTCCAGGTCACCTCCACATTGGGAAGATAGAATTCAGCTTCTTTTTACCAACATTACCTATGGCTGGGTAACATTTGAGTTCCAGACTCATTACTAAACAGCAGCAGAGTCTTGGGAGACTTGAATTTTGCTCTGCCTTCAACTTCTGTAATTTCTACAGGCTTAAAAATCTCAGTTGAGGCAGTTTTTCTGTGTTTGACTCTCAACACTTTCAGGTGTTACCCATACAGGAGCCTCAAGTTTCCAGGAGGTGGGAATTTTTCCTTTCATGGCTGTTGCTGAAGCTTAAACATGCAGTCATCACTTGAAATCACCAAAATGAAACCTTTGTTTAATTCTGACTATATTGGTGCTTGGGAAGGGCTAGGATGAAGCACAATCCCTGGTCAGACACTGTTTTCCTACCCTGAGATTTATAAACAGCTGGTCAGGTTTCCTGCAAACATCAGAGTGGAAGATGTGGCTGTCCTGCCTTGCTTTAATCCCAGTGTTTCCCAAAGAAGTAATGACATGAGGGGGCTGCTGACCCTCTCCATCCTCATTAGACCTTGAATCAAGCACTCCTTAAACCCTAGTTCCTGTAAATAAATGGAATTAGAATTGCAAATCTTAATTACCAAAAAAGCTAAGAATCCAGAACTTCAGTGGGTTATTGAAGACCTAGATAAATGGCCAAACAAGCCAGCAAAGCTTTAAAATGAGATGGTAAATAAAGCCATAAGACTTACTCGGAACAAAACCCTCTAAATCTTTTCATTTACTTTGTAGGTATGTCTCATGGGTATTTGGGTGATTGGAACAGCACCCACCAGATCCATTAATTGCATCAAATCCAGGTGCTTGCTTGAAGCCAACATTTAACTATGCAAATCAACATTTTTGTGTTCAAGGTAAATTCCAGCAGCTGCTCACGTGTACCAGCAGCTGCAACTACTCTTTGTTTTCACCCAAACAAGTTTTTGCATGTGCATCAGTTGTGCCTGTTTATGAAAATGTTATTTAAAAATATTCATTTTATATTATTCATTTTAATAACTTCTATTTACACCCCTCAAGAAGACCAAATTACCACTGCAGTAACTGGCTTAACGCTGACAAATACTTAGGCTGAGATAGAACAGATACTTCTCTGCAGTGAATGCTGGCTTAAACTATTCCTACCCCCTGCTTCTTCTAGAAGTATCTATGTCAATACTATCATCTTATAATTTCTTTTTCTTCTGTAGCCAAGTAAACATCTTTAATTAGACTCAATTAATGTGGATTGTGCCTTACATGCAGGCCTGAATTTGGATCACATCCCAACAACTTCAATTTTCCTATCATTGTATCATAATTATCATTAATGCCTGGATCTGTAAATTGGTGTTGCTACAGCTTAGACGATTTCTCAGATTCATGCAACAAGGATAAAAAAAAATAAAAGAAAATTGCTACCTCAATCACTTTGAAAAACCCCCCACCTTTCTGAATTATATCCAAGAGTAATAGCCTTGGCAGTCCCACCATTGACCCAGAGGCTATTTTGTTGTTTTGTTAGCCAAGATGCCCTTAGCTTGTCAATTCATCTTTCTTGATAGATCAGTGAAACACAGAGGGATCCACATTTTCCTAGGGTTTATTTCAGAGTAACAAATGGCTAGGGCCAGCTCCAGCTATGCCAGATGGTGCTATACACGAACATCCCTCTCTCACTGGTTATCTGCAGGGACCCTTCTACCCTGCACAGCCCTGCTGCTGTTCAGGTCAGTCTGAAGCAATTACAGGTTGACATCCTGTTTGCTGAGACCTGCCACAGGGCTCAGCTTCACCCTGTTGCACACATTTCACTCAGTGTTCAGGTGGGAGCCATTCAAAGCGCTCAGTGCTTTATCTGTAGCCATGACTGCCCACATCCGATGGCCTCTGGGTTGTATGCAGGGCTTGTGAAGTGAGCTCCAGTGAAGACCTTGCTGAGGAGAGCAGCAGAGGTGACAGATTTAAACTAAACATGTAGGTCTCATTCTACTGATTGCAACTCCCATTTCCAAATCACATGGGATTTTTGTTTTTGCGGAAACTCATTTCAGTCAACTGCACAGAATTACTTTTGCGAGCTTCTAGGACACAGCCTGCTGTCATCTTCCCAGAAGCCAATTTTTCTTCCACCTCATGGTGGGTCCCAACTAGATGAATTTTCAGCCTGAAGATGCTGTATCTGCAAGTTCCCCTGAGCATAGAGAGAACTTTTACTGCTGGAAGTAACCAGAGATTTTTGGTCATTGGGGAATTCTATAAGGGTGGCTCTTCATTGAAACAGGCTGATGTATGAAACTGAAGGTTATTTGAAAGGTTTGAGTATTGCTCTGTTGCTGTGTTTGAGAGCTGATATCCCTAAGATTCTTCTCCTGGTTTGGTTTGGTTGTTCTGCTATTTTAAATAGTACCAGTGACTCCCTGGGGAGAGGATGTACTTAGTTCTCCCTGTTAATAATTGCCACTGATAAATACCCAAACAGCAGCTAGACTGGAGGATACCTTGCCCTCCTGCAGACTGTGATATTCCCCAGAGATGCCTCCACTGCCCACTAAAGCAGAAATATGAATCATTGGTGAAAAGGTTCCAGCTGTCCTGGGCTTCCCCACATAAGTGCAGAGCAGCTGGACCAAGAGCAGTGGGCTCCTAGCTGTGAGCCAGTGAAGAAGGGAAGACTGGTGGAGATATTGGGAAGTCACCAAAGTCCAATTGGGTGCTGCGGTCTCACAGCCAGAAGAGAGTGCAGGGCTGTGCACTGCACTGGGTAAACAGAAATAAGCTGGTCTATAAGGAATGCAAGTGGATACAGTGAGAAAAGAAAGAAAAATAGGGCAAAAGAAAGAAAAATAGGGCAAAAATCTATTTTTTATGCCTCCTTAATTAGGTAGCTTTTGCATTGCAGAAGGCAATGAAGCCAGTTCTGGGAAAGGCTCTTCTGATGTCTCCACAAGAAATCAGAGTGAACAAAGGCAAGCTGCCCTCTTCCCTGCATCTCTGCAGAGTCTCAGCATTGCTCCCCTGATGTTGGAAATAAAAACAACACCTGCGGGAGCTGAGCTGCTTGGAGACACCCTCAACTCTGCTTGATTTGTTTGCTGGCTTGCAGGCAATCTGGCAGAGCCCGTCCACCTGCCAGACTGCAGGGGCTCGTTGTGCAGTGCCAGCAGTGCCTTGAGACCTGCCAGCACCCCCCTGCCAGCACCCCCCTGCTGCTGACCCAGCAGAGCAGTGCCTGGGGTGGATGTGCTGCAGCCTCCCACTGCCCATCCTGCTGAGGCTCTCCCCATGCAGCCAGAAGTGTGAGCTACCTTAAACTCCCTGCCAGTGAGCTCAGGGGTGGGCAATGCTTGTCTGGTGAACGTGGAAATTAAAAGAACAAAGTCAGGTACTCTGCTTCACACTTCCTACCAGCCCCCTCTGCAGATTCCCCATCTCCAGGATATAACATCACTCTGGGAGCTGCCACTCCTGCTGCCAGGGAGTGACCAGGGACAGGTGTGTTTGCCTTTGAGCTCATGCCTGTGCTGGAGCCTTTCCTTGCTCCAAACTCAAGTGCCAAATGTGACAGCTCCAGCTGGGTCTGTGGAAGTCCCTCAGGTAGCAAGTGCGAGCACCAAGAGATCAAAATCAAATTATTAATCTAAATATTATTTTGCCTAATTTATGAATTGCTCTCATCTCCACAGGTGAAGCTGAAGGAGCAGCCTCAGCTGCTTTGCAGCTGCTGCTGCAGCCTGGTTCTTCAGCAGCCTCTTCACAGTGAGACAGTATCTTGAGTGTTGTGGGATTTCAGCTCACAGATGAGCAGCCAGTTGATCACCCGTGGAGAAAAGGGAATAAAGACAGGGAGAATTCTGTGGTTTCATCAAATCAGATTGATATCTGCCTCAGCTCTTCGGCTCCTCTGCAGAACACCATCACCTGGAAATCTCACATTGGGACTATCTGAGCAAAACCTTGTTTGACAGGGAATTAGATAAGGAAATTGAAATATTTCAGAGTCTCTGAAAGGCAGAATGTGAAGTTTTGTAGCCTTCTGACACAGACTGCAGAATATCAGAAGTATTTGAAAGCAATATAAAATTCACTAAACTTCAGACCCACCAGCAACACAAAAGCTTAATGTTTCTGACCTGTCTCTGGTCAGACAGCCAGCAGATGTTGGCTCCAAAAGCCAAGTTGCTCCACTGCCTTGACACTAGGAAGCTTTGGGAAACCTAACTTCCCTCTCTCTGCCTCCCTCCTCCCCCAGGCACATTTTGTCTCATCTCTCTTGACTCTCTGTGTTCCCCAGGGTAGAGGTGCTCTCTTACCCATCTTAACACAGCCTCCAAAACTGCGCTGATTGCAGTTTCTTGGTGCTACTTATTGAAAATGAGTCAGAGAAAACAGGGTTGGAAGAGACCTTGAGAGGTCACCAGGTCCATCTGCCTGTTCCAGCAGAGTCAGATACCGATCCAATCTGTGTGCTGGAGTTTTGCCACCTCCTGCTCTGGCAGCTTGATGACAGCTACACAGTTTTCCTTAATAAACTGTTCCATGGCTGCACTGTCATCTTTACCATGAGAAAGCTTTCCCTAGTACCCAAGCAAAATTTCTGTATTGATAATTTCAGCCCCTTCCATTTTGTCTTATTGTCCAAGGACATAGAGAGCATGCCCTTTTCCTAGTTTGCAATATTTACCCTGTTTGAAAACTGGTACAAAACTGGTATTTCTTCTGTAGACTAAACAATCCCAGAGACTTCCCTCACATGTATCAGTGCCAAAAGCAGCAAAGTCTTGACAACAATTTTAGTCTCACTAAAGAGAACTTCTGAGTACAAGCAGACAGTGAATTTTCCAAAAGTGGAATACCCAACCTGGCAAGCAGAAGTGACAAGACATATCCCTTCTGCACACTTGCTGATGCCCACCACTGTCTGGCTCCACATTAGCCTGAAACCCAAAGTGAAACTCAGCCACTCAGACCTCACAGAAAGTTTGCACAGATGTAGGCAAATCTGCTGGCTTTGTGCTGCACTACTTAGCTGCAGTTGGATGTGGGTGTGATGGCTGGCTACTAAAGGTGAGGGAACAGCAGCCACATTGCACCTGGACAGGGAGAAACTATCTGCCCCAAAACTCTTGTGTGAGTTGCCTGGGGCCAGTTGGCAGGGATGAGATGGGATGAGATGGGATAGAGGAAGGTCTGAAGGGCAAGAAGTAGCAACATGAGGAGGAACACAAAACTGGAAAACCAAGAGCTGTGAGATGTCTGTGCAGGCCATCAGACTGTGAAGGAAAGTGAGCACTGCTCTTGTTGTCTTACTTAGCTGTGGTGCTTGGCTGAACAAAGGGCCCCCGTTTCACTGCTTCCTCTGGTGCATGTGCTGCTTGTGCTGCCTTTTTACTCCTGCTCTGAAGTGGTGATGGAGCCAAGGTGCAACATGCCAAGGACCGTGACAATTCTCTGTGACTTCCCTCTCCTACCTTTCTTGACAGCCCAGACTCAGTGCCTCGTAAAAGCTTGGGAGAAAACAGGGATAAAGCAAAATAATCCTGCTGCCAAGTCAGGAGAAATGAAGCCAAAGACTGATGTAACATTCAAAGAGTACATAAATGGCACCATTAAAATGCTCTTCTGTACCTTATCTGAAGATCCAGAAGCTGCAAGACATTGTATGGAATTTGAGGAAAACATTTTTAAGCAAGACAGGCAGTGACTAATAGTGTATTAATTCACAATTACAGATGGGTGTCAGACCCAGTGAACAGCGAGCATTGAAAGGGCCAGGTAATCCCCTGAACACCAACTGCATCCAAAGGGATCCTGGGTCTCAGGACACATGGCAAACTACCTACAGGAACATCTCCCTGCCACTTAGATGGTTTCAGGACAGTGTTAGGAAACAGCCAACAGTAAATAAAACACAAATTTTCTGAGTTGATGCGCAAGGCACACTCCTTTTTCCTGGAATTTACTCTCCTTTTTACCCTGAATACACCAGGGCAAGTCGTGAGATATCCTTAGTGTGTTCACCACAACTTTGAACAGAAAGTCCTTTTACTCTCTGTGCTTTGTAGTTCTTATCTAAGCATTATATCTCTCACAGCTGGAACAAAACTGCCCTGTGGAAATCATGCGCTAAGCAGAAGTCCTTGCTGATGAGCAGCTTGCAAACATCCAGTTTCTTTCACAGCCATAACCACTCCTGACCTTTTCTCCACGTGACTTTAGGTTACTCTGGGCTCTCAGGTTAAAAACCCCGCACCAGCAGAGAAACTCCAGATGGAAGACTGTTTGTTTTCACCTTCCTCTGAATGTCCTGTCAAGCAATTTGCTGCTATTAAAAATCCAGGCAAACAAGATAACTGCACACACAAATCCTGTTTGTGCTGTTTGGCTTCTTTACTCTAAATACTGCTGGGTGGAGGAGCCCTGACCAATAACACAGTAGAGTCCTCTGCTTATCTGCACCACAGCCTTGGCATCTGCAGAGGCAATAAGCCATTTTCCTTGAGTTGTTTGACCAGACACAGATTTTAGGGTTATAAAGATGAGCAAAGAGTCAAAAACATTACTTGTGCTTCTCTTGCACAAGTACTCCACAAAGGGCGGGCATCCCATTTTCTCCAGACACCTTTTTTGGGATGGTGGTGACTCCCATCTTAGTGACATTTTTAGGCCTGGCTGCTCCTGCTGTGGCAGGGAGACTTTCCATCTCTTGTTGGCTGAAGGCTGATGGAACCATGCTCTTTCACTGAGCAAATTCTCATCTCACTCACTCCATTTTAAACCTGGAAGCTTTCCATGAAAATTAAAGGCTCAATTTCATAAAGCTCTTCCAGCTGCTCAACACAAGCCTTCTGTCAACTGGTTTATGAAGATGGGTTTACAGCAGCCTGGTAAAGTGATGAATACTAATGTGGCTTTGACTGAGTGGACCAAATTATTTTTTTTCCCCATAATAACATAAAATGTTCCCTTAGGAAGCTCATTTTCCTGGTGTCTCAAGAAGTCTGGACACGAGCATGTGTTGGCTTTGAAACA
This sequence comes from Motacilla alba alba, assembly GCF_015832195.1. NCBI lineage: Eukaryota > Metazoa > Chordata > Aves > Passeriformes > Motacillidae > Motacilla > Motacilla alba. The sequence continues at coordinate 64,246,538 of NC_052016.1, forward strand.
CTCAGTGACTCAACTCCTCAATAGAGACCAATAGTGAGGGAGAGGTTTGGGTGGGTTTTTGTTGGGTGGGGTTGCTTTTTGTTTGTTTGGTTTAGGGTTTGCTTCTCGTTTCTTTGTGTTTCACTTTCATTCTATACTTTGACTTCATCCCAGCAAGGGGAAAGCCAGCCAGAGGTAGCTGAATTTTCAAGTCTCTCTGTGTATCCTGCAGAGAAGCTCAAATCTCAAAGCCACACAAACAGACCAAAGTGCAAGAATGGAAATCCTGTTCAGGTCCCAGTGAGGCTCATTCTGCAATGTCCTCTCTGCTAGATCTTAGCAGGTTTTGTCACAATCACCAGATTTTTGTCTTTTAACAAACATGACGTATCTTGGCTCCATTTCCTCCCTTGCTTATCACTATTTTGTTAGCTTGAAGATAACTTCCAGGAGAACTGCTCTCACCTTAAAGTCTGATCAAAGCAAATTCCCGGGGCTTTTTAAAAGAAGTTATAGGGGAAGAGGGTGGGTGTCTTTCTGTCTGGTAACAGTTTATTTTAATCTGCCTGTTTTCTCCTTTTGTAATCCATAAGCACTCATGTGTTTAGAAGGCTTGCCAGTTATGATAGGTTTCCTTGACGTTACTGTAACAGGCAAGGCTAAACACAGCTGTCTGGTGCCTGGAATCCTTAGGAGTCCTGAAGGACCTGAGTTGGAAAAAATAAACTGAACTTCAGACATCCTCAAGCTAAAGGGCTTTTTCAGCCAACTCCTTTGTAAATAGTCAAAAATTCTAAGTAGATATGGTGGGACAAATTTGTGTCTCGGGTCATTTCAGTAGCTATTCTGGCAGACTGCTCAGAATTCATTCGCTGCAGTTCATCCTCTACAAAAATCCTTGTGCTAGGAACAAGCAGTACATAAATCAGAAACCAAGGCTCAACTTTGCAACTTTTATGTTGATGGAAATGAATAGAGAAGAACTACTAATAGAGAAGGCATGCATCTAAATGTCAATATAATACTGCATTTGATGAGTTTTCATTAACTGCCAGAGCTGAAACAAACATTTCGGGATAATAAGTGCCAAAACACTTTGAAATATTCAGAGAGCATATGAAGATGCATGCTGTGAAAAGGAGATAGATGCCATCCTGCATCATCTTTGATTTTCAGTCTAGATTTTGATTGTTCATCCAAGTTTTATCGTAGACTGATAGGCTTCTGAGTCATAGTCTGGAAGGGCAAACCAGACATTGATTATTATCCCAGAATAACACCAATAGAAAGCATGTCCAAAACTCCAGCAAGCCAAAATGCCCTATTTCTCCCCATGGGAAGTTTGTGGTGGGTTGCTAATTTTTGTACCCAACTTCTAACCTTAATTTGCAGTGCAGAAGGAGAGACTTTCCCACAGATGGATATTCAGAAGAGGAGCTGAATTCAGACATTCTACAGTTGTAGAGTGCACCTGAGCACAATTCCAAGCTCCTCATCGGGAGGCATGTGCCAGACATGTCCTAGTCCAGGTGCTCACCAGACTCTGAACTTTTCTGTCACACATCTTTCCACAGAGAGGCAACCCAAACCAGGTGGTGAGAACCAGGTGGTGGTCCCCTGTGAGGGAGGTGGGTGGCTCAGATTGAATCCCATGAATGAGTGGGCAAGATTGGCCTCTGCACTGGTCTCCAGAATAGCCTCTGCTCCTCCTCCCATAGGAAAGGGGATCCTGAGGACACTGTGCTCCTGTGTGCTAATGGCAGCTGATGCAAATACTCCCTCTGTGCATCCCCTTGGCACAAGTGTAAATGGCCATCTGTAACCCTGCAAGGGGCCCGGGATGCAATGTGTCGCTTAAACCCTGCACGAACAGCTGCAGAAAAGCATTGCAACACAATGACAAATCAGGGAATGAACTCAGAGGCATTAAAGAAGGGCAAATAATTAATTGGAAAAGCTTTCGGAATTCTTCCAAGCACCAAAATTCTGTTTTATTTTCAAATGTACCACATCATAGGAAGGAGGCATGGGTCTCTAATGTTTCTCCTGGAGAAACTGGAATTATATGTTATTTTTAGGAATAGTATGTGCAGGTGTTCACCAGATATTAACAAATGTTTAAGTATTAATTGCATAAGAGGTAATTTCTTTAGCAAACACTTCATCTTCTGATTCATACAGCACCTCTCCTGTTGCCTCTCTACCTTTTAAAAAATGGGTATGTCAGTAATGCCAAAACCATACTATGCACAACTTACAGAAATGAAATTCTTCCAAAATAGCAACACCTGTTGTGCATGTGCTTCTCCCAAAAACTCCTAGATGACTTGGGTGAGTCCTCAGCAGGGAGTAGATATGTAACCATGAAGTTTAGATGATGAATACAGGTCCTAATTTGTAAATCAGTGAATACTCAAAGCAATAATAATAGTAAAAGCTACAAGAAATCTGCAGGATTAATTATGTTCTCCCCACCAGCCAGTGAGTTGCTGCGAACATCACAAAGAGGACTGGCTAAATTCATCAGAAACTGGTCCCTGTGTACAGCTTTCAGCAACCTCTCATAGTAACCAGCAGACCGGGTTGATGTCAGACCTATCAATGCATGAACACACATGGACATTCACATACATGCTTCCTGCTCACAGACGGAAGTCACTATCATAATAAATATCAGGATTTTGGGAGGTTTTATACCTACCTTCAGTGCTACTGTGTTACCTTTTAGAGCCAGGTAAATTCAGCAGAAAATACCATGGCAATATTTTGAAGGGCCATACTGTGTTTTGAAAAAGCATTTCTTCATTAAAAATGCATTAAAAACCACTGAAATCTGAGGTACATATCAATATTATAGTAGGCACCTGAGGTTTACTTTCCTTAGATTGATCTTGCTCCTGTGTAAAGTCTGCCTCGGTAAACGCCAGCTGTTTGGTTTTGTTGTTTTCTTTGAAATTGCTGTGCCCACACTGAAAAAATCTGCTAAAGAATATCGCAGTAAAAGCAACAATCTTCTGTAGGAACTGGTCTATTTCCTAGCATGTAGAAAAAAAAATCAAAGCTTAACATTACTCTTCAGTGTTCAAAGACATGCCTTTAATCAATAAATGTATCTGATTCACTGCTATTTTGACACCACTGAAACAGTAGAGGAGTTGCACGTTCTTGTATATGACTTGAATTTGTTCCTAAACATAAATATGAATAAGCAGAGCATCTGCAGCTACTCTGGATGCACTGAAATGACAAAGACTATCAATCCTCATGCTTCAGGGTACATAATCTGATAACCAGCTGAGGTCAGGGAGAAATATCCCCCACTGGTATAATACTGACTAATTGGATTCATTATAAGCCTTTTATGTCTTTCTCTAAAAAATCTTACATTAGCCACTAGATGGACCAGTGTGGCCTGTTCTGGCATGACAATTCCTGCATATCTAATCCACAAAACAGTTGGCAATGGGTGCTGCTCCTGTAATCACTGAATCAGCAGCACACCAGCTGGAAGGAACTCAGCCTGCATCCCCTCAGTGGCATGGAGCACTCCAGATGAGGTCTTAGTCAGGAGGTGGGAAAGAAGATGAGGGTTTTTGCCATGGTGGGCACATTTATGGAATACCTGATTTACAGACATCTGATATATCTGATGTACAGCATTTGAAGTATGCATCACCTGACCTGGAATCCAGACAAGGGCAAGAAAATCAGAGTAGAATAGAATAGAATAGAATAGAATAGAATAGAATAATGTAGTGTAGCATAGCATAACAGAGCATAGCATAGCATTGAACACATCTGAAGGTTGTATACAGGAACAAGAATCCTAGAATCCTAGAACTGGAGGTGAGCCAGTGCTTGTCTGTGAAGCCCTAGCTAATCAGATGCCAACCTACTTTACTTCCACCACAGAGAAGGAGAACAGATGGGTGGGCTGGAATGAAATACAAAATAAAAGCAGGCACCTATGGTCAACTTTACACAAAGGATGATAAAACCCTTCATTATAAAACAGAAAGCCAAAGTACGTTAATACTTCCTTAATGGCACTTCCCACAGAAGCAAAATCTGCATCTGCTTGTTAGCCACAAGGTGCTTGGGTGATTATCAGTGAAAGGGAGCAGAAGGCTGTATGTGATGCAATTAGGAAGGCTGCTCAGAGAGCAATTTCACTGCTGAGATGAGGTCCATGCTATCAGAAACAGAGATTCTCCCAGACTGTAAAAACTAGAAGACAGAGCAAGAGGTTTCTGTTATCCAGTTAGCTGAGTCATAGGTCAAGGTATATTTTCCATCCAAGGCCATTCTTTCTAATATGTCACACTTCAGTAACACTTGAGACCGAAAATGGAGCAATCATTTTTGTCTGGCTGCTTGCCAGGGTAGCTGGAGACTTCTGGGCTGTGCACTGACAGTGCTTTACTCAGCTAAATGCAACTGTACTCTCTGTCCTCAGGATGAGAGCAGGTTACAAAACAGCATCTTCATGTCCCTTTATGTGAAAAACATACTACTCAAAAAGGAAAAAAAAAATTAGTGGACTTGGTTTCCCTTTACATTTATCATCACCAGTTAATGTATCAGTTGGAATGAGTTTCCAACTTCTCAAAGAAGCTCTCAGTAGATAAGCTTATCTGTTGTGAATCACATGCACAGGCTGCCCCACAACCTACAAAATAAACACT